>NC_052148.1:55143732-55448930 GCF_902713615.1 Scyliorhinus canicula
GACTAAAAATCTTTTCTGCTCAGCCTTAAAATATATTCAAGAATGGAGGATCAAAACTATCTGGGACAGTTCCAAAGATTCACAATGGTTTGAGTGAAGAGATTTCTCCTCTGCTCAGTCCTAAATGTTTGGCTTTCCTGAGACTATGTTACCCCGCATGTTGATTCCCCTGGGGTGATAGGTGAACAGGGCCTGGTGCGAATAAAGATACAAATAGTAGAACTTTGGATGGCCTCCAGTTCACTAAAGGAAAAATTGTATTCACAAAAAGCTTGACACAGGTTAAGTTGCCCTTTAATAGGAGTAATTCAAAAAATATCTAAATGCATATGTCTGAACAAAGTTACAGTGGTGTGATTGTTAGTGTTTTTATTTCACATTTTTAAATGTTACTGCTTTTTAAAATATATATAGATCTAAAGTAAGTGAGTGATGCAATATCTAAACTTGACCAGTTAGGAGTACCAATCTGTCCTGGTCCTGAAGGTGAAGAATACATCTTCCAAAATCTAAAATAATGTGTCACAACGTTAAGTGTAAATCCATCTATATTCAAATTGCAAGTTCATTTGAATCATTTGCTTCATACCATATTCTTTTTGTCATTTGGTAGTGTGGAACTTTACTATTGCTGAAAAAGAGACATTTTTTGTCATGCAAGAATGCAGTGCAGAGAAATTAACAAATTTGTACTGATCGGAGAGTGCTGATTGTTTGGCAAGTGGACTGTGATTGGTAGAGGTGTTGCCTTGGATGTACCAGTTGATGGTAACTTGACAGTTAACTACCAAATGTTTCAAAATTTGAACCAGACATCTTGACTCTGGGCAAGGCATTGTCCTGAGGAATGAGCCTGCAAATGGTGTCACTTATTTTGTTTAGCTGAGACAGGCACAATGTGTGTATAAGGTATAAATTATTTCTGTCTGCAAAGAGCATGGCCCTGTGTATTAATATATGCCAGCTTCCAGTACAAACTGATGTGCCACACTGCAAGCCCGACTGACTATCTTAAATTGGTTGTCAGCATAATTCCGATCACACTGAAGATTATTTGGCAAGTATTGTGCAATCGCGGAATCATATTGAATGTTGGACACTGTTTTGAGTTTTTCAAGTACGTGCTGGTTGGGTACATTCTGTGCCTTGCCCATAGTGAACATCAGCTGGGACATGCTGTTGATACGATCTGCCGGTAATTGGGACGATTGGCCAATATAACTTAGCATCACACTGGCACTGAAATTCACATGCCACATTACTCATTGTATCGGTTGACCAGGGAGAACCGGTGGATGTGGTTTATTTAGACCTTCAGAAGGCTTTCGACAAGGTCTCACATTGCAGCTGAATATGTAAAGTTAAAGCGCTTGAGATTACGGGTACTGTCTTGAGATGGACAATAATAATGGGTAGTAGGGCAGCACGGTGGCACAGTGGGTTAGCACTGCAGCCTCACGGCGCTGAGGTCCCAGGTTTGATCCCGGCTCTGGGTCACTGTCCATGTGGAGTTTGCACATTCTCCCCGTGTCTGCGTGGGTTTCGCCCCCACAACCCAAAAATGTGCAAGCTAGGTGGATTGGCCATGCTAAATTGCCCCTTAATTGGAAAAAATGAATTGGATACTCTAAAATTTAAAAAAAAAAATAATAATGGGTAGTGTCTTGAGATGGATAGAAAGCTGGTTAACAGACATGAAGCAAAAAGTTAGAATAAATGGGTCTTTTTCTGATTGGCAGGCAGTGACTCGTGGAGCATCGCAGGGATCTGTGCTGGGACCCCAGCTTTTTGAGGTGGATAAGGGAACTAAATGCATTATCTCCAAATTTGCAGATGATGCAAAGTTGGGTGGGAGGGTGAGCTGCGAGGAAGGTGCAGAGCTTCAGGATTTAGACAGGCTGAATGAGTGGGCAAATGCATGGCAGATGCAGTATAATGTGGATAAATGTGAGGTTATCCGCTTCAGTAGCAAAAATAGGAAGGCAGATTATTATTTGAATGGGTGTAAATTGAGAGAGGTGGATACTCGGCAAGACCTTGGTGTCCTCGTGCATCAGTCGCTGTAGGTATGCATGCCGCTACAGCAGGCAGGAAAGTAGGCAAATGGTATGTTGGCCTTCATAGAGAGAGGATTTGAGTATGGGAGTAGGAGTTTTACCACAATTGTACAGGGCCTTGGTGAGGCCACACCTGGAATATTGTGTGCAGTTTTGGTGTCCTTATCTGAGGAAGGATGTTCTTCCTATGGAGGAAGTGCAGCGAAGATTTACCGGGCTGATTCCTAGAATGGCGGGACTGTCATATGAGGAGAGACTAACTTGGTTAGGATTATATTCATTGGAGTTTAGAAAAGTGAGTGTGGATCGCACATAAACTTGCAAAATTCTAACAGGATTAGCCAGGGTATATTCAGAAAGAATGTTCCCGATGGTGGGGGAGTCCAGAACTAGGGGTCATGATTTGAAGATGAGGGGTAAATCTTTTAGGACTGAGGTGAGGAGAAATTTCTTCACCCAGCGAATGGTGAATCTGTGGAATTCGCTACCACAAAGTAGAGGCCAAAACATTGCGGAATTTCAAGAAGGAATTAGATATAACTATTGGGGCGAAAGAGATCGAGGGATTTGGGGGGGGAAGGCAAGATCAGGGTATTGAACTTGATCAGCCATGATAATGAATGGCGGGACAGGCTTGAAGGATGAATGACGTCCTATTGTCTATGTTTCTCTACGTAAAACATCTTTTTGGCTTGACGGCGAATGTCACTCATGTTGTTACTGCATAGTACGTGAAACAGATAGCTTCACGTTTTACTCATATATTTGAGATATCTTGTTCTTCCAGGCTAATTGGAGGTAGACAAGGCACCTTTCATGGCTGAAAGTGACAGTCTTGGAGTCCAATTCTGGAATTTGTGTGATATACATAGTGAAATGATTTGATCAGGGTAACCATTATCCCACAGGATCCTTTTGATTTTAGCTTGCGTGGTGAGGAAATAGCTTGGGGCCCTATTTGCGAGGCTGACAATGAGGCCAACCTATAGCATTTAGAACTGTAGGAATCCCAACATGTATATTGACCAGTGAAGGTCGGTTTGTAGTAGACCATGACAGAGCACCCCTTGCAGATTTCCCAACTAGTACGTCAAGGAAAGGGAGTTCATTTGATTGCTCCATTTCAAAGGTACAGGATTGGAGCCCATTAAGATGTGGAAAGAAATTATTACATGCAACTGTAGATTTAAATATTGCAAACATATCATCCAGGTATCAGAAAATATGAAAGGGGTAGAAGGTTGGGCTTCATTCCATCGAAGGCACATTTCTCATGGAACCCAACAAAGATATTTGTGAGGGCTGAGCCTCGAGGGGATCACTTGGCAACAGTTTCAACTGGGCATACATGGTGTTGCTAAAAGTGTACTCAACTGCGCGACTTGCTGAGTTCATAAGTTTGATGAATATGGATTCATGGAATACTGGTCTAGATCCCTATACTGTTTTCAGCAATAATGTTCTTTCGTTAATCTTATGAATCAGGTATTAATTAAATAGGCATTATATTTTAAAGCAGGGCCATTCATTATTGGTTAAATTTGTTGATCATCTCCTGGCTTTTAATGAATTTGTAGTTCAAGAAGGATATTTATTATGATCATGATTTTGTGTAATTGCAATTCAAGTGCAAAAGTACATTTTAAGTTAACCTTGTTTTGTGTTCAAAAGAATCTGAAAATTAACATGCACAACCATTATTTCTAAGAACTGCTAAATAGCAAACCTTATTTTAAAAGAGAACAGTAAGAAGTCTTACAACACCCGGTTAAAGTCCAACAAGTTTGTTTTGAATCATCCGATGAAGGAGCTGCGCTCTGAAAGCGAGTGATTCGAAACAAACCTGTTAGACTTTAACCTGGTGTTGTAAGACCTGTTACTGTGCCCACCCCAGTTCAATGCCGGCATCTCCACATCATGGCTTAAAAGAGAACATCCTGAGTGTTGTAGTCTATGAGAATAAGGCATGTCTTCATTGTGATATGTCAGGAAACCTTACGTGAGCTTTCCCTCTCTCCTCTTTGACTTTTAGCTGTTACTTTCATTTTTAACTTTTTAACTTGCAGTGCTTCTTCAAAGTAAATTTGTCCAGACCCTCCCCCGACTTCTAATTCCAATTCACTTGCCACTGGCAGAATGCAATCTTTCTAGCTCAACCTCCTCTTTGGTTAAAGACCACAAGAATTAAGAAGTTGCCCTGTTGTCATGGTTTTTTCTAAGCTCAAGAATTTTTTTTTAAGAAATATCATGAATTAACCCCCATTATCCAAGTTTCATTTGGAGCAAAGAAGCTTTGAGTGAAAACCATGCTAATTCCCAAGGGCTTATTTGGTAACAAAACATGGGGAGATGGGAGGAACAAAGCATTGTTGTTGATAGTGCACCTCGATGCATAATGCATAGAACATAGAAAAATACAGCACAGAACAGCACCTTGAGTCCAGTTGCAAGTGCAAACTTGGCCTAGTCATTTGGGAAAATGTGAAAAATTTTGGGTTTTGTACATAGGATGCCTCCAACAGAGCTTTAGACAGTTGTACTTTTTTATGTTTAGGGTTTATTAAATACTGCAATTGAGCAGAAAATGAAGTCACCAAACATGCATCGGGTATATACATTTTATTTCATTTAGTGCCATAGATTGTGGCAATTTATAAAATTAAGAAATGTTAAAACAAACAGGTATGGCATGCAATATTTCAATGTGAAGAATAAACAAAATTTGAAATGGATGGTCTCATTTGCCTCACCTGTCACAGGTAATGCACAATCAGTATCACCTTCCTGGATTGGTTGCATAATCTCCAGTTGAGTGATAATAGTAACTGAAAATCATGTCTCAGATTTTTCTCTCAACAGGTGCATTAGACCGCTGTGTAATGGGAATTACTGCACTGGAAATCTTGAATGCCTGTGATGAAGCTGTTCCAGCTGCTGTAGATACTCTAAGTCACCCTGCTGTAAACCTAAAACAGGCCATGACTCGACGGAGCCTCACAGCTTTGAAACATATGGCACACCACAAGCTACAGACACTTGCTACCAACCTTTTGGCCTCTGAAGCTGCTGATAAGGTATTTTAAAATTCTGACGTTCCCTCTGCAAACTTATTTTCCAGTAAAATATTACACAATGCCGACTTCTAATTGAAATTGATTGTGGTAATTTTCATAAATTTGCATGGGCAATGAAGATTTTTTGTTAGATGAAGACCAAAGCCTGTATTGTAGGGTATCACTAAGACTGAAGAAAATGGAATAAATCAATTAGCTTGGGTATTAACACAATAAATTGAGGAAGGAAAAATTGAAGGTGGTAACATGTTATGGAATTTTGTGACGTTAAGGCAACTGATTAGTTGGAGGATAAACTGACACGCTGTATATTTAGATTTCAGAACAATGAGAATGTAATGAGCAGGAAATACTTGCAGAGAAGAAAAAGGACATTGACCACGAGCAATACTTGCACACATATATATTACTGTCTCTTTCAGCTATTGCGACATTTTAAATGAGTGACGAACTATTGATTTATATCTCATTTTGTTTGCGTGGTGCAAAATGTGGAAAATATTATTTCTAATGACAAAACAGGAAAATGTGGTTCGTTCTTTATTGCTGAAATGAATTGTAAATGAATGTGTTTAAAAGCAAATCAACAAGCTTGCAATACAGCATTTATCTACAACTGTTAGGTGATCTGCCTGATGTTGTTTATGCACAGCATGCTTTCTATGTAGTGTTACAATAACTTTTATTTTCTGCTGTGAATTTTTAATAGCACGCTTTTATAGTGCAATTAGAGATAATAGCATCAGAAATGGCAAACATTACTCAGGCTTCGAAACATGAAACTATATGGCCTGCAAAGTCCTTTTGGGGTCCAGGAGAACTGCAATTATATCTTCACATATGTGGTAATAATTATGAGGATGAAGGAATAATCACTTCATGAAAAATGTATGCTGCTATCATGGATTTTCCAGTACTCCTGTGCAGAGATTAAAGCTACAGCTGAAAAGCATAAAATCTTTTGGAAAGTATAGAACAGTGGCACCCTGTTGCTGAGCATGGTTTTCTCCTTCTTGGCAATGAGGATGTTTAAACTAGGTCATGAAATAGACTAGAAGAAGCTGACAGATTATGAGCAAGTTAATTGAACTTGCAGGACTTCAAGGAGTAATGCCATATGAATTTGTGGAAGTGAAGTTTTGGCTTTGAACCTCTAGAAGATATCGGTACTATATTTTGCTCCACTTGTAAATGCAAAAGTTTAATCAAATATCAGGTGCAGTTCCTTGAAAAAATGTTTTGTTGTTTTGCAGGATATTGGAAAATCCCAATGCTAAGTTTTGTTTTTAGTTGGCTTCAGATTCATGTTGACAAAAGATCTGGGTCACTGCAAAATTCAGGTCATATGGCAAAACTGTCTGTGTTTGCCATCATTGCATGGATGAAACTGACAGCAACTTACAAGCAGAATAATTATTACTATTTCTTACAAGTTTTCAATTATTAGCCCAGAAAAAAGTATAGGTTACTGAAAGATAAAATACATTTTTCTGTATACTGTGTCTTTTTCCTGGATATTCCACCTTTGAAATGAGATTTCCCTTTATTCATTGGAAGTGATTTGGCCATGTCTGTCTGTGCAAATGAACGCATGTTTTTTGTGCAGGAGCCAGTAGATAATTGGGCAAGAGCACTGATGATCATCTCCTGACTGCTTTTTCCCCACTGCTCCTCCACCCCCCGACAACAGTATAAATCTGACCCTATTTCCAGTTCTGTCCAGCTTTGGCAAAGATTCATCCAGACTCGACATTAACTCCCTTCTCTCTCCACAGATGCTGTCAGACAAGCTGAGATTGTCCAGTATTTTCTGTTTTTGCTCTCTTCTCTTTCCGAGCGCTCCTCTTTGATCAGGGATATTAAATGCTGAAGCCAATCAAAGTGGGTCTACAGTCACCCCTAGCTGAAGTTAGCCAATGGTGATTAACTCTCAAACTTCATAGATCTGTGAGACTCAACACTAGCTCATGAAATGATTTTGAATAGCTTCAGCAATTGCAGTCATTTTTTTTGGTAGGGCATCTGTGCTGACTTGACAACTTAAATATTAGCTTGAAAGAAGATCGTTGTCCTGAACGTTGACAGGGCCATCCTGTCTTTTCATGGAATCCCTACAGTGAATGAGTAGAGTTAGAAGTCTTACAACCGAGTTTTCACTCGCCTGATGAAGAAGCTGCGCTCCGAAAGCTAGTGATTCCAACTAAACCTGTTGGACTTTAACCTGGTGTTGTAAGACTTCTTCCTGTGCCCATCCCAGTCCAACGCTGGTATCTCCACATCGTGCACAAGTAGACCATTCGACCCATTCTGTCCTGACCCTCCAAAGAAGAGCCACCCCACCTAGGCCCATGCTCCGCCCTATTCGTGTAACACCACCTAACCTATTGGTCACTTAGGGGCAATTTAGCATGGCCAATCCACCTAACCTGCACATCTTTGGACTGTAGGACAAACCCAGAGGAAACCTACATAGAGATGGGGAGAATATGCAAACTCAACACAGTCAGCCCCTTAAGGTCGGAATTGAACCCAGGTGCCTGGTGCTGTGAGGGAGCAGTGCTAACCACTGTGCTCCATACCGCCTAAATTGTTATGATCCCAGTTGATATTATAACTGGAAGGGAAGATCTCAGAATGGAGCACTGGCTCAAAAGACCATAACTTAAATAAAGTGTGGAGGGACAGAGTCACAGGGCTGCTACTTATTTTTTAATAAGAACAGAAACATTTATTAAATATGAAAAAATTGGATTATGATACACTTTGATCTATGATGCCTTTATTTAGCTGAAGTTATTTTTAAAAATAGCATTTTTCCAATTAAGGGGCAATTTAGCGTGGGCAACCTACCTACCCTGCACATTTTTGGGTTGTGGGGTGAGACCCACGCAGGCACTGGGAGAATGTGCAGACTCCACACGGACAGTGACCCAGGGTCGGGAGTGAACCCGGGTCGTCAGCGCCGTGAGGCAGCAGTGCTAACCACTGCTTCACTGTGCCGTCCGCAGCTTAATAATTACACACGTTTTAGAATTAACCCAGATTACAAAGTACATCTTAATCTACAATGGTCTAATGCACACAAAGTTCCTTTTAGGTAAGATGATTGTGGTCAAATACACACTCTGCTCTGAACCCTAATTAAGTGGAGTTTTAAGTGGGTTTAATCTCATGTTTCTTTGCCTGGAAGAGTAAAACCTACAGTTAGATGCATGCTGAATAAAGGTGTTTGCCTGTGAGGGGGTTGGTTGAGTTCCAACTGTGCTTTTATTATGCTTAGAGAGAGCTATCAAATGAAAAATAAATAAAAAGCATAAGAATGTGGGTGTTGCTTAGCAACTGGGACCTTATAAGGTAGAGAAGCTTTTAAGTTTTAAAATTAGCAAATTTGATTGCATTCGGAGACGGGTAGTACGAGAGAAGACAGCTCTGCTTCAAGTAGTTGCTTTAGATGTTTAGAGAGGGAACATCTTTGCTGAAAAGAAAAGCCACATTATTGATTAATGGCTAAGAAAACACATGCCGGAAATCTAAGTCCAGCCAGTTAAGGAAATTAAAGAAATAAAACAAAGTGCCCAAAATATCCGGAGTTAAGTGAACAGAGACCAAAGTATGGTTCAGAAGAATTCAAGGAAGAGTGAACAAAGTGTTCTGAGTTTTTTGAGAATTTAAGGATTCTTGGAAGATGATAACCAGTGCATACACTATCTCTGTAGCTATTTCCTTTAATATCTGGGGATGCAATCCAACAGGCCCAGGGGAACTATCAGCATTTAGCCCCATTCATTTCCAAAGTGATTCTTGTTGAACTTATTTCCCCCCACCCCGCTTCTGCCCCTTCATTATTTGTTTTTGGAATGTTATCAGTGTCTACCACCGTGAAGACTTATGCAAAGTATTTGTTCAACTCTTCTCCCATTTCCTGCTTCCCCCAGATTATTTCCCCATTCTCATTCTTCAAGGGGCCTATGTTGACTTGGGGTTCCCTCTTTTTATATATTTCAAGAAACTCTTGCTGTCCGTTTGTCTATTACTTGCTAGTTCACAAAAATTTTTTTCACCAATTAAGGGGCAATTTTAGCGTGTCCAATCCACCTACCCAGTACATGAAATGAAAAATGAAAATCGCTTATTGTCACGAGTAGGCTTCAATGAAGTTACTGTGAAAAGCCCCTAGTCGCCACATTCCGGCGCCCACATCTGTGGGTTGTGGGGGTGAGACCCACGCAGACACTGGGAGAATGTGCAAACTCCACACGGACAGCGACCCGAGGCTGGGATTGAACCTGGATCCTCGGCATCGTGAGGCAACAGTGCTCGCTGCTGCACCACCCCTCATAGTTTATTTTCTCCCCCTTTATTATTTTTTGGTCTGCTTTTGTTGGTTTTTATAGTTGACTCAATCATCTGGTTTACCACTAATTTTTGCCACGTTTATATCCAGTTTAATGCTAACCTCCCTTTCCAAGAATCCTTCCTTACCGGGTTATATTCATATTATTTTTGTAAATATTTTTATTGAACATTAAAAAATTTATATATAAACATAAAAACATGATTCAAAAACAATAGCCCCCCAAACCTATCCCCTCCCAACCACCCAACAGTTGACAGTGACCAGTTCTTTAAAATACATAACGAACGGTTGCCATCTTACATAGAACCTTCTAAACGACTCCTTCAGCGTGTATTTAACTTTTTCCAAATACAAAAATTCCAGGAGGTACACCAGCCACACTGAGGCACTGGGTGGCGAAGCTGACCTGCACTCCAGCAGAACAACCTACGAGCAGTCAGCGAGGTGAAGGCGAAAACACATGACCCCGTTCCTACCTGCAACTCCAGCAGCTCTGACACCCTGAATATGGCCTCGAGGGAACCCGGCTCCAGTCCCTGTCGAAGATCGGCGACATAGTGCTGAAGAAAGAGCCCCAAATGTTTGCTAGCTGAGGACATGGGACATGTCCAGAACATACGTACGTGATTTTCTGGGCCCCTCCCACACCACTCGCACTTAACATCTACGCCAGCAAACACCCCGTTGTGAATCCGATGCACTACCTTCAGTTGTATGAGCTCGAGTCTCGTTCACAACAATGTGACATTCACCCTCTGTAAGCCCTCACACCACACCCCCTCCTTCACTTTACCCCCTAGTTCCTCCTCCCATTTCACCTTAGCCCCCTTGAGCGAGGTCCTGTCCTCCGCCAACAGCCTCCCATAGATACCTGAAGTTTTACCCCGCGCCAACCCAGCCAGCGACAGTGCCCTCTCCACCAATGATGCGGGTGGCGCAACCGAAAAACTCGATTCAAGCTTCCTTGCAAAATTCCAGACTTACAAGTACCTGAACACCTCTGACTGCGTGATCCCATACTTCTCCCCCAATTCCCCCAAACTTGCAAACCGCCCCTTCAGGAATAAATCTCATTACTATCACCCCCTTGCCTCCCATCCCCTAAACCTGCCGCCCAGCCTAGCCGGCTCAAACATATGGTTGGTGCCTGATCGGTATCATCCTTGAGCCTCTCCTTGCATTAAAGTACTGCCATTATTGCCTCCATATTTTTTGCGTAACCATCACCACCGGGTTCACCTTCCTCGGTGGGAGTGGGATCGTCACCAGCGCCTGCAAACCCGTCCCTCGAGACCTTGCCTCCATCTTTATCCAAACTGACTCCTGTTCCCCCCCCTACCAACCCAACACCTTCTCCGCATTTGCCACCCACAGTAGTAAAGCAGGTTTGGCAGCCTCGAACACTCCTGACTGCCAACCCCTCCTGTAGGACCATTCCTACAGGAGAGTCGTGAACACAACCCAGTCCATCTCATGAACCTGCCTCCCATCCATTAACTCCATCTACACCTCCCGCTGCCTGGGGAAAGTGGGCTGTATAATCAAATACCCCTCCCACCAGGCTTACTTTTTCAGCTTCTTCCATCGGGCAGAACATCCAAAAGTCTGAGGACACGCACAAACAGATTCAAAAACAGCTTCTCCGCTGTTACCAGACTCCTAAACGACCCTCTTACGGACTGACCTGATTAATATTACACCCCTATATGCTTCATGCGGTGTCTATGTATTTACATTGTGTACCTGGTGTTGCCCTATTATGTGTTATCTTTTTATTTATTTTCATTTACTTCTTGATCTGTTTGAGCTACACACAGAAAAATACTTTTCACTGTACCTCGATAAACGTGACAATAAACAAATCCAATCCAATTCTTCAGATGAAAATGAAAATGAAAATCGCTTATTGTCACGAGTAGGCTTCAATGAAGTTACTGTGAAAAGCCCCTAGTCGCCACATTCCGGCACCTGTCCAGGGAGGCTGGTACGGGAATCGAACCGTGCTGCTGGTCTGCTTTATAAGCCAGCGATTTAGCTTTGTGAGCTAAACCAGCCCCAGATGCTCACCACTTTCCCTGCCCATTGCTTTTTGCCCTTACAAAGAATGCCTTTGTTAGAAACACGGCAGGCATTGAAACAGGAACAAGAATCGTGGCAAGTGTTCATCTTCACTGATTGCACCTGCCTGGCGAATGACAGTGGGAGACTTTCCCATCTCTGTGGGTCACCTAATTCACCAAGCTTCCAAAATGTAGCTTCTGAAGCTGCACCCGTAAGTACCTGAAATATGAATTTGTCAGCCTGAATGGCAACATTCCCACATTGGTTCCCCTCCCCGGCAGGGTGACCGGAAAACAATCTCTTTTGTCCCAATTAAGTTTATTCCCATTATGCCCCCCATCATCCGGACCAGATCCGTGACCTACAGTAATGGGTCGTCGGCATACAGGGACACCCTATGCTTCTCTCCCACACCCTTGCCTTCATTATCCCCTCCATTTATCCAAGTTCCTCAAGGTGATGGCCAAATGCACAATTGCTAATGCGAATAGGAGAATGACCAAGCAGGCCAGCAGCACGGTTCGATTCCCGTAACAGCCTCCCCGAATAGGCGCCGGAATGTGGCGACTAGGGGCTTTTCACAGTAACTTCATTTGAAGCCTACTCGTGACAATAGCGATTTTCATTTCACATAGTTCCCATCTCGTTCCCCTACACAGTCACAAGTAGCCCGAGCTTACATTATTTGTCCAGTCACTAGCCTTTGGCTCCTGGGACAACAACTTAACCCACGACACAAACTTTGGCCTGACCCCAAATCACTCCAGCGTTGTGAGCAGGTACCTCCACTTCACCCTATCAAAGGCCTTTTTTGCCTCCAACGTCACTATCACTTCCTCCTCACCTCCCTCTGGCGAAGACAACAACATGTTCAACAGGTGTCGCACTTTGGAAGATCATTGTCTACCCTTCACCAATCCTGTCTGATCTTCCCCAGTGACCTGTGGGAGTTGCCCCTCCAACCTGAGTGTCAACACCTTTGCTACAATCTTTGTGTCCATGTTCAACAACAAAATTGGTCAGTATGACCCACATTCTACCGGGTCCCTATCCTTCTTCAAAAAGAGTGAGATGGAGGCCTGACTCATGGTTTCTGGGAGCTCTCCCCGAACCATCACAGCCTCAAACACTTCCACCAGCAGCGGGACCAAGCTGTCTGTAAACTTTTTATAAAACCCCACCGGGTGCCCACTTGACCCCGGTGCCTTCCCCGTCTGCATATTCCCAATTGCTTTCATGACTTCCTCTTCCCCACAGAGGCTCCTCAAATCCCTCCCGGTCCTCCTCCTCCACCCTTGGACACTCCAACCCCTCCAAAATATCAACCATGTCCGAATCGTCCTTATGAGGATCCAAGCTGTACAACTTTTAGTAAAATGTCTCAAACGCTTTATTCATCTTCTCCGGGGCTGAAACCAACTTGCTAACAACCCCCCCCCCCCCCTTGCCCCCGGACACCAACAGCTGCTGTTCTTCCCTTGCACCCCTATTGACCTGTGCCTTGTCTGCAATCACCTTGCCTCTCAGCACCATCTTCAGTGCTTCCCGCAACATTGAGGGCAAAACTTCCCCATTCCTGTTGAACTTTTCATAATCATCCAACACCTTGGCCATCTTGCATAAAACCCCAGGTCCACTAATAGCGCCACATCCAACTCCATGCCAGCCGACGAATTGGCCCCCTCTCCAAAATTACTTTCACCAGGTGCGGAGCATGATCTAAAATTACAATCGAAGAGTACTCCGCTTTCCTGACCTCCAGCAGTAAAGCCCTACACATTATAAAAACGTTCATCCGCGAGTAGACCTTATGCACTGGTGCGAAGAAGGAGAATCCCACCCCCAATGGATGAATCACCATGGGTACCGTGCCCCCTCCTTAAACTCTGTCATAAACACCACCAATACCTTCTTATCCCCTCCCCTCCCTACTTTGGCCTGGAGCAGTCATCTTTTGGGTTCAAGACTCTATTCAGGTCTCTTTCTCCCCCCCCCCCCCCCCCCCCCCCCCCCCACACACACACACACACACACACACACACACACACACACTCATGCTCACACACACACACACAAACAATATCAACTGATGTATCAATGCCAGGGATCATTGCGTATATCCTCCCAATTTGGTGCGTAAACCTTCACCAAAACATTTTCCCTGCAGCACCCCCATCAGATACCTCCCACCCTTATCCACCTCCATCGGGAACCGGATTATTTTGTTTATCAGAACTGCCACCACCCCGTCCCTGACAATCAAAGTCTGAATGGAATACCTGACTACACTGGGATATATTTTTGTTGTGGGTCATGAACTATTTTCAGAGTCATCTGTCATTGATGATCAGCCATCTTGCCTGCTAAACCCGTTTCCCGATCCACTCCAGCCAACTTTGCCTTCATTCCTTTATAATTACCCTTATCTAAGTGTAGCACAGTTGTTTCGGACTCTAATTTGACGCTCTTAAATTGAATGCTAAATCCTACCATGTTATGGTCACTGCTTCCAAGGGAATCTTTTACTCTGAGATTGTTTATTCAATCTGCCTCATTACACATTGCCAAATCCAAAATGGTTTGATCCCTGGTTGGATCCACAACATGTTCTAGGGAACTGTCCTGAGTGCACTTGAGTTCTTCATCGTGGTTACCTCTGCCAATTTGATTTTCCCAATCTACATGAAGATTAAAGCCACCCATGATTAAGTAGTGCCTTTTTACACGCCTTTATTATCTCCTGATTTATTCTCATTTCTACAGTATAGTTACTGTTTGGAGACCGGTAGACCATTTCCACTGGTGTCTTCTACTTCCTTATTTCTTACCTCCACCCGTCTGGATTCTACATCTTCCAATCCAGCTCACTTCTTGTTGTTGTACTTTGGGTAGCACAGTGGTTAGCACAGTTGCTTCACAGCTCCAGGGTCCTACGTTCGATTCCCGACTTGGGTGTATTGGCAGGCAAAGAGATCTAGGGGTACAGATCCACAGATCACAAAGTGGCAACGCAGGCAGATAAGGCAGTCAAGAAGGCATATGGCATGCTTGCCTTCTTCGGTTGGACATTGAGTATAAAAGTTATGCTGTAGCTGTACAGAACCTTGGTTAGGCCACATTTGGAATCTTGTGTACAATTCTGGTCACCACACTACCAGAAGGATGTGGAGGCTTTGGCGAGGGTACAGAAGAAGTTTACCAGGATGTTGTCTGCTCTTGAGGGTGTTAGTTATAAAGGCGAGGTTGGATAAACTCAGATTGATTTCACTGAAACGTAAGAGGTTCAGGGTGACCTAACAGAGGTTTACAAAATTATGAATGGCATGGACAGAGTGGATAATCAGATGTCTTTTCCCAGGGTAAAAAAGTCAATTACTAGGGGACTTAGATTTAAGGTGCATGGGGGAAAGTTTAGAGAGATGTGTGAGGCAAGTTTTTTTACACAGGGTGGTGAGTGCTTGGAACATGCTGCCGGGGTAGGTGGTGGAAGCAGATACGATAGCGGCATTTAAGAGGCATCTTGACAAATACGTGAATACGATGGAAATCGAGTGTTATGGACCCGGGAAGTGCAGAAGGTTTTAGTTTAGACAGGCGTTATGATCGGCGCAGGCTTGGAGGGTCGCAGGGCCTGTTCCTGTGCTGTATTGTTCTTTGAATGTTTAGTTTCCCGTTTTGATCTCCCCTTAACCACATCTCTGTAATGGCTGTAAGATCATACCCATTAACCTCCATTTGTGCCGTTAATTCATTTATTTTGTTCTGAATGCTATGAGCATTTGAGTAAAGTACCATTAATTTTCCCTTTTTTTGACCTTGTTGCTGTTTTTGAATTTTTGTGTGCTCTTTACCAACCTTTGATACTCTGGGTATAGCTGTCTTGTAATGCTGTCATACCCTTTGGCTTTGCAAACCTATATATCCCCTTGACAGAACCGGCTCCCCCTCTACTTCATGGAGCACCTCTTGTTTAGCCCCAAAGCATTACCCCGAGTTTTCAGTGGCCTTGTCACTGAAATTCTCCACCTTTGCTTTCACCCTGACACCTCTGTCCTCTGCCTCTTGCACTGTTCCAATGTGGCTCAACATAAGCTTGAAGGAACAGCACCTCATCTCTCGATTAGGCACTTCACAGCTTTCAGGCCTGAACATTTGAGTTCAACAATTTCAGACCGCAATCTGTGTCCATTTTGTTGCCTTTTCTTAGCTGTTTTTTTCCGTACAGTCAGTAGCAGACTTGCTCTAGCCGCTCTCGTTTGTTTCTTTTCTTGTCCCATTACCATTGGCCCTGGAAGACTAACTCTTCTGTCATCCTGTCTTTCATCCTGTAATAGACCTTCCTTTTGTCCTTGTCCCGCTCCTTTGCTCAAAATCGATTACATTTCCAACTTTTTCCAGCTTTAATTAAGGGTCATTGACCTGGCAGTGTTGTATTTGTTGATTAGTGCTAATACTTGGATCTAACAGAAGAGGGAACCAATGCACCATGGACTATTTGCTAAGGCATTAATTAGTGTCCATTGTCTTTAAACAAAGTACAGCTCTGTATTAAGCCCAGGGTTGTCCTACCAACAGCTTCTTTATAAACAAAATAACTCAAATGTTCAGTGGACTGAATGACCACAAGCGTCTAACATTTATCTTGCAGAGCAAACTAATGATGGGATAAAAATGAACGGTTCAGGGCAGCATGGTGGCACAGTGGTTATCATTGCTACCTACGGCGCTGAGGACCCGGGTTCGAATCCCGGCCCTGGGTCACTGTCCGTGAGGAGTTTGCACATTCTCCCCGTGTCTGCGTGGGTTTCACCCCCACAACCCAAAAGATGTGCAGGATAGGTGGATTGGCCACGCTAAATTGCCCCTTAATTGCAAAAAATAATTGGGTACTCTAAATTTATTTTTAAAAAAATGAACAGTTATATTGAATAGTGATGGTATAGTTAGATTCACTTTTTTAATAAATTCATAGTAACCTTACAATTGCTATGTTTAAAACTAGCCTTCTTATTTAATTTCAATCAAGTCATTTTAAGTTGCCAGAGGAAGTAACAATTGGATAAACACAACACAAGTTATCAGGTTTAGTATGGTGTAGTACAGTATTTTGCTTGGAAGTATTGAGCCGAGCGTCTGTTGAAAGCAGGAAGCATAGTGCTTTTACGAAGTCAATTCTCCAGCAGTGGTACAATGGTCGTGCCAGGAGCTAGTCACACGTCTGACCAGTATTATAATATTGGCGAGGATGCACCAGGATTCAGGAGAAAAATAATTCTTAAGAAGGGACTTTGCTACATTATTCCACCAATCAGGCACAAATAAATAATTACTGGAATAAATGGGCCTTTTTCAGAGTGGAAAGATGTAACTAATGGAGTACTGCAGGAATCAACTCCTGGCCCACAATTGTTCACTATTTACATTCAGGGCCTGGAGGAAGGAACAGAATGTAAGGTTTCCAAATTTGGTGGTGATAAAAATAGGTGGAAGAGCAAGTTGTGTTGAAAGCATTGTGATTCTGCAATGGGATATAGATAGATTGGTGACTGGGTGGAAACCTGGCAAATGGAGTTTAATGTGGGGAAGTGTGAGGTCATGCACTTCGATGGGAGGAATCAAAAGGCAGATTGTTATCTCAATGGAGAGAGACTGCAGGTGAGAGAAGTTGAGGATTCTAGGTGTTCTAGTGCATGAAACCCAAAAATGTAACAGGCAGGTGCAATAAGTAGTTAAGGCAAACGGCATTTTGGCCTTTATTGCAAATGGGTTGGAATTTAAAAATTGTGAGGTTTGTTGCAATTATATAGGGTTTTGGTGAAGCCTCATCTGGAATGTTATGTTCCGTTTTGGTCCCCTTACATAAAAAGGATATAGTAACATTGGAGGCAGTTCAAAGGAGATATTCCTAGGATGAGAGGATTGCCCAAACATACAAGATCCTGAGGAGGCTTGACAGGGTAGATGGTGAGATGTTTTCACTAGTGGGAGAGTCTCGAACAAGGGGACATAGCAATAAGATAATGGGCTGGTCATTTAAAACATAGCTGCGTAGAAATTTCTTCTCGCAGAGGTTGACGAATCTCTGAAGTTGTCTGCCCCCCCCCCCTAATAGCATCACCTTTTTTAGGCCAGCCTCCAGCTTGCACCCCCGACCTCTTAGAGCCCCCCCTCGGGCATTTGCTGTCCCCGACCTCCCATTTGTCCCCGAGTAGCAGTTCCTCCCCTGTCAGCTTAGCAGCCCCTCTCCCCCCCCCCCCCCCCCCCCCCCCCCCCCCAGTAACAGCACTAGAAACCCAACCCCCCATATCAAGCTCCAGCTTAACACCTGCTCAATCCCCACTGTGCTTCTGTGAGTCCGCTGACTAAGCTGACTTGATAGCTCCCACCCATTGCACCAAACAGCCTGTCTTCCCATTGTTCTCTCCCCTCTCCCCCCCACTTGCACAAACATATTCAAAGCATCACATTCCCCAGTAAACAAACATCAGAAAAAACATTGGAAAAACAACCACAGAAAAAACAACCACAGAAACCAGCTCCCAGTAAGACAAAGTTAACTTTAGCTATTAGGGGCTGGTTTAGCACAGGGCTAAAGTTCTGGCTTTTAAAGCAGATCAAGGCAGGCCAGCAGCATGGTTCAATTCCCGTACCAGCCTCCCCGAACAGGCGCCGGAATGTGGTGACTAGGGGATTTTCACAGTAACTTCATTTGAAGCCTACTTGTGACAATAATCGATTTTCATTTCATTTCCTTTCATTTCATTTCAAAACAGCCCCTTATTGCACGTAACAGTACTTATTGAAACCAGCACACAAGTGATTTTCAACAAATCACCACTACAATACTCTCCAAGGATTCAGCGTCTTTAGTTCACATCCAGTCTTTTTTCGTTGATGAAAATCAATTCGTCATCTGGTGTTTCAAAGTAAAAATTCCGTTCCTCATATGTGACCCACAGACGGGCTGGGTACAGCATCCCGAACTTCACCCCCTTCTTAAAGAGGGCCGTTTTTGCCCGACTAAACCCAGCTCGCCTCTTGGCTAAATCTGCACCCAGGTCTTGATAAACGCGCAGCTCGCAATTCTCCCACTTGCTGCTCCGTTCTTTCTTGGCCGACTGCAGAAATTGTTCCTTGTCCAGGAATTGGTGCAGACGTACCACCATCTCCTTCGGCAGCTCGTTCGCTCGGGGGTTCTTCACGAGGGCTTTGTCCGTTCTATCCACTTCCAGTGGCCGAGAGAACGCCGCAGGCCCCATCAACTTCTCCAGTATGTTCGTCACATAAGCTCTCACACCTGATCCCTCACTGCCTTTAGGGAGGCCGACGATTCTCAGATTCTGTCTCCTGGGCCTGTTCTCCAGATCCTCCAGCTTCTCCTGCATTCTTTTCTGGCGGTCATTCATCATCCCCACCTTGGTCTCCACCATGGTTAGGTATTGCTCATGTTCAGACACCTTTTTCTCCACCTCCTGGATTGCACGTCCGTGGGTTTCTTGATTCTGCATCACCTGATCAATTGAAGCCTTGATCGGGTCCAGTGTGTCCTCCTTAAGCTTGACGAAGCAATCTTCAAAAAACTTCACCAGCTGCTCTGTCGACCACTGTGCTGTCTCCCAGTGGCCTTTATTCTCCGCTATGCATTCCCACGTTGCCAGCTCTGCTCGTGTCTTCCTTGTAGAACTTTGTTCGTCACAGGCGGGAGCTATCAAATGTGCGACCTACTCCTCCAAGGCCGTCACCGGAAGCCCATCTATATTCATTTTAATGGAAATTTATTACAGGCTCTTTGTGTTTTTTTGTGATTCCTCTCTTAAAAATGACTGCTTGCAATTTTGAAATGTTTCTTATAATGATTAAATCTTCATGATTGGGTGGCATGGTGGCTCAGTGGTTAGCACTGCTGCCTGAGTCGCTGTGTACCCGGGTTCGATCCTGGCCCCGAGTCACTGTCTGTATGGAGTTTGCACATTCTCCCTGTGCCTGTGTTGGTTTCACCCCTACAACCCAAAGATGTGCTGGTTAGGTGGATTGGTCACGCTAAATTATCCCTTAATTGGAAAAAAAAATAATAATTGGGCACTCTAAAATTGTTTTTAAAAACCTTTATTAGGCCGTTTCCTATCAGTTGTGGATCATTGGCACCACTCTTGCCTGTGATTCAGGGTCATGCTGCACTCCAGAGACTTGCAAATGCAATCGAGGTTGATATTTCAGTCTAATACTAAGGGAGGGCTGCAGTGTCAGAGTTGCCATCTTTCCGATGGAATGTTCAACTGAGACCCTGTTTGTCTTCTGAGGTGGGTGTAAAAAATCCCATGGTGCTATTTTGAAGAAGAGCAGGCGAGGTATCCTCTGTGTCCTGGCAAACATTAATCCCTCAACCAATGCCCCTAAAATTAATTATTTGGCCTTCTCTCATTGATGTTTGTGAGACCTTACTGTATACAAATTGGCTGCCATGTTTCCAGCATTATAACTGTGACGACATTTTAGAAAAGTACTTAATTTTCTGCAAAGGACATCCAGATGTTGTGCAAGGTGCAAACATGAATGCAAATATTTATTTCTGCCTAACTGACTGTCTCTGTCTGTGTCTTTCTTTCATTACTGCTTGTTTTATTATTGAATCATAAAATATAACACAAGAAATATTCGTGATGGCATTTGCAGTGACCGACCTCACAATAAAAAACACACAGCATGAACTTTAATTTTATTTGTAGGTGTTTTTAAAATTGCTTTTGTATTGTTGAAGAGTATTGAAAGATTGACACAATAAAATGTATGACTTCACATTAATGTTTATATGTTTGCCCCTTCTGGCTGTACACACGTCTGATGTCTCTTTTGGACATTGTTAAGTAACTGAATTGAGTGGTGGAAATGGGAGCACAGGGAACCTGGCTGTACTTGTTATTAGCAAACAAATCCAGTTGAAATGTTGACCATGGTTCAATTCCGACCTCGGGTGACTATATGGAGTTTGCACGTTCTTCCCATTTTTATGTGGATTCCTCCAAATTCTCAGGTGTCCTCTGAGTCCAAAGATGTGCAAGTTAGGTGCATTGGCCATGCTAAATTTCCCCTAAGTGCCCAAAGGTTAAGTGGTGTTACAGGGATAAAGCTGGGGATTGGTTTGAGGTAGGGTGTTCTTTCAGAGGGTCCATGCAGACTCGATGGGCCGAATGGCCTCCTTCTGAACTATAACTATTCTATGATTCTCTGCATTAGCAACACTGTTGCTTGATGTGTCGATAAGAATATTGAAGATAAATTAGGATCTATCCCATAATGGCTCAGAATTTGCCGTCACTGGTCAATGAGAGTCCTCTACGACTCTTTCTCTGACACACATCCCTCCCCAAACTTCATTACTTAGACTTGTCTGTGCACATTTTTAAATATTTTGCACTGCAAGTTGCTTGCCTTGCATAATGAAAATAACCAGACACCTTAGTAGTGTTCTTGGTGAACAAGGTGCAAATCTGTGCAGCTTCTTGGCCAATTAGATTGAATGATTGTGAAATTAAAATCTTAGGAACTGAGAAGGAAGTACATGTAAAAATGCAGGAAGAGAAATAGAGAGGGGAAACAAAATTGGATTAAGTGTGAGGAAAAAAGAGGCGGAAACAAGTTTAAGGTAAAAAGGAGTTTCATTAAAAATTCTTGAACAACTAAAACCTGAGAATGAAATCCTGTACTTCATAGTTAATTTTCAGTACTGGAAAATTTGATATACTGTGGCATACCATGATTCCTCTTAAGCGCAGCTGCAAGCAGCTATAACAACAGCAAGGTTTGGTGGCCGGTAGGAAGGGGAGGGGGGTTCCACAGAATACTTAAGAATCGAGGAATCACGAGTGCTGCCTCATCACTGCACCAGTACCAGCCTGGATTATGTATGCAAGTCTCTGAACCAAAACCAAAAAGAGAACAAATTGGAAATCTTATATTTAAATAAATAACCAACACCCCTGCTCCCTACCCTCCCTGGTGTTACCCCCCACCCGCTCAGCCTCCTTTTTTTCACCCCAAAATCCCCCCTCCACTCCACCTGCTGACTTAACTATCCTGGAAGAAATCAATAAGCAGTTTCCATCTCCGGGCAAACCCCTCGACAGACCCCCTCAAAGCAAACCTGATTTTCTTTCCATCCTGAGGACACTCCATCTTCCAACACTCCAAAAATTGCCACTTCTGGACTTGGGACCGCCTTCAACCTCAGCACCTCAGACATCATGTCAGCGAACCTCCACCAGAATCCTTCCAGCTTCAGGCAGACCCAAAACATGTGGACATGGTTCGGAGGAACCCTGCGCACCCCCCACAACTATTCTCCACCCCCCTCAAAAAACCTGCTCATTCTGGCCACCGTCATATGCACCCGGTGAGCTACTTTACAAAGGGGATGCATTCACCCTTCTTGGAACCTCTTCCCATTGTCCGGCCTCCAACCCCCCATCCCCCAGCTCTTCCACCCACCTCTGCTTAACTTCTCCTATCGGGGCGCCCTCCCAGTCCATTAATTGTTTATAAATCTCCGACACCCTGCCCTCAACAACTCCTGCTTTCGACACCATTTTGACCTGCAACCCCTGTGGGGGGTGGGTGGGGGGGGCAGGCCAAGAAAGGACAACATCTACATCTGCTTCCTCACGTAGTCCCAAAGCTGTAAGTACCAGAACCCATTCCCGCTGGGCAGCTCATACTCCTCCACCAACCCCTCCAAGCTTGAAAAGCTGACCTCACAAACAGGTCCCCAAATCGCTCAATCCCCGCCTGTTGCCACCCCGGACCTCAAGTCCAGCTCCCCCTGGTACAAACCTGTGGTTCCCACAAATCGGAGCCTAAACCGAGGCCCCCTCCAGCCTCTGTGTTGTTGCCGCTGTCCCCACGCCCGCGGGGCCACCGTCACTACCGGACTTGTGGAGTACCTGGCTGGCGAGAACAGCAGAGGTGCCGTCAACAGTACCCCCAAGCAAGTGTCTTTGCAAGAGGCTGCCTCCATCTGCTCCCATACCGACTCCTCCCCCACGACTCACTTCCTTACCATGGCTATGTTTGCTTCCCAGTAATCGTTTATTAAATTTGGCACGGCCAGCATTCCCCCGCTCCAACAGCATCACCTTCTCCTAAAGGACTTTCCCGCCCACACAAACCTCAAGATCTTCCTAAACTGATCTTCCTAAAAAAGGCTTTTGAGATAAAAATCGAAAGGTTCTGAAACACAAATAAAAACCTTGCGAGTTCCGTCATCTTCACGGACTGCACCCGGCCCGCCAATGACAACGGGAGCAGGTCCTGCCTCCTAAAATCCCCCTTCATTTGCCCCACCAAAGGGCCAAATTCAGTTTATGTAATTGCTCCCATCCCTGCACCACCTGGATGCCCAGATACCTGAAGCTCACCCCCACTACCTTAAACGGCAGCTAGCCCAACATCCTCTGCTGCCCCTCGCCTGGATCGGGAAGACCTCAGTTTTTCCCATGTTTAACCTCTACCCCGAGAACCGTCTGAATTCCACCAAAATGGCCACGATATCTCCAATGCTTTCGATATGTATAGCAACAGGTCGCCTGCATATGGCGAGACCCTATGCCCCCCCACCCCGGCACTATCCCCTGCCAACCCCTTGGCGCTCTTAAGTCCCATTGCCAGTAGCTCTATCGCCAAGGCAAAGAACAATGGGGAGAGTGAGCATCCCTGCCTCGTCCCATGATGCAGCCTAAAGTACCCCAAGCTCACCCAATTCATCCTTACACCCGCTGTCACGCTTCATACCAGCTGGACCCAGTCCACAAACCCCTGCCAGAACCCAAACCGCCCCAGTATCTCCCACAGATGTTCCCATTCTACCCGACTTTTTTTTAATATAAATTTAGAGTACCAAATTATTTTTTTCCCAATTAATGGGCAATTTAGTGTGGCCAATCCACCTACCCTGCACATCTTGGGTTGTGGGAGTGAAACACACGCAGATACGGGGAGAATGTGCAAACTCCACACGGACAGTGACCCTCCACACGGACAGTGACCCAGGACCAGGATTCGAACCCGGTCCTCAGTGCCGTAGTCCCAGTGCTAACCACTGCGCCACCGTGCTGCCCTGACCAAAGGCCTTCTCCGCATCCGTGGCAACCGCCGCCTCCATATTCCGTCCCTCCGACAGCACCATTGTAACAAACGCCTAACATTAGCTGACAGATGCCTCCCTTTACCAAACCCTGTCTGGTCTTCTCCTACCACCCCCACTGGCTCCACCACTACATTCCTTCACACTTCCAGTCTCCTCGCCACCTCCTGCTTCCTGCGTTGATGGGCCAGCATCCTACTAGCATTCGCCCTGTACTCACACTGCCCCCCCCCCCCCCCCCCGGCCCTCCGCAACTGCCCTACTGCCTTTCCTGTGAGCACCAGCCCAAACTCCATCTTGAGCTTCTGCCTCCAAAAATCCTGCCTAAGGAGCCACTGAATACCTCCTGTTCACCTTCAAACTCTCATCTACCAGCCTTGCCATCTCTGCTTGCTCCCCCTTCTCCCTATGCACCCTTGATCGATATGAACTCCCCTCTAATCACTGCCTTGAGTGCCTCCCACAGCGTGGCGGCCGAGACCTCCCTTGTGTCATTGAGCTCTACTTACCCTCAAATGGCGCCCTCACCCGCTCACATACCTCCTTATCTGCCAGCAACTCTACACCCAGCCTCCACTGTGGGCACTGGGCACCCACCACCCTCCCCCAATCAACTTGCAAGTCCATCCAATGCAGTGCATGGTCTGACACATCGATCACCGAGTACACCTGCCAATAATGCCTTACCTACCACAAATAAATCAATCCGAGAGTACACCCTGTGCATATGGGAGAAGTACGAAAACTCCTTTGCCCTCGGCCTCCCAAACCTCCACGGGTCCATACCCCCCCATGCGCTCTATGAATCCCTTCAGCTCTTCGCCACTGCCGCCAACCTCCCAAACCTCGGGCTCAACCGGTCCAACCTTGGATCAATGACCGTGTTAAAGTTTCCCTCCCCTTAATTCGTCTAATCCCGAATAGAAGACTTGCCCTACCCATCCTTTCCTTAGCCATGTACAATCTGCAATCTGCAAGTGTGATTCTTGTGAAAAGGCCACGTTCGCCTTCAAGCTCCTCGGGTACGTGTGAACGTGCCACCGTTTAACCGGCCCATTCAGCTCCCTCACGTTCCATGTAACCAGCCTGGTCGAAGGGCACTGCCCCCCCCCCCCCCCCCCCCCCCCTTCCGCTGCCGGTCAACCATACCCCTTCTTAGGCCAGTCCCTGGCCTGTGACCAGTGCCCCTCCAGGGCCACACTCAGGTGTCCACCGTCCCATGCTATGCCCCAGCAACAGCACCTTTGTCAGCATCTCCCCTCCCCCTTTCCTTAAGCAAAACAATTACCCCATCCCCCTTTGCTGCACTAACCACCTGATCACTTCCCACTGATCTCCTGTTAACTAGCCTGCCCAACTAGCCTGGTAGCCCCTGCCCAATGCGGCTAAACCGCCTACTCTCTTTCTCCCCTCCCCCCCCTTCTCCAACACATCTCCAATGCAACAAGGAAAAAAAGGTGCTCTTGCCCTCAATCAGAACAAAACATCTTGAATGAGGAAAGTTCTCCAACAACTAACAAGAAAAAGTGGACCAAAAAAATGCCCATCTCCTCACATGACTTCCACGTTCAATGTCCTCATTCCCCTGTCAGTCCATTGTCTCTTACAAGCTCCATCGCCTCCTTGGTGTTCCAAAATAGTGCTCTCGGCTATTAAACGTTACCTAGAGGCGGGCTGGGTACAACATCCCAAACTTCGCCCCCTTCACCCGGTTAAACCCGGCTCTCTTCTTCGGCAGGTCCACGCCCAAGTCTTGGTACACCTGAAGCTCACTCCCCTCCCAGGTGCACCTCTCGCCTGCCTTGCCCATCTCAGTTTCTTCTCCTTGTCCAGGAACCGCTGAAGATGCACCAGCATCTCCCTCGGTGACTCATTTGCCTGCAGCTTCCTCATCAGTACCCTCTGCGCTTGGTCGACCTCCGGGGCCAGTCAAAGGGCTCCTCGCCCACCATATTCTTCAATATCTTGGCTAAATACACGCCAGCATCCGCTCCCTCGATACATTCAGACAACCCCACGATTCTTATGTTCTGCCTCTGGACAAGGTTCTCCAAGTCCTTCACCTTCTCCTTAACCGCTGCTGAATCTCCCGCATCACACCTATCTCGGCCGCCAACAAAGCGAGCGCCTCCTCCACTTTCTGAATGGCCTGGCCCTGGGGCTCCGGCCTCTACTCCACTCGGTCAATTCCCGCTTTAACGGCTCTACCGCCTTGACGAGATCCTCCTGGGTCTCTTTCCTCTGTCGGCTAAACTTTTCAGTTGGAAAGTCCACAAGTTGCTCCGTCGACCACTGGACAAGCAAGGCAGACCCTTTACCTCCGCCATATTGTCCTGTGGCGCACAGAGATTCCCTTGCTCCAACTGCTCCCTTCTTCTGGACCATATTCTGGTCCATGGATTAATCCATCAGACCCACTAGTGGAGTCAAACTCTTCTCCAGCCAGTCCTACTCCTCTTTTCTGCAAAACATCCACCCTATAAGCATGGAAAAGGTACAAAAAAACAGCGGCGAGCTGGAACTGCCAAATGGGTGACCACGCACGCCATGGCCGCCATCGGAAGTCCCGCCTCGTGAAGATTGAACCATTATTGGAGAATTTATTGAGAATTGACAGACCAATAGCTCAACTATAACATATAGTCAGAATAAGTCAACATACAAGCTGTAACAGGTGAGGTTGGTTACTGATCCTGGATTAAATGCACATACAAATGAGGTCAGGTTTTTTTTTTCCTTTGTGGACTGCGGTAACAATGTCAGCACGATTGGCTGGAGATATTAAGCTGAAGCTCACATTGATTCATGTCTGAATGCCCTTCCACCTCTGTGGATTTTCCTTTCCTGGTACCCGTTTATATACCTTAACAGTGGGACTGGTGGATATCGCGAGTCAATCAAACGTGCTCATTTACATCATTCCAGTTAATTATACAAGATTACATAAGATGCACAGTACAAACAGACCAATTTCCCCCATGAGGGAATGTGCCACAAATGTGCCCAAACTGTATCCTCTTCAAAAACAGCCCATTGTTTTCTAAGAGTTTTTGTTGGCAGTTACATTGGACTACATGGAGTATTTATACATTCACAGACTATTCAGCCCAACCAGTCCTTGCCAGTGTTTATGCTTCACCTGACTATTATCCCCACATTTTCCTCGTCGTAATCTATCATCATTACCCTCTATTCACTTCTTCCTCATATGCTCATTTGCCTCTGTATTTGCTTCAACCATTCCCTGTTGAATCTCGCATCCGCTCTCAGCTAAAGTTGTATTTTTGTATAAAGTTTTCATTCTATTCCTCTTTGAGAAATCACATGCAGACTGAAATTGCGGTTACGTTGAGCAAATAACTGAGCACATGTCATCTGTTTTTTGTCAGATCCACAGTGTCCTTTTATTTTGGAGGATCTAATGATATTTAATCAAAATTAATGGTATTTACGGAGAACGTTTTGAAGACAGAACACATTTGTATATTGAAGCACGACAAACAAAGTAGTTTTTGTAATCATCAGAAAGCCCATAAATAAAACCGGTATCACCAGGGAAGAAGTAATTCAAAAAACAAAAGAGATGCCTCTAGTTTGGTTCTTATTTCTGTGAAGCCTTGCCCCTGATGTATTGAAAGACATCAACAGGGTAAATTTGTCCAAATCAAATGACTGAGAAATCCAGAGAAGTAAAGTTTTTGTTTTGGCTCCAAGGATTCTACAAAAAAATTCATCCTCCCACCAAATCATCTAATATTAGAATATGTGATAGGATATTGCTGGAATTTAACTGGCTAAAAAGGCTGAGTATCAGCAAGCTTCCAGTTATTTACCAGGCGAAGGTCACCTTGCTTGTTCAGGCAGTGGTTTTGTGTGTTATTTGGAGCTGAGTGGTACAAACCCCAGCTCCCTGTATTGGTTCTATTCCTCTAGGTCCGTCAAAGAGCCAGATGCCCTGGAGTACTTAGGGTCTAATTAGCTCAGGGATAATATTACTAAGGCTTATCACAGAGGATTGAATTTCTCATTGCTAAGCATATTATCTTGAACCCAACCTGATCCCAAAGAGACTTCTTCCACAGAAGACAGCCATAGATATCATAGTATGGTCTTTAGATATCACCATACTATACTTTTTGCCATTTCATGGGAGAGTCCAGGAAGAAAAGCACCTATTCAACACAGTTCTAGTTAGACTCTCTGCATGATTATTTGTGTTGTTGACTCTCTCAACAGATATAATTCAACCCTCTTTTAAATGTATCAATTGACTCTATTATATGCTTTATGTATTTCTGTTCCACAAATCTAACACCCAGTATAAAAGAAAATAAAGGTTTCCAAAAGCACTGAACCACTAATGGGATACCTTTGAAGTACAGAGAATGCGACAATTGGTTTGTGCACCGCAAAGTTCCTCGAACAGCAGTGAAATAAAAACTAGATATTCTGTTTCTTTTAGTAATGCTGATTAGGAATAAATATTAGCCAGCACACCAGATTCCTTTGCTGTTACAAGTTTGCTGCATTGTAGCGCTCAATCGCAAACTTGGCTTGTGAAATATTATACATTAATCCTTTAGTTGTGCGTACTTTTTGAAATTAATTGCTTGCTTCAGCATATGCACAATAGGTGTATTATTTTTTTAAAGAAATTATTAGATTTCACTTCTGGGTATTCAATATTTTTTTCATTTTGAACCTGTTTTACTTGACGATCAGTGTAGACAGAATTCCAAATCAATCTTTGATGGTGTTATGTCCAAGAAGAGGTAACAAATATATTTTCAGCCAATAATCCTCGTCCAATTTGGAATACTTTATTTCACACGTTTACTGTTTGATTTTCTTGTATGCATTACCCAATTTGTATATTCAAATTTATTTGCATACATAATGGCCTGGAGTTTCCACTAGATTACACAGTTAATTCCATTGCAATTTGGCAGAACCACCAGAAAAGATCAAAGAACATTATAAAAAAATTATAATCAGTGTAGATCCACATTCCATAATCTTCTGCAGTTGTTCAAAAAATCAGGATCGGCGTTCACCCTGCCCAGAAAACCCAGCCAACACCCCTCAACTCGGATTAATCACCTGAGCGTGTTACTGATTGCAGGCCAAAGGGCTTGCTGCCATAAAATCATATTTTTACGTCACAGCAAGAACCCCTGCCACCCATCATGTTTGTATACCCATCAGGCACCTGTCTATTTGTTGTAACCTGCACAGATCGTATTGGGTAGACACAATTAGTTACCCCATGGATCTTGTGGAATATGAGCTGCCCGGATAAGGCGGTAGGCAATTGTTAACTTTTTCTGTTGTATAAATAGTACCGGCTAGAGAGATGACCAGTCATGAACTGCTGGTACTGTGTAAAGAAAGCTAAGTTTCGTTTGACTCAAACTTGTGTTGGACTCTGCGTGGCTCTCACAAAACTATTCTAATCCAATTTTCCAGCACTTGGTCCAGAGCTTTGTGTGCTGCGGCATTTCAACTGCTGATCTAAATGCTTCTCAAAGATCAGCCAGTAACTTCCAGATTCCTACCACCCTCATGAAAACTTTTCCCTCAAATCGCCTCTAAATCTCTTGCTCCTTCACTTAATCTATGCCCTTGGTTCATTTGAGTAAGGGGAAAAATTTCTTCCTATCTACCCTATATATACCCTAGTCCTTCCAGATGGTGGAGCCTTGGATTTCGCAATCACAAAATTGTTACAGCACTGAAGGAGGCCATTCAACCAATCATGTCTGCACTGGTTCTCTGAATGAGCAGTTCACCTCATGCCGTTCTCCCACCTTCGCCCTTAACCCTGCAGAAAATTAACTTTCCAATAACCATTTAAGTTCCTTTCAAATGTGTTGATTGAATCTGCCTCCATACTCGCATTCCAGATCCCAATCATTTGCTGTGCAAAAAGGTTTTCCTCCTGTTCCAGTTGCTGCTTTTGTCAATTACTTTTAAACCATGCATTCTCGCTTTCAATCCTTTCATGAATAGGAGCAGCTTTTCCCCATCTGCTGTCAAGATTTTAGATATCCGTGTCAAATCTCCTCTCAACCTTTTCTCTAAGGACGTTAGTCCCAACTACTCCAATTATCTTTGTAACTGAAATTCCTCATCCTTGGGATATTCCTTGTGAATCTTTATTGCACTCTCCATTGCCTTCACGTTTTCCTGAAAATGCAGCTCCCAGGACTCGCTGCAATACTCCAGTTGATGCTGAACTAGTGTTTTAGACAAGTTTGACGTAACTTCCTTGCTCTTGTACTCTATGACCCTGTAAATAAACTCTAGATGTTGTATACCTTACTAATTGTTTTCTCAATCTGTCCTTCAATGTCTTATGCACATATATATCCAGGTCCATTTGCAACTGCACCCCCTTTAGAATTGTACCCCTCAGTTAATATTATCTTTCCTCATTTTTCCGACCAAAATTAATCATTTTACACTTCTCCGTGTTAGATTTTATCTGGCTATTTCCACCAACCTATGTCCTTTTGAAATTTTACACTACCCTCATTTCACAATGCCTCCAAGTTTTATGTCTTCCAGAGATTTTGAAATTGTTACCTCTACACCAAGGTCTGGGGCATCAATTTATATTAGGAAAAGCAAGGGGCACAATAGCGACCACTGGGGAACTCCGCTATAAACTTGTCTCCAGCACAAAAAAGAGGTTTAATCACTCCTGTTTCCTATCATTCAGCCAACTTTACATCCATGTTTCTCTACTGTCCCTTTTATTCTAAGATCTGTAACTTGGCTCGCAAGTCTGTTGTGCATCACTATCAAATGCCTTTTGAAAGTCCATGTATGCCACATTGACAGCATTGCAAACTTCTAAAAAAAATTCTAGCAAGTTAGTTAAATATTATGTTTCCACACAAACTCATTCAGGATTCATGAATTAAACTTGGAAGGTGCTGTTGGAGAAGCCTCAGTGGGTCCCCTGGGCCGGATGGGATTTATCCTAGGATTCTCTGGGAATCTAGGGAGGAGATTGCTGTGCCTTTGGCTTTGATCTTTAAGTCATCTTTGTCTACAGGAATAGTGCCAGAGGACTGGAGGATAGCAAATGTTGTCCCCTTGTACAAGAAGGGGGGTAGAGATAACCCCGGTAACTATAGACCAGTGAGCCTTACTTCTGTTGTGGGAAAAGTCTTGGAAAGGTTTATAAGAGATAGGATGTATAATCATCTGGAAAGGAATAATTTGATTAGAGATAGTCAACATGGTTTTGTGAAGGGTAGGTCGTGCCTCACAAACCTCATTGAGTTCTTCGAGAAGGTGACCAAACAGGTAGATGAGGGTAAAGCAGTTGATGTGGTGTTTATGGATTTCAGTAAAGCGTTTAATAAGGTTCCCCACGGTAGGCTATTGCAGATTGGGATTCAGGGTGATTTAGCGGTTTGGATCAGAAATTGGCTAGCTGATAGAAGACAAAGAGTGGTGGTTGATGGGAAATGCTCTGACTGGTGTCCAGTTACTAGTGGTGTGCCACAAGGATCTGGTTTGGGGCCGTTGCTGTTTGTCATTTTTATAAATGACCTGGAGGAGGGCGTAGAAGGATGGGTGAGTAAATTTGCAGATGACACTAAAGTCGGTGGAGTTGTGGACAGTGCAGAAGGATGTTACAAGTTACAGAGGGACGTAGATAAGCTGCAGAGCTGGGCTGACGGGTGGAAAATGGAGTTTAATGCAGAAAAGTGTGAGGTGATTCATTTTGGAAGGAATAACAGAAAGGCAGAGTACTGGGCTAATGGTAAGATTCTTGGTAGTGTGGACGAGCAGAGCGATCTCGGTGTCAATGTCCATAGATCCCTGAAAGTTGCCACCCAGGTTGAGAGGGTTGTTAAGAAGGCGTACGGTGTGTTAGCTTTTATTGGTAGAGGAATTGAGTTTCGGAGCCATGAGGTCATGTTGCAGTTGTACAAAACTCTGGTGCGGCCGCATTTGGAGTATTGTGTGCAGTTCTGGTCGCCACATTATAGGAAGGATGTGGAAGCATTGGAAAGGGTACAGAGGAGATTTACAAGAATGTTGCCTGGTATGGAGGGAAGATCATATGAGGAAAGGCTGAAGGACTTGAAGCTGTTTTCGTTAGAGAGAAGAAGGTTAAGAGGTGACTTAATTGAGGCATACAAGATGATCAGAGGATTAGATAGGGTGGACAGTGAGAGCCTTTTTCCTTGGATGGTGATGTCCAGCACGAGGGGACATAGCTTTAAATTGAGGGGAGATAGATATAGGACAGATGTCAGAGGTAGATTCTTTACTCAGAGAGTAGTAAGGGCGTGGAATGCCCTGCCTGCAACAGTAGTGGACTCGCCAACACTAAACGCATTCAAATGGTCATTGGATAGGCATATGGACGATAAGGGAATAGTGTAGAGGGACTTTAGAAGGGTTTCAGAGGACGGTGCAACATCGTGGGCCGAAGGGCCTGTACTGCGCTGTAACGTTCTATGTTCTATGGTTGCTGTCGTGCACCCAGTAGATTTTTTTTACAAATAATTTACAGGATGTCGACTTTGCTGGCCTGGCCAGCATTCATTGCCCATCCCTCGTTCCCCTTTAAAAAGTGGTGATGAGCTGCTAACTTGAACCGTTGCAGTCCGAGGTGTAGGTACACCCACAGTGCTGTTGGGGAGGGAGGTCCAGGACTTTGACCAAGCGACAGTAAAGAAATGGTGATATAGTTCCAAGTCAGGGTGGTGAGTGACTTGGAAGGGAACCTCCAGGTATCAGCTGGTCTTGTTCTTCTAGATAGTAGTGGTTGTGGGTGTGGAAGGTGCTGTCTAAGGAACCTTGGTGAGTTACTGCGATGCACCTACTAGATGGTACCCACGAAGCCACCTCGACACCCAAGTGTCTAAAACACGCCCCCACCACCCTGAATGGCAACCCCCTAACCTCCTTTCCTGCCCTCTCGCCTCAATCTGGAACACCTCACTCTTCCCCATATTCAACTTATACCCCGAAAACCGGCCACGTTCTTCCAAAATCCCCATGATGCCTTCGATACTGTTGAAGGGGTCTGAAATGTACAGCAACAGGATGTCTGCACACAATGAGACTCTGTGCTCAATGTTCCCCCCACTTAATCTCCCTCCAGTCCCTCGATGTCCTAGGTGCCATTGCCAGCGGCGGTGCTGCCAAGGTGACGAGCAACAGGGAGAGTGGGCACCCCTGCCTCATCCCATGATGTGACCCAAAGTACCCGAAACTCACTTGGTTCATCTGCAGGCTTGCGAGCGGCGCCTTATACAGAAACCGGACCCAATCCACAAACCCCTGCCCGAACCCAAACTGCCCCACCACGACCTCCACCTCCTCCCCTCCGAAAGCATAAGGCGCTTGTTGCGCACATTGAAATTGGCCGGTAAGATGTTGTGGGCTTCACAGAGACATGGCTGCAAGGGGATAAGGGCTGGGATCTAAATATACAAGGTATGTGTCCTATCGAAAGGACAGGCAGATGGGCAAAGGGGGCGGGGTTGCATTGTTAGTAAGGAATGAAGTTAAATCGATAGCAAGGAGTGATATAGGATCAGAAGGCATAGAATCTCTGTGGGTAGAGTTGAGGAATCGCAAAGGTAAAAAGACCCTGATGTGATGGGAGTTATGTACAGGCCCCCTAGCAGTAGTCAGGAGGTGGGGCGGAAAATAAATCAGGAACTAGAAAAGGCATGTAAAAAAGGCAATAATTATGGTGGACTTCAATATACAGGTGGACTGGGAAAATCAGGTTTGTAGTAGATACCAAGAAAAGGAATTTGTGGAATGTCTAAGAGATGTATTTTTAGAGCAGCTTGTGACCGAGCCTACTAGGGAACGGGCAATTCTAGATTTAGTGATGTGTAATGAGGCAAACTTGATTGGGGAACTCGAGGTGAAGGAACCCTTGGGGAGCAGCGACCACAATATGATAGAATTTACCCTGCAGTTTGAGAGGGAGAAGCTGCAATCAGATGTAACGGTATTACAATTAAATAAGGATAACTACGAAGACATGGGGGAGGAGCTGGCCAGGGTTGATTGGAAAAGGAGCCGAGCACGGAAGACAGTGGAACAGCAATGGCAAGAGTTTTAGGGGGTTATTAGGGAGGCACAACAGAAATTCATCCCAAGGAGGAGGAAACATGCTAAGGGGAGGACAAGGCATCCATGGCTGATGAGGGAAGTCAAGGATAGCATAAAAGCTAAAGAAAAAGCATACAAAATAGAAAAGCATCCATTATTTAAAATGAGATTGCGGAGTACATGATGAATTAGGACTGAGTCAGCACGGCTTCGTGAAGGAGAGGTCATGTCTGACAAAAATGTTACAATTCTTTGAGGCAGTAACAAGGAAGTTAGACAAAGGAGAACCAGTCGACGTGATTTATTTCGATTTCCAGAAGGCCTTTGACAAGGTGCCGCATTGGAGACTGAGAAATAAGTTAAGAGACCATCATGTTCAGGGTAAAATCCTGGCATGGATAGAGGATTGACTGACTGGCAGAAGGCAGAGAGTGGGGATAAGGGGCCCTTTTTCAGGATGGCAGCTGGTGACTAGTGGTGTGCCTCAGGGTTCTGTGCTGGGACCACAACTTTTCACAATATACATTAATGATCTGGAAGAAGGAACTGAAGACACTGTTGCTAAGTTGTAGATGATACAAAGATCTGGCGGGACATGTAGTGTTGAGGAAGCAGGCAGGCTTCAAAAGGACTTGGACAGGCTAGGAGAGTGGGTAAAGAAGTGGCAGATGGAATACAATGTGGAAAAGTGTGAGGTTATGCACTTTGGAAGTAGAAATGGAGGCAGAGACTATTTTCTAAATGGGAAGATGCCTAAATGGGAGTCCTTGTTCACGATTCTCTTAAGGTTAACGTGCAGGTTCAGTCAGCAGTTAGGAAGGCAAATGCAATGTTAGCATTCATGTCGAGAGGGCTAGAATACAAGTGCAGGGATGTACCTCTGAGGCTGTATAAGGCTCTGGTCAGACCCCATTTGGAGTATTGTGGGCAGTTTTGGGTCCCGCATCTAAGGAAGGATGTGCTGGCCTTGGAAAGGGTGCAGAGGAGGTTCACAAGAATGATCCATGGAATGAAGAACTTGTCGTGTGAGGAACGTTTGAGGACTCTGGGTCTGTACTCATTGGAGTTTAGAAAGATGAGAGGGGATCATATTTAAACTTGCAGGATACGAGAGGCCTGGAGAGACTGGGTGTGGAGAGGATGCTTCCACTTGTCGGAAAAACTAAAAGCAGAGGACACTATCTCAGACTAAAGGGATGATCCTTTAGAACAGAGAGAGGGAGGAATTTCTTCAGCCAGAGGGTGGTGAATCTTTGGAACTCTTTGCCCCAGAAGGCTGTGGAGGCCACATCACTGAGTGTCTTTGAAACAGAGATAGATAGGTTTTTGATCAATAAGGGGATCAGGGCTTATGGGGAGAAGGCAGGAGAATGGGGATGAGAAAAATATCAGCCTGATTGAATGGCGAAGCAAACTCGAAGGGGCGAGTGGCCTAATTCTGCTCCTATATCTTTATGGTCTTATGCTCTTATGATTATATTAAACAGCCTCTTCATGTCTGCCGGCAACTGCCTCTCCTTTACAAAAGCTGTTTGATCCTCACCTATCACCACCGGAGGAAGTCCTGGATTTGTGAGGTCAACAGCTTGGTGTCAACATTCAGTAGTGATATCGGGCTGTACGACCTATACTGCTCCGGATCCTTCTCCTTATTTAAAATCAGGGAGATGGAAGCCTGCAACAATGTAGGGGGAGATCCCTTCTCTCCCATGCTTAATTTTGCGCCCCTCAAGGTCCACTCCAATGCTTTTATAGAAGTTCACCAGGAACCCGTCCGGCCCTGGGTCCTTCTCTGCCTGCATTGCCCCCATACTCTCTAACACCACCCTCAACTCGATTTGGAGACCCCAGCCCCGGAACCAGCCTCTCCTCCACTTTGGGGAAACTCCAACACGTTCTAAAACTGCCACATCCCCTCATCCTCGGCCAGGGGCTCAGACCCGTATAATGTTCTATAGGACGCCTCAAACACACCATTCACCCACTCCGGGTTAGTCACCACAGAGTTAGTCCCTCACTCTGCCAATCTCCCTCGCAGCCTCTTGCTTTCGCAACTGATGGGCCAACATTCTGCACGCCTTCTCCCTGTACTCATACACTATCCCTCTGGCCCTCCGTAACTGCCCCACAGCCTTCCCTGTGGAGACGAGCCCAAACTCCATCTGAAGCCTCTGCCTCTCCTTCAACAGTCCTGGCTCCGAGTATCTCCTATCCACCCTCAAAATCACGTCCAGCAGTCGTGCCGTCTCTAGTCGCTTAGCTTCTTCCATATGCGGCCAATTGAAATAAACTCCTCCCTAACCACCGCCTTGACTGCCTCCCACAGCGTGGCGGCCGTGACCTCCCCTGTATTGTTTAGCTCCATGTAGCCCCGAATGGCAGCCCTTACCCGCTCACACACCACCTCGTCCACCAACAACCCCAAGTCCAGCCTTCACTGTGGCTGCTGCACCCACCTCCCCAGGAGCCATGTGCAGATCCACCCAATGTGGTGGTGGTCTGAAACCACAATTGCCAAATACTCCGAGTTGACCACCCCCACCAACAGTGTCTTATCTAGCACGAAAATAATCAATCTGGGAGTACACCCAGTGCATATGGGGGAAGTATAAAAACTCCTTCACTCTCCGCCTTACAAACCTCCACAGGTCCGCCCCCCCCCCACCTTCCCCCATGTGCTCCTTAAACCCGTTCAGCTCCTTTGCTGCTGCCGACATCTTTGATAACTTGAGACTCGATCGTTCCAAGCTTGGTTCTATAACCGTATTAAAATTTCCCCCCCCGCTTTAATCAACCGATGTGAGTCCAAGTCAGGACATAGACATTTTCCAAAATTACTGGCATTCCCTCCAACTTTCCACTCGCCATCACATATTCTCCTCACTGGATAGGTCACAATTCTCCTCACCTCAAACACCACTATCCCCTCTCGCCTTTTTATCCAGTCCCGAATGAAGCGGCGGTCCCACCCATCCCTTCCTCAGCCTCATCTGGTCCCCTGTCTTCAACTGAATCTCCTGTGAAAAGGCCACATCTGCTTTCAGACTCCTCAGGTGCGCTAACATACACAATCGTTTGATCAGCTTGTTGGGGGCCTCCCCCCTCCCCTGCTGATCAGCCATACCCTTTTTTTTAATATATAAATTTAGAGTACCCAATTCATTTTTCCAATTAAGGGGCAATTTAGCATGGCCAATCCACCTAGCCTACACATCTTTGGGTTGTGGGGGCGAAACCCACGCAATCACGGGGAGAATGTGCAAACTCCACACTGACAGTGTCCCAGAGCCGGGATCGAACCTGGGACCGCAGCGTCGTGAGGCAGCAGGGCTAACCCACTGCGCCACCGTGCTGCCCCCCAGCCATACCCTTTTTTGAGTTGTCCCCTGGCCTGTGTCACGCAACCCTCCAGGCCAGCACTCAGATGTCCACCATTATCAATCTCCTTTCAACTGCGCATATACCACCGCACCCTTGTCAGCAACCTCCTCCCGCGGGCCCCCACACTCTCAAACAAAGAACCAGTCATACAGATTTTAAATATTGACACTGTTTCTTGCTCAACAGATGCTGCCAGACATAGAACATAGAACAGTACAGCACAGAACAGGCCCTTCGGCCCTCAATGTTGTGCCGAGCCATGATCACCCTACTCAAACCCATGTATCCACCCTATACCCGTAACCCAACAACCCCCCCCCCTTAACCTTACTTTTTATTAGGACACTACGGGCAATTTAGCATGGCCAATCCACCTAACCCGCACATCTTTGGACTGTGGGAGGAAACCGGAGCACCCGGAGGAAACCCACGCACACAGGGGGAGGACGTGCAGACTCCACACAGACAGTGACCCAGCCGGGAATCGAACCTGGGACCCTGGAGCTGTGAAGCATTTATGCTAACCACCATGCTACCCTGCTGCCCCTACTGTTGTTTTGTCAGCACCTCCTCCCGCGGGAGGAGGTTGCTGACAAGGGTGCGGTGGTATATGCGCAGTTGGAAGGAGATTGATAATGGTGGACATCTGACCTGCTGTGGTTTTGTAGTACTTTCTGTTCTTATTTTCGATTTTCCGCATCTGCAGTATTTTGACTTTATCTCTGTAATTCCTTGACAGCTGTGTACCTCCACTGTTCCTTGTCACTTATCAGTTCAAGCTTGAATGTTGTTCAGGTTTTGCTGTATGTGGGAACAGACTGCTGAATTGTGATTGGAAGCAAACATTAAGCAACTATCCGCATGTAGTCTCTTATCTGACCTGATGTTAAGGACTGTTATCCCAACCTGAAATTCAGAAATTCCATTTCATATTTGGATTAAGGCTGATGATGACCATTTCTGGAATAATCCAAACTGACCAGATTATTGGTGAGCTGCTTTATGGCTTTGCAAACAGCACGTTCCATCACTTTGAGAGTAGGCAGGTATGTAGGTTTTGATTTTTCCTGCTTTTTGTGGACAGGCCATGAGGGGGTTCTTTTGTACTTTGTCAGGTTGGTGCCAGTGGTGGAGCTGAATTGGAACAGCTTGTGCAGAGGCACAGCTTGTTCTGAAGCACACATCTTCATGACAACATTGTCGTTGGGGTCTGTGGCCTTTCCTACATTGTGTTCTCAGTCATTTCTCTAGCACATGGAATTGATCGCATTGGCTGAGGATTGGCTTATTTGATGGTGGCGACCTCGGGAGGAAGCTCAAATTGGTTATTGACTGCATGCCATTTGCATTCATATACTGGACTCTGCCATCATTGACGATGGAGATTCATGGAGCCGTCTCCTCCCATTCATTGTTTATTTTTAACATTCATTCAAGGGATGTTGACTTCACTGGCTAGGCCAGCATTCATTGTCCATCCTAATTAGTCTTGAGAAGGTGGTGGTGAGCTGCCTTCTTGAACCACTGCCATCTATGTGGTGTAGGTACACCCACAGTACTATTGGGGAGTAAGTTACTGGATTTTGATCCAGCAACAGTAAAAGAAGGACGCTGTAGTTCCAAGTGAGGATGGTGTTTGGGTTGGAGGAGAATTTTCAGGTGGTGGCAATCCCGTACATCTGTTACCATTGTTTTAGGTGGTAGAGGTCGTGATGTGGAAGGTGCTGTCGAAAGAGCTTTGGTACGGTGATGCAGTACATCTTGTAGATGGTACACACTGCTGCCATTGTGCACAGATGATGAAGGGAGTGGATGTTGATGGTGGTGGATGGGAATCCATTCAAGCGAATTTATTTTTCTTGGATGATGTCAAACCTCTCAACAGTTTTTGAATAGCACTGATCCAGGCAATTAGAGAGTATCAGATTAGAGAGCATTGTATCAAATTCCTGACATGTGTCTTGTTGATGTTGGACAGGCTTGGGGTACGTGCTGCAGAATTCCAAGCCCTTTACCTACACTTGTAGCCACGTTATTCCAATGACCTGGATTTGAACATGGACTGCTTCAGTATCTGAGGTGTTGCGAATTTGCCAAACATTGCACAATGTTCAGCGAATATGCCCACTTCTGACCTTATGCTGGAGGGGAGGTCATAGATGAAGCAGCTAAAGATTGTTGGGCCGAGGACACTAGCCTGAGGAACTCCTGCAGTGATGTCTTGGGACTGAGATGCTTTTTTAAAAAAATAATCTTTATTGTCACAAATAGGCTTACATTAACACTGCAATGAGGTTACTGTGAAAAGCCCCGAGTCGCCACATTCTGGCGCCAGTTCGGGTAAACAGAGGGAGAATTCAGAATGTGCAATTCACCTAACAGCACATCTTTCAGGACTTGTGGGAGGAAACCGGAGCACCCAGAGGAATCCCACTCCGACATGGGGAGAACATGCAGACTCCACACAGACAGTGACCTAAGCGGGAATTGAACCTGGGATCCTGGCGCTGTGAAGCAGCAGTGCTCTCACTGTGCTGCTGTGCTGTCACATGTAGTCCGGGTAGTAATGGAAGATTTCCTTCTCTAAAGATGGTTCTTTACGACAATCAACAATGGTTGCATTGTCACTATTACCAAGACTAGCGCTTTAATTCTAGAATTATTGACTCAATTTAAATTCTTCTAATTGCCATGGTGTGATTTCAGCCCATGTCCCCAGACCATTAGACTGGGCCTCTGGGTTACTAGTTCTAGCCACTGCTCCCTGCTTGTCAATGTCTACTACTTTGTCAAGTTTTATATCAGCTGTGTACTTGATATTGCTTTACACTGCACCTAGGTTGTTCATAAAAATTAACAAGAGTCATGAACCGACAACTAATCCTGAGGGAACACCATCCCTTTCTGTCTCCTGTCACTTTGTGTCATCACGACCATTTCCCCCTGAATTCCATGAACTTCCACTTTTACTTGCATGACTAGAAAATTAATAAAAGCTGACATCGGCTTACGTGGTTGATAACTTAAAAAGCAGTCTAAATCTAGCCTTCATGATATGTGAAAGCCTCAGCCACCTTGTCGTAGCTTCAGTTTAAAATACCTAACATGCACAAGAGCACATTTTTCAAGATCAAATTTAGAGATTACTAGTTGTTCACAGGCTGTCTGAAGTTTATTTGACATTTTATTTGGTGTGTTTTGAAGCACTGCTTCTCAAGAAGAATTATTTATCCTGGAAGGATTACATATCATTTAAATTGGAAAAAACTAGGTATTTTAATACAATTTTTTAGAGTCTGTGCAATGCCATAAAACCATAATAATTCTTCGAGTATATTTTCCAATGTAGTTTCTAGATAATGGGAGTTTGTTTTCTTGCATTGGAAATAAATTATTTTGCAATGGAATCACTGAATTCAGAAAATATACAAATATATAATTTGCAGGAGCAGGCATGTAGAACCAATTTTGTTTTTTTTTACTGTGGACCTAACTGACGACCCACACTCCAGCATTTTTGATCTGTGTTTCTTTATTCATTATTAATGTCATGTCTCATGTTTCCCAATGGATGTCAACTGCTTTAGTATGGCCTTCATGGCTAGATATCAAAAACAGCTTTGTTTCAGAAAATAGGCAGGCATTCTAAGTCATCCAGCATTGACCAGAAGTTTATATCTTACAACATGGTTGTAGACGATTGGAAATTTCTACATATTCCCTGTATAATTCTATAGGTGGGGAGGTGTTCAAATGCGGGTCTGTGTGTTTGAATAGTTATTAACCTTGCATGTTGTAACATTTCAAATGCTCATCCATGTACTTGCCAAAGGTTTTGAGGTTTCCTGCCACTACTAGCCTCCCAGGCAATGAATTCCAGACTCCCACCACCCTCTGGGTTTAAAATGTTTTCTTCAAATCCCCTCACCTTGAAATTATATCCCCTTGATATTGATCCTTCAACTAAGGGGAACAGCTGCTTCTTCTCCACCCTGTTCCTACCCCTTATAGTCGTACACCCCTCAATCAAGTCTGCCTTGTCTGCTCTGAAGAAAGAAAACTGAGCCTACTCAGCTTCTCTTCAGAGCTCAAATGCTCCATCCCAGCCAACATCCTGGTGAATATCCTCTCCACACTCCAGTGCAATCCATCCTTCCCAAAGGGAGGTGACCAGAACTACACATGGCACTCCAGCTGTGGCCTAACCAAAGTTTTGTACAGCTCCAATGTAACCCCCCCCAACCGCTCTTATAATCTATGCCATGACTGATAGAGGCAAATATCCCGTATGACTTCTTGCTATCCTTTAACCTGTGCTGCTGTCCTCAGGGATCTGTGGACCAATACCCAAGATCCCTCTTCCACTGTACATCCGAGTGTCCTGCCATTCATTGAGTACTCCCTTGTCTTCCAACGTGCATCACCTCGCACTTTTCAGGGTTACATTGCCTATGCCACTGACCTGTCCATCGGACCAATTTGCCTATCTTCATGTCATCCACAAACTTACTAATTATCTGCTCCACCCCCACACACATTCTCATCTATATCGTTTATACGTATTTCGAACAATAAGGGACGTAGCATTGATCCCTATTGTATACCACTGGACACTGCATTTCAGGCGTACAAAACAGCCTTCTACCACCACCCTCTGTCTGCTACCACTAAGCCAATTTTGGATCCAACTTGCCCAAGTTACCCTGGATCCCATGTGGGATGCCCAGTCACAGGCTTTGCTGAAATCCACATAATCCATGAACATTAGGGTGGAAGCTGAGAGCTAGGACAAACCATGTTGTCATCTCTGGTTTGTTGCCAGTGCCACGTGCTAGTGAGTTGAGGAACAGGGAGAGAGTGCAGATAAACAAGTGGCTGCAGGGATGGTGGAGGAGGGAGGGTTTCAGTTACGTGGATAATTGGAGCACATTCTGGGGAAGGTGAGACCTGTACAGACAGGATGGTTTTCACCTGAACCAGAGGGGCACCAATATCCTGGGAGGGAAATTTGCTGCGGCTCTTCGGGGGGGGGGGGGTTTAAACTAATTTGTCAGGGGGATGGGAAAACGAGATGTAGTCCAGAAGCCAGTGTTGAGAGTAGTGAGGTACTGAGGAGGGTATCAAGGTTGCAGAAGTGTACCAGCAGACAGGAAGGTGGGTTGAAGTGTGTCTACTTCAATGCAAGGAGCATCCAGAATAAGGTAGGTGAACTTGGAGCGAGGATTGGTACTTGGGACTACGCTGTTGTGGCCATTACGGGAGACATGGTTAGAACAGGGACGGGAATGGTTGTTGGAAGTTCCGGGGTATAGATGTTTCACCAAGAGTAGGGAAGGTGGTAAAAGAGGTGGAGGAGTGGCATTGTTAATCAAGGATAGTTTAATGGCTGCAGAAAGGCAGTTCGAAGGGGATCTGCCAACTGAGGTAATATGGGCTGAAGTTAGAAACAGGAAAGGAGCGGTCACGTTGTTAGGAGTTTTCTATAGACCCCCAAGTAGTAATAGAGATGTGGAGGAAGAAATTGCAAAACAGATTATGGATAGGTGTGGAGGTCTCAGGGTAGTTGTCATGGGTGACTTTAACTTTCCAAATATTGATTGGAACCTCTATATATCAAACAGTTCGGATGGGGCAGTTTTTGTACAGTGTGTGCAGGAGGGTTTCCTGACCCAATATGTGGATAGGCCGACAATACCACACATTGGATTTGGTACTGGGTAATGAACCGGGCCAAGTGTTAGATTTGTTTGTGGGACAGTACTTTGGAGATAGTGACCACAATTCGGTGTCTTTCACTATTGCAATGGAGAAGGATAGGACTACACGGCAGGGCAAGGTTTATAATTGGGGGAGGGGCAATTATGATGCCATTAGGCAAGAATTAGGGAGCATAAAATGGGAACAGAAACTGTCAGGAAAAGACACAAATATAAAGTGGAGCTTGTTCAAGGAACAAATACTGCGTGTCCTTGATAGGTATGTCCCTGTCAGGCAGGGAGAAAATGGCCGTGTGAGGGAACCATGGTTCACAAAAGAGGTTGAATGTCTTGTCAAGAGGAAAAAGGAAGCGTATGCAAGGATAAGAAAACAAGGTTCAGTTGGGTCGCTTGAGGGTTACAAGGTAGCAAGGAATGAGCTTAAAAAAAGGGCTTCGGAGAACTAGGAGGGGGCATGAGAAGTCCTTGGTGGGTCGGATCAAGGAAAAAGGCAACCTTGAGGAGGAGTTTATTGAATGTATCCGCGATAGTTTCCTAGAACAGTATGTAATGGAACCTACGAGGGAACAAGCGGTCCTAGATCTTGTCCTGTGTAATGAGACAGGATTGATTCATGATCTCATAGTTAGGGATCCTCTCGTAAGGAGCGATCACAATATGGTGGAATTTAAAATACAGATGGAGGGTGAGAAAGTAAAATCAAATACTAGTGTTTTGTGTTTAAACAAAGGCGATTACAATGGGATGAGAGAAGAACTAGCTAAGGTAGACTGGGAGCAAAGACTTTATGGTGGAACAGTGGAGAACCTTCCAAGCGATTTTTCACAGTGCTCAGCAAAGGTTTATACCAACAAAAGGAAGGACGGTAGAAAGAGGGAAAATCGACCGTGGATATCTAAGGAAATAAGGGAGAGTATCAAATTGAAGGAAAAAGCATATAAAGTGGCAAAGATTGGTGGGAGACTAGAGGACTGGGAAATCTTTAGGGGGCAACAGAAAGCTACTAAAAAAGCTATAAAGAAGAGTAAGATAGAGTATGAGAGTAAACTTGCTCAGAATATAAAAACAGACAGTAAAAGTTTTTACAAATATATAAAACAAAAAAGAGTGGCTAAGGTAAATATTGGTCCTTTAGAGGATGAGAAGGGAGTTTTAATAATGGGAGATGAGGAAATGGCTGAGGAACTGAACAGGTTTTTTGGGTCGGTCTTCACAGTGGAAGACACAAATAGCATGCCAGTGACTGATAGAAATGTGGCTATGACAGGTGAGGACCTTGAGAGGATTGTTATCACTAAGGAGGTAGTGATGGGCAAGCTAATGGGGCTAAAGGTAAACAAGTCTCCTGGTCCTGATGGAATGCATCCCAGAGTGCTAAAAGAGATGGCTAGGGAAATTGCAGATGCACTAATGATGATTTACCAAAATTCACTAGACTCTGGGGTGGTCCCGGTGGATTGGAAATGAGCAAACGTGACACCACTGTTTAAAAAAGGAGGTAGGCAGAGAGCAGGAAATTATAGGCCAGTGAGCTTAATTTAGGTAGTAGGGAAGATGCTGGAATCAATCATCAAGGAAGAAATAGCGAGGCACCTGGATAGAAATTGTCCCATTGGGCAGACGCAGCATGGGTTCATAAAGGGCAGGTCGTGCCTAACTAATTTAGTGGAATTTTTTGAGGACATTACCAGTGCAGTAGATAACGGGGAGCCAATGTATGTGGTATATCTGGATTTCCAGAAAGCCTTTGACAAGGTGCCACACAAAAGGTTGCTGCATCAGATAAAGATGCATGGCATTAAGGGTAAAGTAGTAGCATGGATAGAGGATTGGTTAATTAATAGAAAGCAAAGAGTGGGGATTAATGGGTGTTTCTCTGGTTGGCAATCAGTAGCTAGTGGTGTCCCTCAGGGATCCATGTTGGGCCCACAATTGTTCACAATTTACATAGATGATTTGGAGTTGGGGACCAAGGGCAATGTGTCCAAGTTTGCAGATGACACTAAGATGAGTGGTAAAGCAAAAAGTGCAGAGGATACTGGAAGTCTGCAGAGGAATTTGGATAGGTTAAGTGAATGGGCTAGGGTCTGGCAGATGGAATACAATGTCGACAAATGTGGGGTTATCCATTTTGGTAGGAATAACAGCAAATGGGATTATTATTTAAACGATAAAATATTAAAGCATGCCGCTGTGCAGAGAGACCTGGGTGTGCTAGTGCACGAGTCACAGAAAGTTGGTTTACAGGTGCAACAGGTGATTAAGAAGGCAAATGGAATTTTGTCCTTCATTTCTAGAGGGATGGAGTTTAAGACTAGGGAGGTTATGTTGTAATTGTATAAGGTGTTAGTGAGGCCACACCTGGAGTATTGTGTTCAGTTTTGGTCTCCTTACTTGAGAAAGGACATACTGGCACTGGAGGGTGTGCAGAGGAGATTCACTAGGTTAATCCCAGAACTGAAGGGGTTGGATTATGAGGAGAGGTTGAGTAGACTGGGACTGTACTCGTTGGAATTTAGAAGGATGAGGGGGGATCTTATAGAAACATTTAAAATTATGAAGGGAATAGATAGGATAGATGCGGGCAGGTTGTTTCCACTGGCGGGTGACAGCAGAACTAGGGGACATAGCCTCAAAATAAGGGGAAGTAGATTTAGGACTGAGTTTAGGAGGAGATTCTTCACCCAAAGGGTTGTGAATCTATGGAATTCCTTGCCCAGTGAAGCAGTTGAGGCTCCTTCATTAAATGTTTTTAAGGTAAAGATAGATAGTTTTTTGAAGAATAAATGGATTAAGGGTTATGGTGTTCGGGCCGGAAAGTGGAGCTGAGTCCACAAAAGATCAGCCATGATCTCATTGAATGGCGGAGCAGGCTCGAGGGGCCAGATGGCCTACTCCTGCTCCTAGTTTTATGTTCTTATGTTCTTATAAGGTTCCCCATGGTCGGCTCATGAAGAAAGTAAGGAGGTGTGGGATAGAGGGAAATTTGGCCAAATGGATAAGTAACTGGCTATCACATAGAAGACAAGAGGGTGGTAGTGGATGGAAAATGTTCAGACTGGAGACCAGTTACTAGCGGTGTACCACAGGGATCAGTGCTGGATCCTCTGCTATTTGTGATTTTTATCAATGACTTGGAGGAGGGGGCTGAAGGGTGGGTCAGTAAATTTGCTGATGACACCAAGATTGGTGGAGTAGTGGATGAGGTGGAGGGCTGTCGTAGGCTGCAAAGAGACATTGATAGGATGCAGAGCTGGGCTGAAAAATGGCAGATGGAGTTTAACCCTGATAAGTGCGAGGTGATTCTTTTTGGTAGGAAAAATCTGAATGCGGATTACAGGGTCAAAGCAGGGTTCTGAGGAATGTGGAGGAACAGAGAGATCTTGGGGATCACGTCCACAGATCTCTAAAGGTTGCCACTCAAGTGGATAGAGCCGTGAAGAAGGCTTATAGTGTGTTAGCGTTTATTAACAGGGGGCTTGAGTTTAAGAGCCGCGGGGTTATGCTGCAACTATACATGACCCTGGTGAGACCACATTTGGAGTATTGTGTGCAGTTCTGGTCATCTTATTATAGGAAGGATGTGGAAGAATTGGAAAGGGTGCAAAGGAGATTTACCAGGATGCTGCCTGGTTTGCAGGATAGGTCTTATGAGGAAAGGCTGAGGGAGCTAGAGCTTTTCTCTTTGGAGCGGAGGAGGTTGAGGCGACATAATATAGGCAGCAGGGTAGCATGGTGGTTAGCATAAATGCTTCACAGCTCCAGGGTCCCAGGTTCGATTCCCGGCTGGGTCACTGTCTGTGTGGAGTCTGCACGTCCTCCCACTGTGTGCGTGGGTTTCCTCCGGGTGCTCCGGTTTCCTCCCACAGTCCAAAGATTTGCGGGTTAGGTGGATTGGCCATGCTAAATTGCCCGTAGTGTCCTAATAAAAGTAAGGTTAAGGGGGGGAGTTGTTGGGTTACGGGTATAGGGTGGATACGTGGGTTTGAGTAGGGTGATCATGGCTCGGCACAGCATTGAGGGCCGAAGGGCCTGTTCTGTGCTGTAGTGTTCTATGTTCTATATAATAGAGGTTTATAAGATGATGAGGGGGATAGATAGAGTGGACGTTCAGAGACTATTTCCTCGGGTGGATGCAGCTGTTACAAGGGGGCATAACTATAAGGTTCGGGGTGGGAGATATAGGAGGGATGTCCGAGGTAGGTTCTTTACTCAGAGTGGTTAGGGTGTGGAATGGACTGCCTGCTGTGATGGTGGAGTCGGACGCTTTAGGAACTTTCAAGCGGTTATTAGGTAGGCACATGGAGCACACCACAATGACAGGGAGTGGGATAGCTTGATCTTGGTTTCGGACAATGCTCGGCACAACATTGTGGGCCGAAGTGCCTGTTCTGTGCTGTACTGTTCTATGCTCTATGTATTAAATGCATACACTTGTTACTATCGTTTTTAAAAGCTGGCAACTTATCATAATTTACTGCCTCAGGTTTGTGTTTGAGCAACACAAAGAGAAGTAATGTTTCATGCTGACGCTCTCCCACTGCCTGCTTTGTTTATAACAACCTTTATTTTCAATCTGCTACCAATTTGGTGTTCTCAAAATCTAGACTTGCCCTTCAACTGATCTGATTGGTTTGGGTGGCTCTCATTTTCCCCTCAAACTAATCTGGTCAGTTAATGCAATTCAGTAGTAAAAACTGATTTTCCTTTTCCACTGGCAGTGAGGATGAACTTGGCACATTATGTCCAGGGGAGCTTAAATTGTTGAGGAAGACCAAATGTAAAGGGAATGTTGATGAGTTCTGTGGAAGAAATGAAATGAAAATCGCTTATTGGCACAATTTGGCTTTAAATGAAGTTACTGTGAAAAGCCCCTAGTTGCCACATTCCAGCGCCTGTTCAGGGAGGCTGGTACGGGAATCGAACCGTGCTGCTGGCCTGCTTTCAAAGCCAGCGATTTAGCCTTGTGCTAAACCAGCCCCTTGAAATGGATTAACAATGACATTCTCTTGTTCCACAATTTTCTCAATGTTCCTTTTGGCTTTAGCAGGAATAGTTGAGTAAGCCTATTAATTTAGAATGCTTGTTTTGGGAAAGAGCTTGTTCAGCCATTTAGTTCAAAATGCTTTGTTTGAAATCTTCAGTTTGTTAATTATGGATTTCTATCATCACTAATTTATTTTCCTGTGTCCTTTTTCTGTAGGGGGCTTTGCCAAAGTACTCCCATAATGCTCTTATGGTTCAAGCCATGAAAACCAACCTCACAGACCCAGATATCCATATATTATTTTTTGATGTGGAAGCTCTGATCATCCAGCTGCTAACGGAAGAAGCATCCAGACCCAATCCCACTCTTATTTCTCCAGAGAGCCTCCAGAAAACACAAGGTAGCACTGACAAAGGCAGTTCCTTCCTGACTGGGAAGAGAGCAGCTGTCCTCTTCCAGCAGGTGAAAGAAACCATCAAAGAGAATATTAAGGAGCATTTGCTGGATGATGATGAAGATGATGACGAGGAGATGAAGAAGCAGAAAAGGGAAGAAAGTGACTCGGAATACAAGGGCAGCAAGTCAAAACCACTCACACTGTTAGAGTACAACCTAACAATGGACACTGCCAAGCTATTCATGTCCTGTCTTCATGCTTGGGGGTTGAATGAAGGATTAGATGAGGTTTGCCTCATTCGCCTTGGCATGTTAAAACCTCACTGTCCCGTATCTTTTGGTTTGATTTCAAGGGGAGGACATATGTCACTGATGCTTCCTGGCTTCAAACAGACTACTTGCATGACACTAGATGGTGCCATTGAAACAGGAAAAAAACTCATTCTGGGAAACAGCGCATATAATGTGTCCAGGGCAGTCACAACTCAACACCTGCTCTCTCTTATCTCCTTAGCTAATACATTAATGAGCATGACTAATGCCACCTTCATCGGAGAGCACATGAAAAAATTGCCACAAAGGTGTGAACCGTTCTCTGTTCTCTGTTCTTGTGTAATTTAAAGAAAAAGCATTTAAATTATGAGAATTAATACTGAATTTTGATAAGGTATTGTGAGGTAAAGTTATTTCTTTCTTGACTTTTGGTAACTTCATTATTTACTTTTAATATTTAGTTAATGGTTTTCAAAAGCAACTTTAAGAAACAGACTATGCATTGTAATCATTGTCTCCAGCTATGATCCATCTTCAACTCTCCATTTCCTCCATTGCTGGGCAACAATGCATCTTCCCACAAACAACCTCTCCTGTTCCACCTGGAGAGTCACATTCCCCACCCTGTTCCGTCTGGAGAGTCACAAATCTAACATCTCTCCCAGCCACACTGCTGAGGCCGTGTTGGTCAGATATGGTCAAGATCTGTGTGACTGTGACCATGACAAGATGTTTCTCCTCAACTTCACTTCTCCATTGTCTTCAGCAACGTCATCCGCTTCAATATTTCTTTTCCTGCAATTTGTCTTCCTGGCACCTTTCTGAATGTAGACATTGCCTCCATTTAACTTTTATTTTTGCCTCTATTGCCTGTGCTGTCAAGTCTGGTGTATGATGAACTTTATCTTTTGACTCTTCCTCCTTTTATAGTTTATCCCTTATTGATATCATTTGGGAGCATGTGAGCAGCTTCCCAATATATGTTAAAATTAGCTCTTCCTCTACATCACCTCCATTTGATATCATGATTGTTGTCTCACTATCTAACTGACATTGCATGACATTGAGTAGTGAGTGAATTTAAATTAATATTGACAAAGACTAAACGTCATCCACTTTGGCTTTGGCCAGCACCCACTGGTCTTTGGGCATTGATTTAATCCGTGTACGCAGCTGCTTGGTTGGGCCAAGTTTGGAGGTGTGGAACCGTAATTCATCTTTTGTTCCCAAGCCCAACTTCCTTCCCTCTTGTGACAATGACCATTTCTGTCTGCCTTATTTTGTGAAATGTAAGGCAGGCTGGCTGTGCTTAAAGTCACCAGAACTGGATATAATATGTCTAAGGATATTGAAGGGAAAATAGAAATTGTGAAGGTTCTGATCATAATCTTTCAGTCATCGTTCGACTTATGGGTGGTGCCAGCGGACTGGAAAATTTCAAGTATTATACCCTTGTGCAAAAAGGTTTTCTGATGTGATAACAAGAGTCGGTTGATGAGGATAATGCAGTTGATGTGGTGTACATGGACCCGAAAAGCATTGATAAAGTGCCTCATAACAGGCTTGACAGCAAAGACAAAGCCCATAAAATAGGACAGTGGAAGAATGGATAGGAAGTTGGTGCAGTGTTGGGAAGCAAAGCAGTAGTGGTAAACAATTGTGTTTTGGGCTGGAGGAAAGTTTATAGTAGAGTTGCTGTTTGGACCATTGCTTTTTTTTCTATCTATATTATTAGGAAAATAAAGGTAGTTATAAGGGATACGTATTTATGTTGGTAAACATTAGAAATCAGGAATAATTTTCAGTGCGTTTAATTTAATGTATCTGCATCAGTAAGTTGTAGTTAGATTTATGCTGGGCAAAGGTGTTTGTATGTGTGGGAATTGATTTCAATTCCAACTGTGATTCTATTGTGCTTAGAAAGGGCTACAATATGAAGGGTAAATAAACCAGCAGTGGCTACTTCGCAATAGGGATCTTGTAGAGAAGCTTTTAAATTTTAGTTTAGCTAATTTTATTGCAGTTGGAGATAGGGAGTGAATTTGAATTTATTTGTTGTCACGTGTACCGAGGTACAGTTAAAAGTACTTTTCTGCGAGCAGCTCAAACAGATCATTTAGTACATGAAAATAAAATAGAAAGAAAATACATAAAAGGGCAACACAATGTCCACAATCCAAATACATAGATACCGGCATCGGATGAAGCATACAGGAGTGTAATATTAATCAGGTCAGTTTATAAGAGGTCGTTTCGGAGTCTGGTAACAGCGGGGAAGGAGGTGTTTTTGAAACTGTTTGTGCATGTTCTCGGAATTTTGGATCTCCTGCCCGATGGAAGAAGTTGGAAGAGTGAATAAACCGGGTGGGAGAGGTCTTTGATTATGCTGTCTGCTTTCCCCAGGCAGCGGGATGCGTAGCTAGTCAATGGATGGGAGGCGGGTTCGTGCGATGGATTGGGCTGTGTTCACGACTCTCTGACGGTTCTTGCGGTCTTGGGCCGAGCAGTTGCCATACCAGACTGTGATGCAGCCAAATAGAATGCTTTCTATGGTGCATCTGTAAACGTTGGTTAGAGTCAGTGTCGACATGCCGAATTGCCTTAGTTTCCTGATGAAGTATAGGCGCTGTTGTATTTTCTTGGTGGTCGATGTGGGTGGACCAGGACAGATGTTTGGTGGTGTCTACTCCTAGGAATTTGAAGCTGTTAACCATCTCCGCCTTAAACCACCGCTCCCTTAATGCAGACAGGGGTGTGCACAGTACTTTGCAGGCAGCTCTCACAGCTCTGCTAGAAACAGTTAATTATAGAAGGCTAAAGGGGGCACATCTCTCGCAGCCTTACTAGAAGAAAAGCCATACTCTTGAGTAATGGTGAAGGAAACATCTAAAGTCCAGCTTGGTAAGGAAACAAGAGAAATGATGAGAAGTTTCCAATAAGTCTGGAGTTAAGCAAACTAAAACCCAGAACAGATTGCTGTTCAGTAAAATCACAGAGTTGAAAATGTATAGGATCCTGAGAGGCCAGAAAGGTACCTGCAGAAGTGCTGAAGTTTGTGAGAAATTACTACAGTTTGAGAGACATTATGTGAAATAATTGTGGAAATGGTGCAAGGACCTCGGAGTTTGTGATGAAGGAAACTTGAAGGGAGAGATGTAAAACCTGAAAGTGAAACCTTGATTCAAGCAGTACAGGGAAAAGCATAATTTAAAAGAAGATTTGGAAGCGGAATTTGAAATCTCTCATATTGAAGCTAGAATTCAGTGAGATAAGGTTGATCACTGTATAACAATCATTTGGGAGGTTTCCGAGGAGAAATCTACAGACACTGACTTGAGTTCAGAGTAGAGTGCGTGTATTTGACCACAGTCGTCATGTGTGCCGAAAAAGGACGTTGTGTTAATTGACTGTTGTAGCTTAAGATGTACTTTGTAATCCAGGTTAATCTTATAACCTGTGTGTAATTGTTCAAATAAAGACGTAATGTATTCTCATCCAATTTTTTCAAGTTTAATAACTTTTTTTCCATGTTGTTAAAACTAATTAACGGTCCTGTGACACTTTTCCTCCCCCTTTAAAAACAAAAGTAAAAGTTATGGCCTTTTGAGCCATGGCTCCATTCTGAGATCTTCCTGTCCAGTTATAACATCAACTATATCAATAACCTTATATTTAGTGTAGAACAATTGAGGTAGAAAGGCGTGAACGAAGAGAGGACTTAGGCTGGTGAAAGGGATGGACAAGTGGCAGATGAAATTTCATGTGTAGATGTGTGAAGTGATTAATTTTGGAGGGAAGAAAGAGGAGCCACAAGAAAAGGGGGTTCAGGAATGAGCAATCTGACCACAAATTTTTCTCAGGACATAGAGTGCAAAAGCAAGGAAGTTATGACCAACCTTTATAAAATCCTGGCTGTGATTGGTGTCCATTACGGGTACTAAACTTTCGAAAGGATGTGAAGGCATTAGGCGGAATGCAGAAAAGATTCACATGAATGGTTCCAGGGATGAGGAACTTGAGTTCCGTGGATAAATTGGAGAATTTGGGACTGTTCTCCTTGGAAAGGAGAAGATGAGGGAGACATTTGATGGAGGTTTTCAAAACCATGAGACGCCTGAGCAGAGCAAATGTGGAGAAATTGTTGTGCTTGGTGGAAGGGTCAGCTAGCAGAGGATGTGAAATAAGACGATTGGCAAGAAATGCAATCCTGACATGAAATGGTCAGGGGTAGGACCTGTAATGCTTTGCATCAAAGTGTGGTGAAGGTTGGTTCAATTGTGGCCTTCAAGAGATTATTGGATCATTATATGAAGTGATAAAACAAAGTGTTAAAACGAAAAGTTGAGAGATGGGGACTAGGTGAGTTGCCCTTCCAGAGAGCCAGCCTGGACAAGACGGGTCAAAAGGCCTACTTTTGTGCTGTAATCATTCTATGATGCTGAGATACTATGGGAATGCTACATTGTCTTCTGTATATGACACTAAACCAAAGTCATGCCTGCTCTCGTGGAATCATAAAGGACAGGGGAGTGCTTTCTGTACATAATATTCCCCTCGAACATCTAAAACAAATGCTCTGATCAATTCTTGTTTGTGGAAGCTTTTGTCCAAGTTAGCTGTTGTATTTTGTATGTTACAGCGATGGCTGCATTTCAGCTGCATTCCTTTGGCTGTAGCAAATTTTCAGACATTCTGAGTTTGTGGAAATGCACAAGAGATAGGAGTAGACTGTACAGACCGTTAAGCCTGCTGCACAATTCAGCATGATCGAAGGTGATTTCAGTTTTCAACTCCACCTTCCTGCCGACTCCCCATTTCTCATGGTTCCCTGAGTAATCAAAAATCAGTCTACCCCAACTTTAAATATATTCCATGATGGAGCAATCTCAACCCTCTGGAGTAGAGAATTCCAAAGATTTGCAACCCTTTGAGTGAAGTAATTTCTCATCTCAGTCCTGAATGATAAACTTCACGCTGAGCCTTTTCCCCTGTGTTGTAGAATTCCCAGCCAGGGAAAAGAACCTGATATTGTCTACCCTGTCAAACCCCTTCAGAATCTTCACATTTTGATGAGATCAGCTCTCATTTTTTAACTCTAGGGAATATAGACCCAATTCACTTAGCCTTTCAGCAGTGGACAACCCTCCCATCCTATAAAATCAATCTAGTGAACCTACGCTTTACTGCCTCCACTGTACAAATGAAGTTGAGTCTGCTGCTTATACTCTGTTTCATCATCAGATTAATTCATTTGCCATGCCCTTGATTTCTGGAATATGCTCGAAAGCCGATTTTGCATTTCTGTTCCTCTTGTCCACTGAAATAATTTTTAAATCTGTCCTGTGCTTCTTGGCTTGCCTGAAATTTTGGTCAACCCTATGTTATTGGCTTTGCTTGATTTCCAGCTTTTCCCCTTGTAAAGTTTTGTGAATTTCTTTTACATGAAGGTTATATGAATCTTAAGTTTTTGCCAAATAACTTATAAATAACTATAGGCAGAGTGCAGCTGATGAGGTTCATGTGTTGAGTGAGCTATTCACAATTTGTATCAGTGAGGCAGCAATCATAATTCAATCATATTGAGGAAAAAGAAATCAAAATTCAAGTTTCTGAAGTGTTGCTTGCAGTGCATCAACAACAGACGCGGTCCACTTTGATCAAAATGTGGAATTTTTGTCCCATCCTTTGAACATTCAGAAATCAATGTTTATTGGCTGATGTTTTGTTTAGTGCAAAATTGCCTTTTACGTATGAAGCAGCCACACAGGGACATCAAATGACTCTAGATTGTTAAATAATGGAGCAAAAATTACACTACTTAATAGAGAAACTGTATTAGCTTCAGCACATAGTTGTGATTGTTTATCATTTGAATTAACAATATTTATAAGCATTATATGCCCATCCCACTCATAACGTTTTACGGATGAAGCAATTGAAATTGTGTATTTTGTGTCACGTGTATTTCTGAATTCTTAAGTTGCATGGGAGGATCTCCCATGGTACTTGCACCAGAGGCCACTGTTCTTCGTTAATTTAAGGAAGGCTTGAAAGGCATAATTATTACAATTTAGTGGCCAGGTGATTATTACTGAAAGAAGTGAAACAGCAAAGATAACACTTTTCAAAACATAAGAAATACAGCAAAATATGGAAGACCAAAATTGAGCTTTTGGCAAAACAAGCTAAATTATTGTCGCTAAAGACTAAGCCAAATTTATTATTTTGTGCAAGCTGCAATTAAAGTTTGACTAAATTCTAGACAAAACTAAAATAAATGCTACTTTCCCAAAATAACATTTTTATTTTCAGGAGCTGCATTTTATTACCAAAAAATGCATTTCCATTTGAATGCACCAGAGTTTTAGCTTTCCATTTAAAAAAAAAAAAAAAAAATCTGCTCTTCAGGCTGAAGATCAGGTCTTAGCAATGATTTATTTCTCTTTATAGTATATGTAGGAAGTCTATAATAATTGCCTACATTAAACTTATCTTTCCTGATACTTTTGTGTTCACAATGACCATCTGGCATGGCACCACATAAACAGAGGATTTAACTGATGTAGTTTTAATAAATGATGAATACCTTCAACATGTAGTCTGGGGTATCCCTTTGGAAATATTTTTGTTCTGGACTGTTGCGGAGAACAATTTTCTGTGATTTGTGTGTTTCTTTCAAAGTTAAATGGTTTGTAACCATAAGGCTATTGTTACTCAGTGATTTGTGGACGAGATGGGAAGACACTAAAACTCAGAACATATGACTGATATAGTGGAGCTTCAAACTCTGCACATCAAGCAGGCCTGACCTGTTCTGAAAGTCTGTAATTAATATTTGATTGTTATTCCTTGCAGACCACAGAAACCAAGCACCCTAGAGATGACTAAAGGGAAGCCTTCCCCTCCAGTCTCCTCCAGTACTATACAGGGACAGATCAAACAAGGTAACTACAAAGCAAAGCTTGGAGAGGAGCACAGCATTAAAATGACAGGGGGGGGAAGGCTAAATGCAGTCTGTGAAATGATTCCTTATCTGTCTTGTGTTGTTGAATTTTATTTTACCCTGCTAAAAGCCCAAAGTTAAGCAGAGTGTGTGTTTGTGCATATATTTATATTCATCACAATGTTTCAATATACCAAATAGATTTGGGTTCTGTGATTCATATAGAACACACAAGAGGTAATTATGAAATGTCAACGTTGTTTGCTTTAGATATCCAGTCTCATTTTGTAGTGTGGTTTTCTACTATTTCATTGTGGATATTGAATGCTTGCTTTGCTTTGCTAAATACAGGTCAAGCTCAATAAGTGGAATGTATTGAAGAATTTGTGAATTCTTCGTTTCTGAAGGTCTTGTTTAGCATGCGTCTTTTATGCCATCAATTGATTAACCTTTATGTTATGTTAAAGAAAGAGAAAATTGGCAATGAAAAGCTATGGAACCTTACAGATGAACAAAAGAAAAATCAGATTGTAGTTCATAAAAATCAGACAATCCTCTCAAACAATCACAGAACTTATTCTTCCATTTCCTTTTTCTGTGTTTCAAATATTTCGAATAGCATTTCCCTCTGCAAGCCTGTTCCTCTTTGAATACATTAGTTTGAGCACACAATGACGATCTCAGCAAAGTAATGGAGTGAATCTCCTAAAATGCAGCATCGCCCTGCTGTACAAGCGTTCTACAGACTACAGCTTCCAGATTCTCTTTCAATGAACCTTCTTTCAATGAACTTGACCATACCTCATATGATTTGGCTTGTGGAACATGCTCAAATTTTCCTTTGGTGGTTGTTTCCAAGGTTAGTCATTCACACACAAGATTAGCACTTACTGTCTATAAGTTTTATACCTACACTTACCTGATATTAACGATCCCAACAGCTAAAACCAATGATATGAACACGTTGAAAGTAAATTAAGACAATGTGATTAAGAAATATGTCATTGAACTTATTCTGAGTTAACTTTGACAAGAAAAACAATGTAACTGTCTTGTACTTTATAATGGGAAAATATTCGACATGTTCACCTAGAATTAACTGTTTATGGTACTGTCCCAGTCCCTATCTTGGCCATAAATATTGCAGCTCCCTTTTGTCGGATAAATTGATATTATTGCATCCCAGTTTCAACTCCGGTCCTGCATTCTATTAGTTTAGAAGCGTAGAATATAGGAGCAAGAGTAGCACTTTGAGCCTGTTCCGCAATTCAATATTATCATGGCTGATCCTCTAACTGAATGCTCCACTCTTGATTATCACTAAAATGATGGAAGGGGTCATCAACCGTGCTATCAAATGGCACTTGGCAATGACCTGCTCACGGATGCTCAGTTTGGGTTCCATCAGGGTCACTAAGCTTCTGACCTCATTACAACCTTGGTTCAAATATTGACAAAATAGCTGTGCACCAGAGGTGAGTGGAGAGTAACTGTCCCTGATATCAAAGCAGCATTTGATCAATTATGGCATCTAGGATACCTTGCAAAAATGGAGTTAATGGGAATGGAGGGTGGGGGGGGGGGGGGGGGGGGGGGGGTGGGGGGACTCCATTGGTTGGAGCCATACCTGGCAGAAAGGAAGACTGTTGTGGTGGTTGGAGGTCAATCATCTCGGGTCCAGCATTGAACTGGACTAGCCATATAAATACTGGTGGCTACCAGAGCAGGTCAAAGGCCAGGAATACTGTGGCGAATAACTCCCCTTCTGACCCCCAAAAGCCTGCCTACCAAGGCACAAGTTAGGAATGTAATGGAATACACACTTCTTTCCTGGATGAGTGCAGCTCCAGTAGCACTCAAGAAGCTTGTCACTATCCAGGGCAAAGTCGCTTGCTTGCTTGCTCTCCCTTCCACAAACATTCACTCCCTCCACCACCGACTAACAGTGGCAACCGTGAGTACCATCTACAAGATGAACTGGAACTCCCCGAGGTTCTTTTGGCAGCACCTTCCAAACGCATGACCACTACGATCTAGAAGGACGAGCAGCAGATACCCGGTAACCTCATCACCTGGAGGTTTTCCTCCAAGTCACTCCCTCTCCTCACTTGGAAATATATCGCTGTTCCTTTACTTGTCGCTGGATCAAAATCCTGGAATTTCCCCCATAACAGCACTATGGGTGTACCTGCAACTCGGGTACTTTAGTAGTTTACGAAGACAGCCCACCACTGCATTCTGAAGGACATCCAGGAATGGGAAATAAATGCTGGCCTAGCTATTAAATTAATAATAATTTTTTAAAAACATATACCTCTCCATACTTCTTTACACCTTTAGTGTCTATAAATCTATCTGTATTCTCCTTAAATAAATTCAGCGTCTTGGCTTCCAGGGCCAAGTAGCGAATTCGGCAGGTTGACCACCCTCTGAGTGAAGAGCTTTCTCCCCATTTCAGTCCTAAATGGCCTACCCCCTAAGTGGCCCCATGCACCTAGTATCCTTGACTTTCTAAATGATAGAGATCCTGATATTGACAATACAGCCCATGCCAGTCTACAGGACTTGGATAACAGGGTTGAATTCCAAATGATCAACTTGAGCAAGAGAAATATCACCCATTTTCTCTTGCTATTCAACAGTACCACCATTAGTAATTTACTACCAAAAACGTGTTGAACGGTCACCATTGATCAGAAGTTTAATTACACCAGCCATACCAATACTGTGGCTGTAAGAGCAGAGCATGGGCTGGATGCCCTAAGGTATGTTGCTTAATATCTGCTCCTTGAAAGCCTATCTAAAATGTACAAAGCTCCAGTCAGAAAGCGTTGCAGTATACTCATCACTTCTGTGGATTATTGCAGCTCCAACAACAGTTAACAGGTTTGGCATCATTCACAACAGACCAGTGTGCTTGGTTGGCATCCCTGACACCAGATTCATTATCAGTGTACTGTATCTGTAACATGTATAACCTACAGGAATTGCATACCAAAACCTAATGTTACTTGGCAGCACCTCAATCCCTTGAAACTATTACCATTAAGAAGGGTGTACAGCAAAACTGTGGCAACTTCATCACCTTTAATGTGCCCTCTAAGTCACACACCATCTTGATTTATTAGTCAGAAAATTGTATTGGGGGAAATTGATGGGATTAAAACACGATAAATCCCCAAGGCTTGATGCTCTGCATCCCAGAATACTTAAGGAAGTGGCCCTAGAAATAGTGGATGCATTGTTGATCATTTTCCAGTATTCTGTAGACAATGGAAGAGTTCCAGTAGATTGGACGGTAGCTAATGTAATCCCACTTTTTAAAAAGGAGGGAGAGAGAAAACAGGGAATTATAGACCAGTTAGCCTGACATCGATGGTGGGAAAAGTGCTGGAGTCAATTGTTAATACGGCAGGGTGATTTGGACAGGCTGGCTGAGTGGGAAAATACTTGGCAAATGCAATACAATGTGGATAAATGCGAGGTTGCCATTTTGGCAAAAAATAGGAAGGCAGATTATGATCTAAATGGTGGCAGTTTAAGAAAAGGGAAGTGCAACGAGACCTGGATGCTAAGGTTGAACAGTCACTGAAGGTTGGCATGCAGGTACAGCAGGCGGTGAGGGAAGCTAATTTCATGCTGGCCTTCATAGCAAGAAGACTTGAGTATAGGAATAGGGATGTCTTGCTGCAGTTATACAGTGCATGGTTAGGCCGCACCTCGAGTATTGTGTGCAGTTTGGGGAAGGACATTCTTGCTATTGAAAGTGTCCAGCGAAGGTTCACCAGACTAATTCCCGGGAAGGCAGGATTGACATATGAAGAAAGACTGGATCGTCTGGGCTTGTACTCACTGGGGTTTAGAAGAATGAGAGGGGATCTCATAGAAACATATAGAATCCTGATGGGACTGGACAGGGTTGATGCGGGAAGAATTGGCGAGGGGCACAGCCAAAGAATAAGGGGTACACCATTCAGGACTGAGATAAGAAAGAACGTCTTCTCGCAAGAGTTGTGAACTTGTGAAATTCTCTACCACAGAAAGCTGTTGGGGCCAGTTCTTTGGATATATTCAAGACAGAGCTGGATGTGGCTCTTGCAGCTAAAGGAATAAGGAGAGAAAGCAGGAGTGGGACACTGAATTTGCGTGATCAGCCATGATCGTATTAAATGGTGGTGCAGACTCGAAGGGCCAAATTACCTACTCCTGCAGCTATTTTCTAAGTTTCTATTACTTGTGCATCTAATATTATCCATCATTTTTACTGAATCCTCTGTTCGAAATCCTGACCCAATACCGCTATGGGAGTATCACCTCCACAAAGGCTGCAGATGTGCAAGGAGAAAACCTGCCGCCACCTTCCCAAGAGCGGGTGATACATGCAGTTGTAGCCACCTGGGTTGGCCACTTCCTCACACAAAATGGAAGGACGCAAAGATTGCAGGGTAAAATGGACATTGGCAAAGAAACAGGCAGTCTGCAGAATCCCCTGTATTCTAGCTGCCACAGAAACCCAACAGAATTGTAACTAACAAGCTGCGCATATTAATGAAGCGATTTACGGTGATTCCCAGGCACAATGGACACAACAGTTAAACATTCTATGGAAGGTCAGACATTTCGGCGCCACTAGAGTCTAAGACAAAGGACACCAATAAGGTGTAAGGAACCGCCCGGTGATCGAGGAACGGCCCCGTTATTGGGGAAATTCAAATCAATCGATTGGGAAGAGACCCAATCGATTGCAGGTTTATAGAGGGTCCGCCCAGAAGGATGCGAAGCCCCTGGGACCTATAAAAGTCAGGTCCCAGGACTGATTCGCTCTCTTGACCAGCTCCTCTTGACCAGCGCTCTTAGCTGGCCCTCCAGCAGAACATCTTAGCAGCTCTCGAAGAACCTTGAGAAGGAGAGGCCTGGTCAGCAGCCGCCATCAAGTAAGTGTCATACAACGCACGCTACGAGAGTAGACACTCCTGACCCCTTTAGTCCACACCGACTGGAAGCCTGCGGATCCAGGACAAAGCAAGAGGCCGTTGTTCCCTGATCCGGCAGTTCCCTTATTCCAGATAAGTATTGGCCTGTTAATGGTAGGATTAGCCTAGTCTTGTAGTTTTATATGCATAATTAGTAGATAACTATTATAATAAACGTGTCTTTTTTGAACTTACTAACTGGTGTATTGAGTTATTGGTCTGAACTTCAACTTGAAACTTGTGGCGGTATCTTAACGATACCTGGCGACTCTAGAGCTAAGGAATAAAACAGAGCCATATTAAGTGTAAAGCACACTCACCCAGAACGAGCAACACAGTCCTGCCAGCATCGTCCACATTCCACAAAAAAAATGAAAAGACGGTTTCAGTGAAGGAGTGTTAATTTATAAAGGAAATAGATCCTAATGAGTATTGATTGCAAATTTGTAAAAAATTGAATATTTCTGTTCGTGCAGCTAATCTGGTACTAAAGAACATTTGATTCTAATGTGGTCTTATGGTAGTTTAAACGACTGAGGAAATCCAATCCAAATATTTAACACTGAATAGCATATACATATTTATCAATATGAAGGCCGGTATGTTTTTTATGGCATATATTTATGATTTAGATTTGGGTGCACATGTCACCGCATCAATATCTTAAATATTCTCTCTCTCCACAACTATCACATAGTGCAGCAGTGTGTGCCATCACTGTCTATCTACTAGTCCCTTGAAGTGAGGAGGGTGCTGGATTCAAAGTACAGCCCTTGGCAAGAGTTGTGTGCAGAATCTTTAACATGAGGAGGCTGTTGCAGCTATCACATGGTTTTGGCTGACCAGGAAACTGTTCTTACTGCCTGCCTTAGTTGTATTGGAAGGATTATCAACCTGTTTGGCCACTTTACAAACGCACCTTCTGTGGCCATCAGTCCTGATATAGTATTCAAACCCAGAACTTATGGTTCTCTACCCACTGCGCCACATGACCTCCACTGTGTACCATCTCTAAGAGGCACTGCAGATACTTTGCAGTGCACCTTCCAAACGTACGATCTCTACTACCTAGAAGGACAAGGGCAGCAGATGCATGTGAGCACTAACGCCTGCCAGTTTCCTCTAAGTCGAGCATCATCCTGACTTGGAACTTAATCAGCTTTCTTTCATTGTCACTGGGTTAAAATCTTGGAACTCCCTCCCTAACGGCACTGGGGGGTGGGATCCTACACCATTCAGATTGCTGCTGTTCAAGAGGACAGCTCACCACCATCTCGAGGTTAATTAACTATTGGCCTTTAGTAGTGGTGTCCACGTCCCATAAGTGAAGATGAAGAAATATCAAACGCTTGTTAAAATGTTGTTTGATTTCTGTGTCCTGTTTAATCCATACTCTTTTTGACACAATCTACTGATGACACTTTAGTCAGCAGATTCTCAGTTCAATTTCAATTGTAGAGATGATCTTAACTTAAATAAAGAACAATAGTATGTCATTGAGTCTTACGACGTTTGTGTCTGGATCCAATATGATCTACATTAACTTTTTGATTGCAGCTACTGTGTTTCTGAAAAAAAGTTCACTTTTTAAAACCAGATTCAAATTTCATGTAACATGTTGTATTTATATAGTAGCTTTGATCCAGTAAAATGTTGCAAAGTGCTTTGTGGGAATGTTACCAAACAAGATTTGATACTCAGCCATGGAAGGATATTCTGGGACAGATGGCCAAAATGGTGATGAATTTTAACGAGCATTGTAAAGGAATGGAGAACTGGAGAGGTTGAGGGAGAAAATGGTAGAACATGGGGCCTCGGCAACAGAAGGCCCAACAGATGATGCAAAGTAAATCAGTGCTGCAGAAGAATCCAGAATTGGAGGGGAGCAGAGATAGCAGAGGGTTGTTAGGGCTGAAGGAAGTGATAGAATGGGAGGAACGAGGCCATGGAGGAGTTTGAAAACCAAAATTAGAAATTTGAAGCGATGTATTGCTGGGCTGGGAGCCACTGCAGGTCTGAGCACAATTGGTAATTGATGAATTAGACTTGATGGTAGGAACAATTGAAAGAATGAAAGTCCACCAGAAAAGCATCCGGTAGATGCTTTCCCTTCAATGGTGAGTTATATTTGGTTACAATTTTACCTTGGTTGCCTCTTTAATAAACTAATGGGGTGTTTGTATGAACAATATATAATAGATATATAAATAGAATAGTTTATAAATCACCCAATGTCAATATAATAGTTTTGAACAGAAACCAGGAAAAGGGATAGAAAGTCGGATTATTTCAACTGACATTCTTCATGATAAATAATAGTGAATGTTGGCAAGGAAAACCCTTCCCTTCTACATCTAAAAGTCTTATTAGAATGACAGGAAGCAAATAGGAGAAAACTGATTAACAGTGTGAAGAGAACAAAGAAAAGTACACAGGGATCGTCCCTCCAAGCCTGTGCCGATCATGATGCCCTAATTTTATGAAAAATCCCTTCTGCCCTGACTGGGTCCGTATCTCTCTATTTCCTCCATATTCATGTTCCCATCCAGATGCCTCTTAAATGTTGTTAATGTGCCTGCTTCCACCACATCCTTTGGCAGCACATTCCAGGCACCCAGCACACTCTGCATGAAAAATGTACCCTGCACCTCTCCCTTAAATTTTCCCTTGAACCTGTGCCCCCTTGTAATTGGCACTTCCACCTTTGGAAAAAACGTCTGACTATCCACCCTGTCTATGCTTCTCATCATTTTGTAGACCGCGATCAGGACTTCCCTCAGCCTTGGTCTTTCCAGTGAAAATAATCCTAGTTTATTCAACCTCTCCTCATAGCCAACATCCTTGAGACAAGGCAATATCCTGGTGAACCTTCTTTGCACTGTCTCCAAAGCTTCCACTTCTGATAATTTGGCAACTAGAACTGCACGCATTACTCCAAGTGTGGCCTAACCAAGGTTTTATATAGCTGCAACATGATTTCCCAACTCCTGTACTCAATGATCTGGCTGATGAAGGCAAGCATGCCATATGCCTTCTTATTCACTTTGACCACCTGTGTTGCCATTTTTAGGGAACTGGAGACCTGCACACCCAGATCTCTCTGAATGTTAATGTTCCATTTACAGTATTATAGTGTTTTTCAAACTTTTTGCCTGGGACCCATTTTTACCAACCGGCCGGTCTTTGCGACCCATGCCGGCCGGCCTTCAAGACCCATAATTTTCTCTTACCTTTAATGTGAGAGGTGAGCCGAGGTTTATATTCTATAGTCTAGAGTAGCGAAGAATGAAAAATGACCTAATTGAAATAGGCATTATTCTCTCGGGACTCTACAGAACAGATGCCGAATGTAAGTTTTCCTCAGATGTGGGTGGTTTACAGCCTGGGAATATAGTTGTCAAATTACAATGCGATGATTTTAGAGAGAAATAAGGAGGAATTACTAAACTCAAAGTATTGTGAATCTTTTTAATCTCTAAAATTCACTATCAAAGAGAGTTCTGCAGGCTCAGCCATTGAGCACATTCAAGACAGATGCAGGAAGACTGAATTGAATTTTTAAAACATATCTTCTCCTGGGTCGGCGTACTGACATCAGGAGGAGGCGGTGTTTCTCTCTGGGCTCCGGGCATATGCATTGATGGGCGGGCAAGCATGCACAGCGCGCCTGCATTTTTAAAGCTGCTCACAGCCGGCATTTTTAAAAGCTGGCTGCAGCAGCTGTTGCGCCTGAATTCCTGCCATCGGGAATGCCGCGATGGATGGCTCCGTGACCCTCCCGACACCCGCCCCCGACACACCTACGGGCCGCGACTTCCACTTTGAAAATGCCTGGTATAATACATACCTAGATTTGATCCTCAAAAATGCATCACCTCGCATTTGTCCAGATTAACCTCCAACTGCCATTTCTGTGCCCAAGTCTCCAATCCATCTATTTCCTGTTGTATCCTCTGACAATCCTCGGCAAATCCGCCAATCTTGGAATCATTTGCAAACTTACTAATTCAACCACCCACATTTTCCTCCCGATCATTTATATATAGTACAAACAACAGAAGTCCCAGCACTGATCCCTGCTGAACACCACTAACTGCAGATCTCAATTCTGAAAAACATCTTTCCACCGCTACTCTGTCTTCTATAATCCAGCCAGTTCTGTATTCATCCAGCCAGCCCACCCCGAATCCCATGTGATTTTAGTTTTTGTACCAGGGTGAAGTTTGATTGAAATGAATTGGGCCACAATGAATTCAAATGTTAATGTGTTTAAAGAAATCAGTTTTACAAATTAAAGTTAAATATGTGGTGTTTTGAGACCAAAGCATATCAGTTATAATAAATAGCATATTGAAACATGTTGAAGAGTATTCTTCCACAACCATCTTATGGGCAGGACATAAACATCTCGGCCACAGACAACTATCTTTCATTCATGTTGCTTAGAATAAGACCTTACTTGCACATGCCCTACATCACGAGCAAGTGGAAACCAAGGAATATGAATTCTAGTATGCTGGGACAAGACCCGTAACACAGGACGCCAACAAAAGACGACGTCATGGCCAGCTTAGTTTTCAAGTCTATTTTAAAGTAATTGTAAAAGGATTGATGAAAGCACCCAGTGTGAGATCCTAAGAGAATGAGAATAGATTAAGTCTTGTGTTACAGTCTCCATAGAAACTAATAACTTTGAAAAGGAAATTTGATTTTGCTGTGACCAAATTTAAGGGTTGCTTGGCAAAAATGTCAGCTTTCAAGACTTTTACTGCAGCAAACAAACCAAAAGCAACTTTAGCCAGTCAGGTTTTTTCTTGGCAACTTATACTTCAAACTACAACAGAACTATACTTTTTTACTTTTAATACAACTGAAAATCCCACTTCAGTTCTATTTTACACTGTCTCTTAAGTAGACATTCAGTTCTCCCAGAGCCAATCCAAAGTGCTTCTTGGCTCTTGAGGTTTTGCATCCATTCTTTTCCTTTGCCAGCCTGGTAACTTTTAACCCTCAAACTATCTATCCCCATGAGGGCTTTTCTTGAGATTCTCCCTGAAGCTTAAGCGAGGTGAATCTTCCTGACTTATTTTAAAGCCTCATGAATTTGGTCCTTTCAATCCGAGTATGAGCTCCCATCCACATTCCTGCATAGCGAACTGTCAGAAACTTGCCGCCCCCATCTGCTCCCTTTCTCTCTCCCAGATCCAGAAAGACTGACCTTTGAAATTCGGGCATTGTTTTTCGGATAGCTTTGTAACCTCATCCTACATTGGCTTTCGATGGACTCATCCCTCTCGAGCCCTTTGGTGTGTCAAGTAAACTGCAGGGACTCTACATCCACTTCATAATATCTTTAAATTACATATACAGCTGAAGCATAATTGTTTACAAAACGTGATATTCTTGAACACCTTCCTGGGATTTTGGAGACTAACACTATCCGCTACTGTCTTTGTCAACTCGTGTGATATATCTTTCACCTCATTTCCAGTAAAACAATTTAGGGCCCCATTTAATCTTTAACAGTCATACAACCCAGGTTTTCTGTCAGCAGAAGTCAGAATATTCCAGATGACCCCTCTATTCCTCCATTTTGCCCTATATTGAAACACAATTTGAAAACATACCAATCTGAAACCTTGTATTGATTTTTGAACAATGAAGGTGGCACATTGGCAGCGTATAAAGATTGGCAAAATTCAAAGGAATACTTATCATAGTCATTTAAATAAAATAAAATAATTTAAATAAAATTAAATAAAATTTAAATAAAATAAAATCTCCACATCATTTAAATAAGACCAAGGAAAACAGGAAAGGGGTGAAAGGGGAACTGATGTTCAGATGACCAGCTCTTTCTAGCATCTTGCTCAGGAGTGTGTGAAACTTGCCAGAAAAGCATTTAAGTTACTCAAAGAGAAATGTAAATATTTGATAAATCATTTTAAAAAATCCAGTTTCTTTGCAGGAGCTTTATCAGATTGTATTTGGAACTTTAACTTGTGATCAGAGGAGTGAGGTTAACAATGGTAATGAATGCAGCACTAAGAATCTGACTACTCTATATGCAACACATTGGACTCTTCTAGGCAATACTGTGCCACCTCTAGTATAACAACCATAGATTGTGGTCTTGTAACTAACATTTTAAAACACTAGATAAACTGTTAACATTTCGACAGCCATGCCAAATCCAGTAGCTTTATTCAAACATGTTTACTGTAAATAGATTCTTCACTACAGCCAAACAAAAGAGAGATTGTATATCTTGGACCGCAATGGGCCCGATGCTCTAGCGCCATCCTTATCTTGGACTGCAATTGTCAACTCAATTCTCCTGTTACTTTCAGATTGCTTTTTAACTGTCTCCAAGCTAATCATGCTTACAAACTTAACTGAATTGTGAATAAGGCTACTGTATGACCAGACAAACACCACATGACTCCTTTGGCATCTAAACTGTCTTAGAATAATGGGCTGCCTGCAAGCTATACTTTTAAAATAGACACTGCAAGATTAACTAATATTTCTTAGCCTGATGTGAACACGCAAACTTGGGAAACCCCCCCAAAAATTACAATGTTAACACAGAGGTATAAAAGAGGAAACTAAAAATGTATTTTGGATAAAAGCAAATTATTGAGGTTGCTGGAATCTGAAACGAAAGAGAAAATGCTGGAAAATCTCAGCACGTTTGGCAGCATCTGTAGGGAGGGAAAAGAGCTAACGTTTCGAGTCCGATGACTCTTTGTCAATGTATTTACTGACTATACTAGAAATATGCTAACAGTTGCACATTTGTCAGACTATAAGGTAGTTAAGCTTTCACAAATAGTTGAAGTTATGATTAATGAGTTGTAAATCTGGGTTGCATTGCAGGTCAGGGATGAATCTAATGGGTACTGTTGCTCGTTGTGTTTTCCTTAATTTGCTCTGTTTAATCACCTTGCTCTAGAGTCGCCAGGTATCTTTCTGATACGACCACGAGGTTCAAGTTCAAGTGCTGATCAATAACTCAATACACCAGTTAGTAAGGTTCAAATCAAAACACATTTATTATATACACAGTCAATCGCTACTCAAGTATAAAATACTACTCGCCAGACTATTTCTAACACTAAAAGGCCAATACTTAGCTTTGGAAACTGGCCCACCAGATCAGGGGAACAAATGGCCTTTCATTCTATTCTGAGTCTGCAGGCTTCCAGCTGGTATGGACTAAGGGTTAGGAGCGCCTATCTCGTAGCGTGCGTGACTGGACACTTATTTGGTTGGTGCAGCTGCTAGGCAGGTCACGGTCAAGGGTTGTTTCGAGCTGCTGAGAGACCCTGCCAAGAAGATCGAACTGAACTTGGGGACTCTATTTTATAGTCCCCAGGGGCTTCGCGCCCTTTTGGGTGGACCCCGTATCTGGTTCCAAGTGATTGGACTAAGTTCTGATCACTTGGATCGATTTCTCCAATACTGGAGCTGTTCCCAATCGCTGGGTGGTTCCTAAGTGTCCGTTGGCCTTCCTTTGTCTTGGCTCCTGCTGGCGCCGAGGAGTCTGGTTTGGTCTTGATTACTCTTAATGTTACCAATTGCTCATTACTATGCAGATTGTTTTTGGTTTCGGTTCCGTCTGGGTTCTGCAAGTTCTAATCTACAGGAAACTTTGTACTTGCTTGTTTCCCTGCGCTTGACTGAATTTCCCTGCATTCTTAGCGGGCATCTATTTTGGAGTCGGGAAGTGGCCAACCCAGGTGGCTACACTACCTTCAAAATTATGAAAGGTTTTGAAAGGATTACACTTGTAGAATAGACACTAATTGAAATATCAAGAACCTGGTAGACCAACACACTTTGCTGGGTCACCGAGCGCAACATCAAATCAGAAACTCTGAAGACCCTCCCACCATCCAAGACTTCTGCAGCTCCACTCTCCACTCTGTTTTGATTTCCCCTTTTCCCAAAGTTAATTGGAATCTGGCACCAAGACAAGGCAATGTCCAGGCATCAAACAGGATAAGCAGCCAATCAACTTGAAATATTCTCATAAACAGCAATCCAGGAAGTAAAATGCACTGATTATCCTTTTTTAAATTAAATTTTATAGAAAGCAGAAGAGATGATTGAGACATGTACATGGGATTAAGGTAGAAACTAAAATATCGCACACAAAAACATTTTATTCAAGAAATTTTCCTTTATTGTAATGGAAAAATTTGACAATGTAGAAATATAAAATTTCAGAACCAGAGAGGCTTTCACAGTAAATATGAACTTAGTACATCGTTACACCTCATTCAGCAAGATGCAACTTTTTCATGGGTTTTCACTGGTTGGCTAATCGCGTCAAAGGGCAAGTTCTTGTTACTTCAGAGATTTATACTTTATTGCAGTATAAGGGGACTTTAATGGCACAGCCTATGGTGAAGTGCAGAATCACTGACAACAACTTCGGATTTCAGCATTTAATTGCGCATGTGTGATTTTCAAAAAAATTATTTACCGGATGTGGGCATTGACAGCTAGGCCAGCATTTATGCATTGACAGCTAGGCCAGCATTTATTACCCATCCTTAATTGCTCTTCAGAAGTTGGTGTTGAGCTGCCTTCTTGAACAGCTGCAGTCCCTGAGGTGTAGGTACACACACAGTGCGGTTAGGGAGGGAATTCCAGGATTTTAACCCAGTGACAGTGAAGCAATGGCAAAATCTTTTGAGGATCGCGAGTAGACCCATGGGGTGGTAATTGGCCGGGTTGGATTTGTTCTGTTTCTTGTGTACAGTAGATACCTGGGAAATTTTCCACATTGGCAGATAGATGCCAGTGTTGTATTTGTACTGGAACACCATGGCTAGGGGCATGGCAAGTTCTGGAGCACAAGTCTTCAGTACTATTGCAGGAATATTGTGAGGGTCCATAGCCTTTGCAGCATCCAGAGTCTTCAGCTATTTCTTGATATCACATGGAGTGAATCGAATTGGCTGAAAACGAACATCTGTTATGCTGGGGACCTCTGGAGGAGGCTAAGATGGATCAATCACTCTGCACTTCTGTCTGAAGATTGGTGTGAATGCTTCAGCCTTATCATTTGCCACAGATGTGCTGGGCTCCTCCATCATTAAGGTTCGAGATATTTATTTTTTTAAAATAATTTTATTGAAAGAGTTTTTCCATACAGACATTTACCCCTACTAATTTTTAAATTATTTACAACACAATCCCTCTAGGCAAATGTCCCTCCCTCGCCCGCCCTCTCGCGCGCACCAGTCCTCCCCCCCCCCCCCCCCCCCCCCCCAGGCGACCTTAACAACCAAGGCAGCCTACAGTTTCAGACATGAGCAGCGAGCAGGCTTGCCCGCGTTACAGTCGTGCGTGTCCCCCCACGACCCTTGCTGCCCCCCCCCCTCCCCTCCCCCCCCCCTCCCCCTCCCCCCCCCCCCCCCCCCCCGGGTTGCTGCTGCCACGACCCCGAACGTCTATCTCTGATCTAAAAAGTCAAGGAAAGGTTGCCACCGCCTGGCGAATCCCTGTACCGACCCTCTCAGGGCAAATTTGATCCTTTCTAGCTGAATATAGCTAGCCATATCGTTAATCCAAGTTTCAACGCTTGGAGGCCTCGCGTCCTTCCATTGAATTAATATCCTTCGTCGAGCCACTAGGGACGCAAAGGCCAGTATTCCGGCCTCCCTAGCCTCCTGTACCCCCGGTTCTACCCCGACCCCAAAGATCGCAAGCCCCCATCCTGGTTTGACCCTGGACCCCACCACCTTCGACACCGTCCTTGCCACCCCCTTCCAGAACCCTTCCAGCACCGGACATGCCCAGAACATATGCACATGGTTCGCTGGGCTTCCCAGACATCTGACACACCTGTCCTCACCCCCAAAGAACCGGCTCATCCTTGTCCCCGTCATGTGAGCTCTATGCAGCACCTTAAATTGAATGAGGCTCAGTCTCGCACACGAGGAGGAAGAGTTGACCTTCTCCAGTGCATCCGCCCACGTCCCGTCTTCTATCTGCTCTCCCAGCTCCCCTTCCCACTTGGCTTTCAGCTCCTCCCCCGATGCTGCTTCCGCCTCCTGCATTATCTTGTAGATGTCTGATATCTTCCCCCCTCCGACCCAGACCCCCGAGAGCACCCTATCACTCGCCCCCTTACTGGGGAGCAGGGGAAACCCCTCCACCTGCCGCCTAGCAAATGCCTTCACTTGTAAATATCTGAACATGTTTCCCGGGGGGAGCTCAAACTTCTCCTCCAGCCCTCCCAGGCTCGCAAACCTCCCCTCTATAAACAGGTCCTTCAGCTGCCGTATGCCCACCCTGTACCAGCTCTGAAATCCCCCGTCGATGTTCCCCGGGATGAATCTATGGTTCCCTCTTATTGGCGCCGCCAACAGACCTCCCATTTCACCCCTATGTCGCCTCCACTGCCCCCATATCTTGAGGGTGGCCGCCACCACCGGGCTCGTGGTGTACCTCGTGGGGGGGAGCGGCCATGGTGCCGTTACTAGGGCCCCCAGGCTTGTGTTGCCACAGGACGCCCTCTCCATTCGTTTCCAAGCTGCCCCCTCCCCTTCCATCATCCACTTGCGCACCATTGACACATTTGCCGCCCAGTAGTACCCCGAGAGATTGGGCAGTGCCAGCCCTCCACTGTCCCTACTCCGCTCCAAAAAGACCCTCCTCACCCTTGGGGTGCCATGCGCCCACACGTAGCTCATGATGCTACTCGTCACCTTTTTGAAGAAGGCCCTAGGGAGGAAGATGGGCAAGCACTGAAATAAAAACAAGAACCTTGGGAGGACCGTCATTTTGATTGACTGCACCCTCCCCGCCAGCGACAACGGTACCATGTCCCACCTCTTAAACTCCTCCTCCATCTGTTCCACCAGCCTGGAAAAGTTCAACTTGTGGAGGGTCCCCCAGTTCCTTGCCACCTGCACCCCTAAGTACCTAAAGCTCTTTCCTGCTCGCTTGAAGGGGAGTCTCCCAATACCCTCTCCCTGGTCCCCCGGGTGTATCACAAAAACCTCGCTTTTGCCCAAATTTAATTTGTACCCCGAAAAGTCCCCAAACTCTGCTAATAGTTCCATTATCTCCGGCATTCCCCCTTCTGGGTCTGCCACGTACAGCAGTAGATCATCCGCATACAGCGATACTCGATGTTCCTCCCCTCCCCTAGTCAGTCCTCTCCACCCCCCTGAACCCCTCAGTGCCATCGCCAACGGTTCAATCGCCAGTGCGAAAAGTAGGGGGGATAGGGGACATCCCTGCCTGGTCCCTCGGTGGAGCCCGAAATACTCCGACCTCCTCCCGTTTGTCACTACACTCGCCGTCGGGGCCGAGTAGAGCAACTTCACCCACTTAATAAACCCTTCCCCAAACCCAAACCGTTTCAACGTCTCCCACAGGTACTCCCACTCCACCCTATCGAATGCCTTCTCCGCGTCCAGCGCTACCACTATCTCAGCCTCCCCCTCCACTGCCGGCATCATAATTACATTCAGCAATCTCCGCACGTTCGTGTTGAGCTGCCGCCCCTTCACGAACCCCGTCTGGTCCTCATGGATTACCCCTGGCACACAATCCTCTATTCTAGCTGCCAGGATCTTTGCCAGCAACTTGGCATCCACGTTCAGAAGCGAGATAGGCCTGTAGGACCCGCACTGCACGGGGTCTTTATCCCGCTTCAATATCAGGGAGATCAGAGCCTGCGACATTGTCGGGGGCAGAACCCCCCCCTCTCGCGCCTCATTAAAGGCTCGTACCAGTACCGGTCCCACCAAGTCCACATTTTTCTTATAGAATTCCACCGGGAACCCATCTGGCCCCGGCGCCTTCCCCGCTTGCATCTGACCTATTCCCTTGACTAGCTCCTCTAGCCCTATTGGCGCCCCCAGCCCTTCTACCAGCCCCTCCTGGACCCTTGGGAACCTCAATTTGTTTAGGAAGTCCTCCATTCCCCCTCTCCTTGTCGGCGGCTCAGACCGATACAACTCCTTGTAAAAATCCCTGAAGACCCCGTTCACTTCTTGCCCCTTCTGCACTACCTTCCCGCCCCTCTCCTTCACTCCCCCAATCTCCCTAGCCGCATCTCGTTTGCGAAGCTGGTGTGCCAGCATCCTGCTCGCCTTTTCCCCATACTCATAGACTGCGCCCTGTGCCCTTCTCCACTGCGTCTCTGCCTTCCTGGTGGTCAGCAGGTCGAACTTGACCTGCAGGCTGCGCCGTTCTTCCAGCAGCCCCTCCTCTGGTGCCTCCGCATATCTCCTATCCACTTCCAATAGCTCCCCCACCAGCCTCTCCCTCTCCTGCCTCTCCTTTCTTTCTCTATGCGCCCTTATGGAGATCAGCTCTCCCCTGATCACTGCCTTCAGGGCCTCCCAGACCATCCCCACCTGCACCTCACCCGTGTCATTCAAGTCCAGATAGCTCTCAATGCTCTTCCGGACCCTTTTACACACCTCGTCGTCCGCTAACAGCCCCACATCCAGCCGCCACAGCGGGCGCTGGTCCCGCGCCTCCCCCATTTCCACATCCACCCAATGCGGTGCATGATCAGAGATCGCAATGGCCGAGTACTCAGCTTCCCGTACCCTCGGGATCAGCCCCCTGCTCAACACGAAGAAATCGATTCTGGAGTACACTCTATGGACGTGGGAGAAAAAGGAATACTCCCTCGCCCTCGGCCTGTTCGAGATATTTATGAAACCTCCTGCTCCAGTGAGTTTAATTGTTCACCACCGTTCACAGAAGGATGTGTCTGGTCTGCAGTTGAGATCTGATCCGTTGATTGTGGAATTGCTTCACTCTATTACTTGCTGCTTATGCTTTTGGCAAGTAGTCCTGTGTTGGAGAGACACCAGGTTGACACTTCCACCTCGTTTTTGGTGTTGCTCCTGGCTTGTCTTTCTGCACGGTTCAGTGCAATTCTGCTGCTATTGATTGCCCACAGCGCTTCGTAGATGCCCAGTCTTGAGTTGCTAGATCTGTTCAAAGTATTGTCATATTTAGCATGATGGTAGTGCCACACAACACATTTAGGGTTAACCTCAATGTGAAGGTGGGTCTTAGTCTACACAAGGCCTGTGCGGTGGTCACTCCTACCGATATTGTCACAGACAGATGCATCTGTGGCAGGCAGGTTGTGAGGATATGGTCAAGTATGCGTTTTTACCTGGGCAGCAAGCTGGCGCAGTGGTTAGCACTGCAGCCTCACAGCGCTGAGGACCTGGGTTCGATCCCAGCCCTGGGTCACTGTCCTTGTGGAGTTTGCACATTCTCCCCGTGTTTGCGTGCGTCTCACTCCCACAACGTATAGATGTGCAGGGTAGGTGATTTGGCCACTCTAAAATTGCCCCTTAATTGGGGAAAAAAAAAGAATTGGTTACTCTAAATTTATAAAGAAAAAATGTTTTTTCCGTCAGGATCTGTCCAACTGAGTCTGTGTTGGTACTACCAAGGTATTCTTGATGATGGACATTGAAGTCCCCCAACCAGAGTATATTCTGCGACCTTGCCACCCTTGATGCTTCCTCCAAGTGGTGTTAAACATGGAGAAATACTAATTCATCAGCTGATTGTGGCTGATATGTGATAATCAGCAGGCAGTTTCCTTGCCCATGTTTAACCTGAATCCATGAGCTTTTATGGAGTCAAGAGTCTCCAACTCATCATGTGAAAGATAGCGGGCAGGATTTTCTGTTGCCCAACGGCGACATCGTAATCCCTGTTTACGACTGAATCGGGGGAGGTGCCTGTTTTCGGATGCTCCGTCCCCTCCAAAATGGCATCATCAAGGGGTATGCCGCATGTTGTTGGGATGGCCTCAGCACACTACCTGAACCCCTCCCCTGATTGAGCGGGGCACATGTGTGCTCTCTGTTTTCGTGAATTCTGCATGGTATCCTTAGTGTAGTCTAAGTCCCACCTTCACATTGAGGTTAACCCTAAATCTGTTGTGTGGCACTACCATCATGCTAAATATAATAACACTTTGAACAGATCTAGCAACTCAAGTCGGGTGGGAGCCATGCTGCTGGCCGGGGGGGGGGGCTTCAGCGAGGGCTGGGGAGACTGATGGGGGTTGGCGAAAGTGTGTCCAGGGGTACACTATCTGGCAGGTTGGATCCGTGCGCGACCTGTGCCATGTTGTACGGCGCGACCGATGCAGGTCGTCGCTGTGCGCATGTGCGGCCATGAACTCGGCAATTCTCCAGGGGTTTATATCCGTGCATTTTACGTGGCGCGACTGCTAGCTCCTCACCATTTGGAGGATCGGTGCGGGGACAGCACCAACCTTTTCGTCGTAAAACCAGACGCATCCTCCGGACATAGCCTCAAAATCGGAGAATCCAGTCCAGTCTTTTTCTGGTCATCCCATCAAAATAAATAGCTTTAAATGTCTGCAAATTATACTTGATTTGTCAACTTGGCCCACTCACTTTTTTTGGCCCTATCCCTTTGTGGACTCTTTGTATCCTCCTCATCCAGCTTACTTCCCCAAATATAATGCATTACACTTGGTCCCTTCACCGAGGTAATAATATAGATTATCCCTAGCATTGATCCTTGTGGAATCCCGCTTGTAACAGCCTGCCAACCTGAAATGATCTTCTGTCTTTTTTCTGACATTCAACCAAAACTCTATCTATGCTAATATATTATCCTAATCTCAATGACCTGTTATTCTTTGCAATAATCTTTTGTGTAGCACGTTCTCAAATGCCTTTTGAAAATCCAAAAGTACTATATGCTCTTTAGTTGCCCTTTAATTGTTGTACCCTAAAAATCTCTCGTACCTTTGTCAAACTCAATTTCTCTGCAATAAAACAATGTTGACTCTGCCTAATCATGTTAGGATTTTCCAAGTGTCTTGGTATCACGTCCTCCATAATGGATTCCAGCAGTTTCCCAACAACTGATGTCAAAATAACCAGCCTGTAGTTCCCTGTTTTCTCATTCCCTAATTGTTGACTAAGAGTTGTTATGTTGCCATCTTCTTTTCCAGTTGGACCATTCTAGATTCTAGGAAATTTTGAAAGATCACATCCTGCAGGCACTTTGTAGGACCCTTAGATGCTGGCCATCAGGCCTGCGGAATTCTTTGAAATTTAGAACATTAGTTTCTCTTGTACTTTTTCTCTGCTGATAAGTTGCTTTATGTTCCTTATTGTCATTAGCTCTTCGGTTTTGCATGATTTTTGTTGTGTGTCTAGTTTGTGTCCTTCTGTCATTTCTTTATTCCCCATAGAAATTTCTTCTCTCCTCCATTTCCTTAGGCTGCTCTTTTCCAGATTTTAGGTACCTGTTGGAGCTCTTAATTTTGATTTTCTTGCTAACTTACACTCCTATTCCTTTAATCTATTTTTTTGGTCACCCTCTGCTCATTTCTAAAAACCTAAAGCCTTGAGATTATTACTCTTGGCAAAATTATAAGCCTCTCCTCTCAATGTAATACCATCTAGAACCTCTTTTGTTGGACATGGATGGATCATTTTTGTGGCATTTTTATTTTATAATAGAATGTATATTAATTGAGCATTACAAACATTTCTTTAAACAACCTGGGTCACTGTGCGGAGTCTGCACGTTCTCCCTGTGTCTGCGTGGGTTTCCTCCGGGTGCTCCGGTTTCCTCCCACAGTCCAAAGACGTGCAGGTTGGGTGGATTGGCCATGATAAATTGCCCTTAGTGACCAAAATAACGGTTAGGAGGAGTTATTGGGTTGCGGGATAGAGTGGAGGTGGGGATTTAGATGGGTCGGTGCAGACTCGATGGGCCGAATGGCCTGCTGCACTCTGTTCAATGTTCTAACCGCGATTGCTCACTTACCTTTTAATCTAATTTTCCAATCTACCTCGGCCACGTTGCTCCTCCTAATTCTGTGATTGGCTGTGTTTAACTTCAATACTTTAGTTTCGGACTTGAGCTCAACATGAAACTCCTCATATTATGATCACTATCTATGTAGGGTCCATTACCAGGAAATTACAAATTAACTATGTCTAATTACACAAAACAACATCCAAAATAGCCTCCTTTTCCAGTTGGTTGCACAATGAATTGCTCCAGGAAGCTGTCTCAAATGCATGCCACTTAACATCTGTCCCTTTAACCTACCAATCCATACGTTCTCCTGTAATCATTCACTTTCCTCTTCCCAGTTAAAACCAGCTGCTTTTTGTTCTTGTCCAAAATGTTGATATTGTTCTCCCGTAACCAAGGCAGGATTATTTAACTACTCTAAGCATTGACCCCTGGGTGTCTCCATTGTCTACTTTCATCTGGTACACAAACATCCAGAAACCATTTCTCTGCTTTCTGTCTTTTAACAAACTTCCTCTCCATACTGCCATATTACCCTTTTAATTTCGTCAAGCTTCCTGTGTGATATTGTTACAAACACTTTTGACATGAGCCTTTTGAGTATTAAATATTAGCTTCTTGAGTATTAAACATGAGCTCCTTGAAGAACTATTAAATTTGTCACACGTCATCAAATGCAAACCTGAGCTTGCTGCCCTGAATTACCCAAATGATTGTTGATCCCATTTTATGGACTCTGGAAGCCCACTTGCTACCGATTTCAGCCTGATTAGATGATAGTTAACACATTTAATTTGTTACACAGATTCAATTATAAAAACTACGAAAATTCCTCATTCTTTCTGGAGGAAAGAATGGCTGAGTGAATTGCAATTTAAAATGTAAAACGATAATGATTCTAATATTGAACCCTGAGGTGCTCCAAGTAACAGCATTAATAACTAGGACAGAATCTTTAAACATTTCTGTTAATAACTAGATGAGATTTACAATGAGTAAGTAGAATTATTTCTGTGTGAAAAAATGAATAATTTAGGGAAAGAAAACCTTGCAGACTAAAGTAAACAATCGGGTTGAAATGAATTTTTACAAAATAAATCTGGAATGAGGATTTTATTTTTAGTAGTCTCATTGACCTTAAATTATATGAGCCATTTTCCAAAAAACAATCCTATTCATATTGTTCGTTTTGAATGATGTAACCAGTAGATGATGGGAACAAATGTCTTTTGTCGACAATCTGACCCAGTACATAATGATCATACTGTAGTAGACTACTGTTAACCATTGAAAAATGTAAATGTTTTTTAGTGAACTACATTTTCTTGCAGCAGGCTTAATTAAAATTAGTGGTAATTTTAATTTTGTGCCAGGCCATAATTTGCTGTTCAACATCAGACCGAATTATTTGACGGTGGTTTACTTTTTGTGACAAAAGGGCAGAAGTAAGGTTCACTGAAACAATGCACCAGAAAATCACTTGATCTGCAGAACATGGCACTATTTTTGCACAGGCATTTTGAAGATTTATTGTAAATGTGGTGAGTCAGTACAAGTGTTTGAGTAGATGATGAGCCGAACAGAGAATCTGTTCTAATTTTGAGATGAAACAAAAATAATGAGGCAGATATTTAAATGACATTTATACACAAAATTAAAACTGGCCAGAAATGAATTTCTTTTGCCCATGATAGTAAATTCACGTAAAAAGTAATTGAGAGGGCAGCACGGTGGCACAGTGGTTAGCATTACTGCCTACGGCGCTGAGGACCCGGGTTCGAATCCCGGCCCTGGGCCACTGTCCGTGTGGAGTTTGCACATTCTCCCCGTGTCTGTGTGGGTTTCGCTCCCACAACCCAAAGATGTGCAGGTTAGGTGAATTGGCCATGCTAAATTGCCCCTTCATTGGAAAAAATAATTGGGTACTCTAAATTTATTTTTAAAAAATGTAATTGAGTAAAACTGTGCTTCGGGTCAAGCAATGTTAACCTTGATACCTATATTAATTCGCAATTCTGATTTGAATTGTATCCAGATCATTGAAACAGCTTTTATTTTGTGTTAAAACAAGAGTGCCTCTCACCTATTTTAATCAGAATTTGAAATGTTATCAGAAAAATAAAATAGAATTTGAAAATTCGTCAGATTGGATATCCAACTAAAAGTCAACATCAAGATTCAGCAGTTGTGACTTGACGCTTCTCACTTTACAAAAAAGCTAACATATGCCCTTCAAACGTAGAAAAGTACAGCACAGAACAGGCCCTTCGGCCCACGATGTTGTGCCGAACTTTGTGGCTTTATGCTTCTAATGGGTAACTGGGATTACTGGTCTCGAATTGGATAATAACATTATAGGATAGAGTATATAAATTATAATCCCTGAATAAAATTAATATGATTTTTTTTATGGTCACTCTTCATGCTTGGTGGATTATTTCCAACACAGATTACAGTTTATATATTTTTGGTCATTGGGTTTAGGGGAATTAATTTTTATTGGAATGATTTTTCTCCTCTTGATTTGAAAATATGTTTTGTTTATAGTTATTACATTGCTATTAAAGGCACTGATCATTAGACTGCTTTTCAAGAAAAATAGTTTGCTGGAACTTTCACATCACTTTTTATTTGCACAGACTTACAGCAGTGCCAGGTATTTTAAGACAATGCAATGTTTTTTAAGAACGTCATTGAAAGTAGCATAAGAATTTCATGTGCATTATTGTGAAGATCTTGCAGTTAAAAGGACTGTGGATTCTACTAAATGGTGGTTTTACTAAACCATGGATTAATACTTCATTAATATTTTTTACAATCTCATTTTTCCACTCTTACTAATGCTATTATTTTTATTTTGTCCTCTAAAAATTACTCTGCTTCTCTTCTCTTTTCTGTCTTCCTTTTCTTTTCCAAGCTGCTGTTGCTGCCCATGAGGCTGACTGCTCTGGCAATGTTTTACATAACTGCCCCTCAGTCAATGAAGGTATTCTGCTCCCTCTCTAATACATCATACCAGCTTTCATTCTGTTAATTTCAGTAGTTATTTATCATGCAACGTTAACCAGCCTTGCGTAGAGGTAAGTGCATTTGTGCAGAAGGTGATTTTCCTTGAGCTTTTACAGTAAGAAAACAATTAGAATGCACTTTCATTTTTTTGCCTCCATACAAGTTTTCTCAACATGGGATGAAAAATGTTGCATTTTCATAAGTAAGTCAGTTGAATGTATGAAATATAAATTATTCAAATTTTGATTGAACGGGACAAAGTGTGTCATAAGAAACAGTTTCAGCTACGTCTTTCCATGATTCGCTGCCAAGTAGAGTAAATTAAAAATGGGAATGTTTTTGCTGCAACAAATTAAGCAGAAGTTCTGCTGAATCGAAGTCCATGAGGAAATCTGAAAAGCTATCCGAAGTGACAAAGGGGCATAACTCTACTGGTCATTCAGAGCACCCAGTATTAGTCTTGTCGTTATTCAGTTGCCCCTTGTTCAAAGCTGCTGGTCAGAGATGGTCTGAGAGCATAATTTGTGTGGCTTTTGTTGCAATGACAAGAAGATCCATTTCCGTCACATCATCAAGTGAGACCTGTCTACAATCCATCGCTGGACATTGATGGTGATTTAAATCAAATTCCTGTTTGATTGTCTCCCACATTTTGGATTACACTTGAAATTATTTCTGATATTCAAGCATCCTCAGATTCTCATTTTCTGGTTAATGGACCCAAAGAGTTTGCAAATTGGAAAGTGATTTTAAAAATGACAAATGATCCACTTAAAATATATCACTGTGTTCATTGTGTATATATTAAATCTATTATGAACATGTTAATAGTAGCTGCATACTGTTTCTTGTAAACTCCTTTTTCGACTATTTTGTCAAAATTATGCATTTTGCTGTCTTTGTAGTCCACAATATATTGTTGCATTTATCAATTTTAGCAATTTTTTATGTTGCCTTTATATTATGTTTTGTCATTGCAGTTTGAATGGATAATGTCTTTAAGGAAATGGTTTACATCATTTTGAATTTTATAATTAGATTTGAATCTTGTATTTTGTCACTATAGAAACTCTGCAGTTAGTTTGCGTTGGTCCTTTTTTCTGTTAAGGTTATTTAAATAATACAGACAATTTGTTTTTCAATCAACATATTTTGCATTTGGCCTTGAAAATGAGCAGTTGAAAAAGACGCTTCTTAAATGTGCTATTAAATGGGAAGTGTTTTAAAGTTTTTGTTTAAACAGAAGCAGTCAACAGTGTAGGTTCTCGTATCTCTCTGATGCAAGCTTTAGGAGAAATTCTAGTTAAAGCAAACTTTGGTACTTCATTTTGAATAAAATGTGTGCAAGACTATTAGGGTTGTGGTAACTTCAGCTCAATATTCAATGTATCATCATGCACAATGCTCTTGATGTACTTTTATAGGCTGGAGTCAACTAGCAGCCATGCATTGCGTAATGCTTCCTGATTACCTGGGACAGGACAAGTTTAGACCACCCCTCCTAGAGATGTTGGCCCGGCGATGGCAAGATCGTTGTTTAGAGGTAAGGCTTTATTTAAGGACATGCTGCTGATTGAACTGATGCGCACCAAGCTATTTGCCGAACAGAATGTTGTTTCCAAATGTGTTGAAAAGATTTGGATTATTTCTATTGATGCAGCCTCTCCTGTTTGATCATGCACAGATTTGCTTTGAGATAACAGATGAGCAAATAGACAAGCACTGCAATGCAAATTTAATTTAAGTGTTAACGCTGCAATTGCTTTGTATTAGATTTTATGGCATTGGCAGTGAATTCTGGTAGCGATAAACATACATTTTAACCTTACTTATGGGATGTTATGCAAAAGTAATTTCTAGATTTCACAGTACAGTTTCATACCCAATGGAATTGAGGTTTATACAGGGTAGATTTGATTGACTTCATCAAATATTCCGTGAGACACTATTTGTTGCATTGCTGCTGGAGGAAATAATATGATATGCAGAGGATGAATAATGGGAACAAAGGAATATTTATCCAGGGACAATTTTATGCAGTATAGGCCTTGGAGTTTAAATGTAACATAGTATGTACATTGGGAACAGTTTTTCCATGTGCCATATAATCCTATCAGTGTTGTGTGTCATGTGCATGTCCCTTTAAGAAAAGTTGCTTCATCAAATAACTGCAGTGATGTCATTGTGTGGGTGGAGCTGGGCTCTGCTCTGCTTTTTACTTTTGTTTTGTGCTGAAAGCTTTTTTGGCTCTGTTTAGTTTCATTTTCAGTTGGAGAGCTGCATTCAAAGACGAAGCTGTATCTCTCTCTCTCTAAAGAATGTCTCCAGATCACTTGATTTCAAAGTAATACCTGTTTCTATAAGGAATGCAAACCTACTGTCTATGTCAAAAGGGGTTTTTGACTAATGGATGCTGTTTGGAAAGTTATTAAGTGTTATCTATAGAGTACTGTATCTTTTGGGTTGTTATCAGGATTGGTTGTTGTTAAACTGTTTACTATGCGTTAATAAAATGTTAACTGGGTTCATAGAATAAACATTGTTTTTGTTTAAAAATACTTTTAGTTCTCTGTTGCATCACACCTGTAAATTGGGCCCTTGTGCTCTCCATAACCAAAATCTATTCAAAGTTGTGGGTCAGGTGAACTCCATGATATACATTGGTGTTCTCTAAACTTTGGCCCAGAATATGTGATAGAGCTTCATCATACAATGTCTTGTCTGAATCGTTCTTTTTTGGGCCCTCCAATTGATTTCCTTGGCCCTGGTTACCATTTATTATTCTTCCCACAGTCTTTAGCCTTTTTAAACCCATGTTTAATGCCATTGCATCATTACTCAATAAATTACCCCTTACCTCTTCTAAATGTTGGTGCAGTCCTGCATAATGAACCATTCCACTTCTTTTCTGAAAGAGTTATATAGAATCATAGAGGTTTACAGAGTAGGAGGAGACTATTCCACCCCTAATTTGATCGATCATAGAAAGAACTACTGACTAAGTGAAAATAAAGCAAAAATGTGCATCCTTGAAATGTTTTTCTTTTCAAATATTTAGGAGGTGACCGCATTCACATCCTCGTGTTGTGAAAATAGCAGTATACGAACGGATTTTAAACTAAGTTTATTGAAGGAGATTTAAAACTTTGCTTTCCCCGGGCCCCTACTCTGCCTCGCCCTCCCCAGATTCCAGCCCTTTGCTTTGCTTCCCTTGACCAAGCAGCCCTCAGCACACTCTCTAATACTGGTGTTGGCGACTCTTACAATCAGAGATTGTTTCCCTCCCTTATTTTCTGCTGATAGGCTCACTAGTCCGCCTTTCAGAAGCAAAAGTGGGATAGAAATGGTCTGTGATTAGAGGAGAGATTTAAGGGCAGCACGGTAGCATTGTGGATAGCACGATTGCTTCACAGCTCCAGGGTCCCAGGTTCGATTCCGGCTTGGGTCACTATCTGAGCAGAGTCTGCACATCCTCCCCGTGTGTGCGTGGGTTTCCTCCGGGTGCTCCGGTTTCCTCCCACAGTCCAAAGATGTGCAGGTTAGGTAGATTGGCCATGATAAATTGCCCTTCGTGTCCAAATAAATTGCCCTTAATGTTGGGTGGGGTTACTGGGTTATGGGGATAGGGTGGAGGTGTTGACCTTGGGTAGGGTGCTCTTTCCAAGAGCCGGTGCAGACTCGATGGGCCGAATTGCCTCCTTCTGCACTGTAAATTCTATGAAAATCTATGAGAGGCTCCATGAAGAATTTATCATTGAAACTCACCTCTTTGACTGTTATTTTGAAAACTGGTGCCAGGGATCGTACATAGGGGCTTTGCGAGCTTCTAGAATTTGGACAAGCCTGAAGTACCAGAGGCTTGGGGCATCTAGAGTTGCCATTGCTTTTTCCATGGCAATGTCATGGCTAAACAAGAGTTGACTTGTCAACCAATCAGCACCTTTTTCTCCTTCAAATTGTTGGATTGGTTTGAAATTTTACATTCTTGCATTTGTCCTGATGAGTTCAAGATGAAAAGCTTCAGCAATAATCGGAGAGGAAGTTAAGATATAGATCCTATGTGTCCAGATACCAAAAAAGCAGGGCAAGAACAGGGAAGGCACATTTGCAAAGAGCTGTGTGCGAAATAAATCTAAAAGGGACAGAAAGACCAAGTTGAGCATGGATGGTGAACTGGAGAATTCCATTGATCTGCTCCAATTTTGCCAGAACTGACCAGAACGTTTCACGAGTTCTATTAAAAGAGTCAGCGAATAGAGTCTTTGGGACATCTGAGCTATCAGGATCTGTCACACATCCAGGCAAGGAGGTTCTGCAAGAGTGTGTTGCTTGGGTGATTACTTTTCTGTGGGGAACTTGGAAGGAGTGAAGTTACAGGTGGAGACCAAATCCGTTGAGTGAGAAAAGTGTGAACTCCCAACATACCAGAGGCCGAATTGGAAAGACTGTGCAGGGAGTGAGATGGGTGTTTGTGGTATCTTTGTTTTATCCCCGACTTAAAATATAATTTCCATTTTTAAAAAAGTATATTTATTGAAATCTTTCCATCTTACCAAGTAAGACAAAACCACAGGCATTGTACAGCATGGCAAAAATGTCTCATGACACATAGATACGGATGAGGACAGGAGAAATTCTATACAGTTGGCCCAGTACAATCATTAGACTCAACTTGGTACCTCTGTACGCATTACCAGAGAACAAGGGAGAGGAGGGCAATGCCATGAAAACATGGCAAAATGGTGCACACCTTCCCACTTGGTGATTGTCTGCAACGACCAAAAGAATTCAAGATATGATCTTTGCGTCATGTTCTGACACGCAGCAAAACACATCTCCCTCAACTTTAGCAACACCAGAGGCTCTAATAACACACTAACAGCACCCTCTCGGATATCAGACTTGTCTGTACCCTTGCAGGAGTCATCACAGATTCTTTAACCTCACATTAACCAAAATAAAACATTGCTACAGAAATTCGCGAGAACACCAGTTATAAAAGGATATTTTGTACATACCTCAAGAATCATAAAACTCCAACCTCTGCTGCTACAGTCCCGGATGATGATCATTCCACATATTTATACTGAGGGTTCCGGCAAGTATTCATACAATAGGTTCGGATTATAATCAGTGCGGTCAGAGCCTCCCAACAAACTAAGTGGGGTGGGACATGAAAGGCAAACTACAAAGAGGAGAGGATCTCAGCATAAAAAGGATCAGGACACAGCCACAAACCCATGACTCTCTGACACACACATCTTACCATAAGATAAAGAAGAGAAAATGTTACTCGTTCAAAGTTCACTCAGCCTCTCCTAACAACCGGCTAAGAAGGAACATCCCAACCATAAGAGAGGGTGGTGGGGAGGCAGCAGGATATTAACCATAGTACAGGAACTAATCCAGCCTTGTTCACTTTGGTGTCAGTAAACTAAGGATACTCAGCACATATCAAGACTCGGCCTTTCAGGATGTCCGTACTGAGTGCCTTCGAGGAGGGACGTCCCAAGCATAAGGGGACAATAGGATACCAGCTACAGCACCTGACCTGGCCTAGCCCAGCATACGCACATAGAAGTCAGTACCCCCAGGATACCCAACGCATGCCAAGGCTGGTGCAGACCTGATGGGCCGAATGGCCTCCTTCTGCACTATAAATTCTATTACTCATCATACAACTGGCCTCACTCCTCACTAACCCAGGGCAGCACACCAGACCCACTGACATTAGAAAACTTCCATCATCCTCAACCGAAGAGACCCCACCACTGATTAGAAGATGAATTCTATGGCAGAAGTAACAAGATATCCAGCAATTAAGTAACTTGAAAAGGGACTGGCCGATCCCCACCCCCTCCCTAATAATTTGCATTTTTATTTGGAGTATCATTTGCCTGTTCATTTATTTTTAATGTGCATTGGTCCTGATTTGTCTTGAAGTTTTTTTTTAAATTATGAAATCTTCTTGGCAACTTCATCTGCAGGTTATTGGTAAATTTGGTTTAACATCCCCAATGGAGATTGTGCCAATATTCTAATTTGATATTTCCAGCTTTTTGTTGGAACATCTGAGGCTGTTACAGCGCAGAATTTGTACTTTATGGTTCCCAATGACACATTGCTGACTGTTACAGTTTTAGAACTTTTCATAGAGACTAGTAAATGGTTTTTTTGTACCTATATTTGATAAATGAGGAGGTAGCCTTGACATCACACCTCTGCTGCTGTGGCAGAAATTTTGTTGAATGTGCAGCTTTGTGAGAAAGATTCTATGAGGAGTTGAATGAGGGGCAGCTGGGATTTTACCATTTTGATAAATAACTTGAACACAAAATACTGTTTGCTTTCTTAAGCATTGCAACAGTTGACATTGTGATGCATGTTTAGGGAAGAAGAATTTCACTTATGTGGTGTTTGAGGACAATACCCCATCCCCAATTTATTAAAATATTTTCATTGCAATTGGATTTCTCACACCTTTGCTTGTCTCACCCACCATTCTCTTCCTTCAATTACTTGTCATTGGTATTCTTGGTTAGGTGATCAAGATTCACATGAGCATAGTATTCTTTTAGAGAATAAATGAAGCTGAATAATTTAGAAGTCGTCATATCAGTTCCCGATTTAAAAAAAAAATAAAGTCTGTGAATTACTTGTGGGAAAGCAAGATTTACTGTATTTGACACAATGTATTTGTGCTACCTGGCTCCATATCTGCCTCAGCTCATCTGCTACGGAAACACTCATCCGTACATTTGTAATATCTAGAGTTGACTATTTCAGTGCTGTTTCAGCTGGCTTCCCACCTTGATCCCTCAGTAAATTTGATCTGATCCAAAATTCTGCTGCTCATACCTAACTCAGTCAAGTCTCATTGAAGTATCACCTCAGTGCTTGCTGATCTTTATTGGCTCCCAGCCAGTTGGTGCTGTTATCTTAAAATTCTCCGTGTTTTCAACTCCCTCCAAGGATGCCCCTCTCTAGCTCTGTAATAGCCCTTTGAGATCTTTGCATTCCTCCAACTCTGCCCCCATGTGAATCCCTGAGTATCTTCGCTTAACTGGCCATGTTTTCAGCTGCCTCAGCCCTGGGCTCTGGAATTCCCTTCCGAAAACTGAGGACTGGCGTTCAGTGGTTATGTAACTGAGCTAATAATTCAGAAGCCTGGACTAACGATCCAGAGACATGAATTTAAATTCCACTGCGACAGCTAAGAAGACTAAATTCAGTTACTTAAATAAATCTGGAATAAAAAACTGCTGCAAGTAAAGGTGACCATTTGACTACTGGATTGGCATAAAAACCCACCTCGTTCACCAATGTTATTTAAGGATCAAAACCAACCGTCCTTACTTGGCTTGGTTTAGAAGGATAGAGCAGCCAAATGACCTACTCCTATTTCTTCTCCATTAATTGATCCTTCAAAATGTGTAAATGTTTCCAAAAATATGTAAATTTAATGACTTTTTAAGTGTTTCAGTTTTATTTAATGCCTATTATACGGCATTTCACATCCAAATAAATCTATTTTAATCTTTTCTTGAAAGGTGAGAGAAGCTGCTCAAGCTTTACTGTTGGCAGAGCTTCGTAGAATTGAGAAAGAAGGACGAAAAGAAACAATAGACATGTGGTCACCATACCTGCCACAGTATGTAGACAACATAATGTCACGTAAGTATTTTCTTGGCCTCCTTAATTAGAAGATTCTGATATCTGGAAAATTGTGATAGTTTTGGAGTACATCTGCTTCACTAGTTGAAGGAATTACTATATAAATACATGGCCAGTTCTTACACTGAACCAAACCAGGCTTGTGTTTTAATCCATTTGAAGTTTGGCGATTCCTGTTGACCTAGGAATTGTTACGCTACATTTGATAGTGTGAGTAATGTAGGAATTTCAGATATATTATATAATACGTATTTGGTGAAATAAGGGTTAAAGGTGTGGGTTAGAGTGTGTTTGACTGATGAAATCATGTTTTGAAACATTCCTGGGGTAAAATACAACAATGCTTCTGTGAGCCAGAGGGAGCCATCGTAAAAAGCTTGGGCTAATGTAGTTTTGTTTGATTAACGGGATTCCCTGAGGAGTTAATTAGTTTTCAGCTTGGTGAGATGATGTCATTGCTGGGCGGAGCTGAGCCATGTAGCAATTTTCAGTTAAGTTCTGGTTTGGCTGGTGCGGCTGAAATTATGTGGAGATGCTGGCATTGGACTGGGGTGGGCATAGTAAGAAGTCTTACAACACCAGGTTAACGTCCAACAGGTTTGCTTGGAATCACTAGCTTTCGGAGTGCAGCTCCATCATCAGATGAGTGAAGTTCCTTCATCAGGTTAACACTCACCTGATGAAGGGGCTGCACTCCGAAAGCTAGTGATTCCAAATAAACCTGTTGGACGTTAACCTGGTGTTGTGAGACTTCTTACTGAAACTATGTGCACAGTGAAACAGTTCTGCTCTCACTGTAAGTTAGTTGAAAAGAGATTAACAGTCTTGAAAGCAGTGCAGATGTCTATGAGGACAAGGGGGAGCTAAAACAAGCCAGTTGTTACAGCTTTTCCAGACATCCAGTAAGAGTTTCTGCATGGGTCTGACAGGAGTTCGATCTTTCTGTAAAGCACTTCTTTCTGTAAAGCAGTGTCAAGAGATTGCTTTCTCAAAGAATAACTCTGTTGGCAAGTATTCCTCTGTGTCATTGGTATTTAAGGTGGACTCAGAGCTGAGATGTTTTTTTTTCCTTGTTGTTTAATTGGGAATAAAGACAGTAATTAAGGGTACTGTATTCACGATTGAGCAGTATTGTTTAATGGGGAATTGTAAGCTATTTTCTGGTGTCATGCTGAAGATTTTAAGACAGTTAGTAATATGGATTGTTCTAATATACCATATCCCTATTACTTTGTGCAATCACTCCGAGGGCGAAGTATTCTTTCCTCTCAGTCTTCCAAAATTAAAGTAAAATATTAGGGTTTCTGTTCAGTATCCTAGCAACTGTTGGGGTCTGGTCTGGGATCATAATTGTAATTGTACCTCAGAGTACGGAAAGGAGAAATCAGACAGAGCTCCAACTCCAGTAGATTCTGCTAGAAGGCACCATTTATGAAAACTGGCTGAAGACAGAGTGTAAGCTTTTGTGTGATGTTGCCCACGTATATCAACCTGTTGATCTATTATTAAGGCTTACACAATAATGAACTTCCACTAAGTGAGTGATCTGAAGGTTCTCTTGAAGGGCCTTATGATACTTGTGTAGTTGAATTCAAAAATAAGGTCAGGGGAGTTTGTAATTTAAAGAAGAAAATCTAGAATAGGGACGGCATGGTGGCACAATAGTTAGCACTGCCGCCTCACAGCGCCAGGGTTCAATTTGGCCTGAGGTGCCTGTCAGTGTGGAGTTTGCACTTGCTCCCCATGTCTTTGTGGGTTTTCTCTGCATGCTCCGGTTTTGTCCCACAATCCAAAGATATGCAGGTGGATTGGCCATGATAAATTTTTCTTTCGTGTCCAAATGATGTGCAGGTTACGTGGGGTTATGGGGATAGGGTGGGAGGAGTGAGCCGAGGTAGGTTGCTCTCTCAGAGACTCGATGGACCGTCTTTACTGGAGGAATTCTATGGTCCTAATGCTGGATTTCTATGAGATTAATAACTTTGAGGTTTGAAATAAGCGCATTTACTAAATAGTATTACCACATGTTTCAGAAGTTACGTTTGAGGCAGGGCTGCTGAAGTGATTCAGGATTAATCATAGTTACTACATTCTGTTGGCACAAGGAAAACATTCCAACCCTAAAGGGTTTTTCCAGAATAATCAAGAGGCTGATTTATAGAATCCCTGCATTCAGAAGACTATTCGGCCCATCGAGTCTGCCCTATCCCTGTATATCCCCACCTAACCTTTGGACACTTGGGGGAAATTTATCATGACCAATCCACCTAACCTGCACATCTTTGGAATGTGGGAGGAAACTGGAGCACCTGGAGGAATCCCACGCAGACACTGAGGGAATGTGTAAAGTCCACAGAGACAGTCACCCGAGGTCGGGATTGAACCCGGGTCCCTGTCGATGTGAGGCATCAATGCTAACCACTGTCACTGATTCCTAGGGCCAAATAAACTGTCCTGAAAGAAAGGTTATAAAAATTCAGACCCTTTAATTTTAGAATGAAAGAAAGGATACCAAACAGAAGAAAAATGGTTCACTCATTTGTAGTGTGTCAAGCTCAGCCATATCTGGAAATCAAAGTACATGGGTAGGAAAGCAAAATAATATGGATGCTACAAATACTGAGTAAGTCGGGCAGAATCTGTGCAGAGAAATAAAATAAATTTTTCAGGTCCAATACCTTTCATAGGAACCTATGTTCCTGACGTGCTGAGTATTTCTAGCATTTTATGCTTTTATTTGGGAACATGGGTAGAACCTCATAGAGGCCAGCTCAGGACTGATGCCAGAAAAGTGTGATTGTCACCTGGAAATGCTCCCTGTTTAACGTAGCAGAGAACAAAACTCTGGCATCATTGAAGATGTATTTAAATGCTGTCATGGTAGCCAAGAGGTTACCAGCAATTGGTTTTCAATGGCATTGCTGATGAGATCAATCAGCACGGTGGCACAGATAGCTGCTGCCTCACAGCTCCAGGGTCCCAGGTTCAATTCCGGCCTCCGATGACCATCTGTCTGTGTGGAGTTTGCACTTTCTCCCCGTGTCTGCGTGAATTTCTTCCGGGTGCTCCGGTTTCCTCCCGGTTTGGCACAACCAGTCCAAAGATGTGCAGGTTGGGTGGATTGGCCATGTTAAATTGCCCCTTAACACCCCCCCCCCCCCCCCCCCCCCCCAAAAGGTTAGGTGGGGTTACTGCGTTACCTGGATAGGGTGCAAGCATGGGCTTAAGTAGGGTGCTCGTTCCAAGAGCCGGTGCAGACTTGATGGGCCGTATGGCTTCCTTCTGCACTGTAAATTCTAAGAAGCTAATATTACCCGCTTATTTTGATTGTATTTTAGCAGCGCATTAAAACAGTTGTTTGTAGCGTTTAATAAGGTAAGAATGCGAGGGTATTCTAATAAACTGAGTCTCCAAAGCCATGAAAAAGAAAACAAAGACTTGCGTTCAAATAATGTCTTTCACGAGTCTTGGACATCTCAAAGCACTTTACAATCAATTAGATAATGACCAGATCATTTTTTTTGTGATGCTGATTGAACGGTTTGCCAGCCTACCGAGGATATCTTCCCTTCTCCTGGGCGCAAGGACACAATTTATTTCTCATCCAGATGTTGCCCCCCCCCCCCCCCCCCCCCCCCCCGCCTTTACTGCACTCCCTCACTCAGTACCACAACCAAATGTTATTCAAATTTTGTATCTATGTTCTGGAGTGGGACTTGAATCCACAATCTTCTAATGAAAATGATGTCATAGAGTGCTTAAGAAGTGCCCAAGAAATTAGTGGTCATCTCAAAGATTCTATTGACTCTGGAACAGTTCCTAAGAATTGGAGGAAAGCTAATGTAACCCCACTATTTAAAAAGGGAGGTAGAGAGAAAACTGGGAGCTACAGAGCAGTCAGCCTGACATCGGTTATGGGGAAAATGAGAATTACAATATTTAATAGCAGGGCACTTGTTAAACAGTGGCAGGATCGGATAGCGTCAGCATGGAGTTACGAAAGGGAAATCAAGCTTGAAAAATCTAATGAAATTCTTCGAGAATGTAACTATTAGAGTTAATGGAGGAGAGCCAGTCAGTGTGGGTTATTTGGACTTTCAAAAGGCTTTTGATAAGGTTCCACATAAGAGATTAGCATGTAAAATTAAAGTGCATGGAATTGGGGATAGTGCATTAGGATTTATAGAGAACTAGTTGGCAGACAGGAAACGTGAGAATAAACGTGACTTTTTCCAAGTGGCAGGCAGCGACTAGTGGGGTACCGCAGGTATCTGTGCTAGGGCCCCAGCTATTCACAACGTATATTCATGATTCAGATGAGGGAACTAAATGTAGTATCTCCATATTTGCAGATGACAGAAAGCTGGGTGGGAGGGTGAGCTGTGAGGAGGATGCAGAGATGCTTCAATGCGATTTGGACAAGTTGAGTGGCTGGGATTCTCTGTTGCCAGTCCGCCCCATTATCACTGCAAAGGCGGAGAATTTGGTGCTCAGCCAAGTCTCCCATTCACTGCAGTGGGAGAATCTTGCTGCTGTGAATGGACAGAGAATCCATAATGTGGATAAATGCGAGGTTATCCACTTTGGTAGAAAAAACACGAGGGCAGATTGTTATCTGAATGGCTATAGATTGAGAGAGGGGAATGTGCAACGACACCTCGGTGTACTGTTACATGAGTTGCTGAATGTAAGCATGCAGGCAGGTACAGCAGGTGATGAAGAAGGCAAAAGGTATATTGGCCTTCACAGTGAGTGAATTAGAGTACAGGAGCAAGGATGTCTTGCTGCAGTTATACAGGGCTTTAGTGAGACCACACCTGGAATATTGTGTGCAATTTTTCTCTCCTTATCTGAGGAAGGATGTTCGTGCAGTGAAGGCTTATCAGACTGATTCCTGACCTGGCAGGACTTGCGTATGAGGAGAGATTGACTCCAGATAATTTTTGTCATTGGAGTTTAGAAGAATGAGGGGGGATTATAGAAACATATAAAAATTCTAACGGGTCCAGACAGAGTAGATGCAGGAAGGATATTCCAGATGGAAGGGGAGTCCAGAACCAGGGGTCACAGTTTAAGGATACGGGGAAGACCACCTAGGACTGAAATGAGGAGAAATGTCTTCACCTAGAGAATGGTGAGCTTGTGGAATTCTCTACCACAGAAAGTAGTTAAAGCCAAAACATTTAAGGGGCTTGTTTAGCACATGGCTAAATCGCTGGCTTTGAAAGCAGACCAAGGCAGGCCAGCAGCACGGTTCAATTCCCGTACCAGTCTCCCGAACAGGCGCAGGAATGTGGCGACTAGGGGCTTTTCACAGTAACTTCATTTGAAGTCTATTTGTGACAATAAGCGATTTTCATTTCATTTTCATTTCATTTTGTTTTTAAGAAGCAGTAGTTCTTGGGGATAAAGGAATAAAAGGCTATGGGGGGGGGGGGGGGGGGGGGGGCAAAGCGTAAACGGTTACTCAGCTGGATTATTAATCATGATCATAATGAAAGGCTTGAAGGGCCGAATATCCCACTCCTATTTTCTATGTTTCAAAGAACTGAACCATGGCTCACACAGATTAGTGTTGAGCTGTTTAGCCTACATATGCTACCAAATCTATATCTGTGGAAAACTAAACCTGCAATTACAAGCCATACACTCCAGAGTCCATGAAGAGAAATAAGAGAGATCTGCATTTATATTTGTACCGTTCACAACCTTCAGTCAGCCCAAAAATGCTTGTCAGCCAGTGAGCATTATGAAACACAATCACAGTTGTAATGTACAGAATAGCAGCAGTTTACACAGAACAAAATCTCTCTGGCATTGAGATGAATTACCAAATAATATGTATTGGTGAAGTTGGTTAAGAGACAATAGAATAGAACCATGGAATCTTTTACATCTGTAATAGGAGGGGTCTCGGTTTAATCATGTCGCAAACTGGACAGAGTCACATGCACAAATTTCTGGAGTTGGCTTGAGGCTGCAACTGTGTGACTCAAGTGGGTGTGTTACCATTATGCTGAGGCTGAAACATTTTGGGCATAAGCCCATATGAAGCAGTTAAATTGGGAATCCATTTTCTTTCATCATGTCCCTGAACTGAAATATGTTTAATATTTATTTTGTATGTTACTGAATGTTACATACAATGGAATTATTTCTTGTTGACCGTATGTGTATTAGCCAATCATCTGGAACATTTTATTTCATGCTGTCTTTGTAGGTGCAGCATGAATTTATTTTACTTCTCTGTATTATAAAACCTTTGGTAATTGTTGGTTTTTAAATTCCGTTTCTTAGAAAAAGTACACTCAATTGTTTATAGCTCCATTATATTTTCAGGTAATTATTGTGATTAGTTTTAATTCCTTAGAGACAATAGGCTTTTGTAGTAATTATGTGAGGAACAATGTCAAACAACAGGAAAGATAATTTTGCTGCTATTGTACCGCATATCAGTATTTAAACCCTGTTTGAGTTGAAATCACCTAAGTGCTGTGTAATGTGAGACTGATGAATCTGCTAATGGTGTTGTATTAGAAACAAGGTTATTATTTATTACATCCCTAGAGGGAATTAATCTACTGCCTGCTTTGATTATTTTGTGATAGCAGTCAGTCAGTTGAACAACAACTTAATTGATTTGTACAACAAAAAATATTCAATATTCAACTTAACATTTTGGTGAAGACATTGTGCATATTTTTGACTGTTTGCCTTTCACCTTCATTTATTATGCATGCAGATTTTCTAAGGTTTTGCATCCTTTGGTATTCCAAATGAAGGACTGTCTAGAAAATTGGTTTGATTAAAAACGATGATTTCATGGCAGTGCTATAGGCGATACAGACATAGAGCATTGCAGTTATTCTCTATGCGCTATGCATTATGTCATATGTCTTGTGTGTCTCGAGATGTTTTGAGATTTGTGCGCAGTCGACTACCTTTTGAAATGTCATCATTGTTGTTATGTGGGGACATTGACAATTTTCACAAAGCCTAGCCCAACAAATAAATAAGGTGAATGTTCAATTAATCTGTTTTTGGTGGTGCTGATTGAGGAAATATTGTCCAGCATACGAAGAGAGCTCCCTGTTTTTCTATGAAAGGTGCAGTGGAATCTTCTACATCCATTAAAATCACTGGATCCAGGAGACAAGGCTTCAAGGACTTATCTCAAGGACTGCATTTCAATAATAAAATCAAATATTAGCCTAGATTATGAGTTCAAGCCTTGAAGTAGAGCTTGAACTCTCAACTTTCTGAATTATGCTCCTAACTGGAACAAGGTGATCGTTTTGCTTGAATTTTTCCCTCTTTCTTCCCTACCTCATTGATTAGCTGAAGGAGAAATAAGATGTACTGCGTTGACCATTATAATGTGAAATGTTGAATTCAGGGTAAAACAAACTCTTTCAGCCTAGCGAACTCGTTTTATCCAGAAGCCAAGTAGACTTATTCTATCACAGATTTTCCACTCACAACGTCCTACTTTAAAAAATCTAATTCCTTTCTCTGATTTCTTTGTGGTGGTGGACAAGTGGGGGAGGTCAAGTCATGGCCCAGTCCTGCTTTTAGCAGATGTTAATCTAATTCCTTTAAAAAATATATTGAATGACCTTAATCCTGCCACCTTCTTTGGGATTGGTTCTATGTTACAAGATCATAAAATAATTAAAATTGAAGAAGGAATGTCCATGCAAAACATTATAAAAGTGTTACGTCCTCTCCGATTACAGATCTTAAAATGGCTCGAGTGTTTTTGCTTCCACATCTTTCTGGAAATATATTCTGTAAGGTCACTGAGTGAGAAGAATTTTCTTGATCTTAATGCTGATGCTATCTCTTACAAGATTGAACTTGTGTTCTCTCTTTCTACTCCCATAATTTACAGTGATATTCAGGGCTAGCTTTTTCTATAATTTTAACAATCTACAGTTTCAGATCACCACTCGAACACCTTCTTTTGGGCTGTAAAGTCAATTTTTCTCATGTATTTTTAAAACTTATATTCTGATACTAAGATCAGACTGGAGAAGCTTCTAATTTTAAATTGTTTCTCTTTTTTTCTGATTCCCAGAATTGGACATGGCATTCAAGATAATGCTCTGACCAGAGCACTGTGAATTTCATTGTTATTTCTTCAGCTTGTACTCTATTGTTAAGGCAATGTATATTGGTTTTGGTGGTTGGACCTCTTGCTGAATCTATTGAGACTCCCAGGGAATTATTTGAGTGATTTGTGTCATCTGTGCTACCTTCCCCTCTGGAACATTTTACATTTTCTTGTGTTAAGTTTCTTCAGCCATTGTCCTTTCTGCTTTTAGAAACGCGGTAATTTGAGTTGCCTCTGTCCTATTCCATTGCTCCGTATAATTTCATATCATCTGCAAATGTCTGCTCTTTAAGTTTCTGAATCCAGTCTATTTTTATAAATTAAAATCGATAGTAGCATTGACCCTGAGGCAACCAACTCTGTTCTACTTGTCTTTGAAGTTTTTTAAAATATAAATTTAGCGTACCCAATTCATTTTTTTCCAATTAAGGGGCAATTTAGCGTGGCCAATCCACCTCCCCTGCACATCTTTGGATTGTGGGGATGAAACCACACGTAAACACGGGGAGAATATGCAAACTCTACACGGACAGTAACCCAGAGTCGGATCGAACCTGGGACCTTGGTGCCATGAGGCAGCAGGGCTAACCACTTCGCCACTGTGCTGCCCCATTGTCTCACTGAAATTAATCCTTGACTGACCATTCATTACCAACTGTTCTCATGCATTATACGGTTTATTCTAAATCCCCAAACCTTTGAGTTTAATTAATATCCTACCATGTTTAACTTGTTTGGTGTATTTTGAAAGTCAACAAACATTGCTTCATAGGGCTTATCACAGATCATTCCTAAAAAAAAGTTGAGAAGGTGTGTTAGGCATGTGCTTCCATGTTGACTGCTATTGATTATGGGTGTGATGTACTGGCCGTGCCAAACCCGGAGGTGTCCCGCGAGATTTACCTCACCCGTTGAGCCTTGCAAGATGTAACAGGATCTCGCGAGACGTCGTGATCTGGATCCCGGCCATTTGCATATCCAAGTGTACAGTCAGGCTCACTTGAATATGCTCTCGCTTCAGTTACCCAAGGCAGGGGATCTAACCCCTGCGCCTCGGAGACCCCAAGCAAGTGCCTTAGCACTGTTGATCAGTGTGGATCAGGCAAAATGACACGGGGGGGGGGGGGGGGGAGGGCTTCCAGTCTCCCAGACGATTGGAGGCCCCCCGTGTGGTTGCCCTCTGGGCACTGCCAGGGTGTCCAGATGGCACTGTGGGTTGGGAGGGGCACTGCCAGGGTGTCAGGCTGACAGTGCCGAGGTGGCATTTGCCCTCTCCGGGGTTGGGGCCCAGTGGTGTCCTGCCGTTATGAGGTGGGTGCAAGGGGCTCACTGACCCCTTTAGAGGTGAGTTGGGTCAGTGATGTGTGTTGGGGGGTGGGGGGGGGGGAACGTTCCAGAGGCTGCAGTGGAGGGTCTAGAGAGGAGCTCGTTAGTGCGGCCTAGGCGGAGCGTTCCTTGCTGAGTCCCTGAAATGAAGCAGAATCACATTTAATAGCTGGGTCAGTCTCAGTGCTGCCAACGCTGGGAAACACCTGGCTGAACACACTCAACACGGGCTCTGTTTAATTTCCGTTCAGTCGCGCCCAATATTACAGTTGCACAGATGATCCTCATTGATAATTTACAAGAAATGGTCGTAAGATGAATGAATGTGTAGTTACTGAAGTTACTTATTTTGAGTATCACCACCACACTGATAGTTTTAAGTTGTACATTCTTGTAATGATTGTCACTTGCCCCACATCTCCTACCTAATATTTTTCAGCACACTGAGTAAACATCTTAGGTTGAACTTGTGGTGGAAAATATAGACTGATGGGGAAGCTTTCGTGATGGGCATCATGTTACCACACAGGAACCAAGTTTCAGTCAGTAAAGTAAGGATTCCAACACAAACATTCAAAATTGTTCATGAGTAGACAGAAGTTTCATAATTCTTCTCATTGAGCTGATTGGAGTTTAATTGTAGATCTTAAAGAGTATCTTCTTTCAAGACTGAGCGAGGTGGAAAGGTTTAGGAAGGGAATTTTAGAGCTGATTGCCTAGGCAGGCAAATGCTTGGTCACCAAATGTTAGTTTGCTACCGTCTTGTTGCCTTAATTAATTTGGTCATGTCTTGTTTATTGAATTCCTGCTGAGCATTTAGCTGGTTGTCTTCAACCAGTTTGTAGGATTACCAACCCAGATTAAAAATCTAATTTATCTATATTCAAGGTGCTTACTAAGAGAATTAAGTTCCAAAATAATTGATCCATTTTCAAATCTGTGACCTTCTGATGGTTGTGCTGTCTGTGAATAACTAAGAATCACCATTAGCAGAGTAATTAATGTGACTTAGAAGGCTATTCTTTATTCCTTGAGTGAGCAACACTGCAATTTATTTCAAGAAGATCAAGAAAATGGTTTTGCATGATAGTCAATACAAACTTGGATTAGGCCAAACATTAAACGTCAATTTAAGATCTTTATGGCATCTGCATGTGTCAGGGTTAAGAAGGCATAACTGAAGAACTTGTACAATGATTTCTAAACAGTTTTGATGATTAGCTTCTAACATCCCAGACAGCCATTTTCTTTATGCGTGCGGACACTGGAGGCTTGTCCTGTACATCCAGTAATGCAGGATTTGCTATGGTTCCTTGGTGACTTTCTTTATCAAATGTTGCCTATATTGAAGGCAGTCAGTTTCCTCTCTCCTGTGGTATTGAGCACTTGTGTTCATGTCTGAGCAAGATTGTGCTGAGTTCTGAAGCCAAACCATACTGGCTAAACGTGAATACATTGTTTATTTGTTCATAAGATGTGGGCGTTGTTGGCTAGGTCGGCTTTATTGCCCATCCCTAATTACCCTTGAGAAGGTGATGATGTGCCAACTTGTTGAACTGCTGAGTCCATGTGGTGCAGGTACACCCACAGAGCTGTTAGGAAGAGAACACCAGGATTTTGACCCAATGACAGTGATTACCATTAATGAATAGATTTGTTGGTACAAATGATTCTTATAATTATTCTGCTGATGATTGGGAGTAGACTGACAGTTTGGTAAATGACCGGATTAAAGTTATCCCCATTTTTCTCTGCATTGGACTCCTCAGTGTCACAACTGTGCCTGATTCAAATATCATCCAATCCTTAGCAAGGTAATTGTCAGAACCCATTTCTGTTACTGTGGTCAATGAACTGTGCCCAATGTCATGCTGTTAAGTGATAATCTTTGTTAGTGTCACAAGTAGGCTTACATTAACACTGCAATGAAGTTACTGTGAAAATCCCCTAGTCGCCAATTTCCGCTTGTTCGGGTACATAGAGGGAGAACTCAGAATGTCCAATTCACGTAACAAGTACGTCTTTCGGGACTTGTGGGAGGAAACCTGAGCACCTCTGGAGGAAACCCACGCAGACACGGGGAGAACGTGCAGACTCCACACAGACAGTGACCCAAGTGGGAATCGAAACTGGGATCCTATCGTTCTGTAGCAATAGTGCTAACCACTGTGCTACCGTGGGTGAATCGGGTGGGTTGGGCAGTAATAATGTCTGGTGGTAATTGAGAGGAAGCTGTGCAGGATTGTGCAGTTCAGTCTTCTGGCTGCAAATGCTAAATGATATAATACCCCAATGCAGACTCAAACAAGTTTCAGGATGTGGAAGTTTCATGGAGTTTCATTCACTTGTCAGTTACCGGGTTGTTTACCATTCTCACTGGATGAGGCAGGACCGCAGAGCTTTGTTCTTTTGTTTCATGGTTTTATTGAAATTTCTAACATGTACACTATTGCAGCCGATTACAATGTACTCAATTTGTAATGGTCCTCCTCCGCCCGTTCACTCGCAGTTTCAGGGTCCTCTTCCAGCCTCATTGTACAACGTGTAGTTATCTGTTATTTACAAGTGGCGATGCCCCCCCCCCCACTCCATTTCCCATCTGCTCCCAGAATCCCATTGGCTCCCAAGCGTAGTGCCTCCCCAGTTCTATTAGCTGATACCTTCGAACATTTCCTGCAACAAGTTTGTGAATGGCCTCCATGCTTTGTGGAAGCTATCCTCTGACCCTCGAATGGTGAACTTAATCTTCTCCAGGTGGAGAAATTCCGATAGGTCTGTCAGCTGGTCTGCAGCAGTTGCTGATCGTTAGCCGAGCAGGATTCTCCGATGTGCGATTAGAGAAGCAAAGGCTACGGAGTCGGCCGTTCGAAGACTGCCACTTTTGGGCACGGCTCCACTCTCATCCTCCCACAACCTTGGACATTGCCTTGAAGAAGACTGTCCAGAACCCAACAAATCTGGGACATGCCCAGCATGTGGGTGTGGTTGGTCGGGTTATCCCATGAAATATTTTAATCAAAAATATTGCAGTTGCGCAAGGCCAAACAGTACAAACACTAACTTTGTGTTGGAGAAACTGGGTACCCTCACCTCTGTACCAATGTACAGGGGCGGGGGGGGGGGGGGGGGGGGGGGGGGGGAAGCACAGTTGTACAAAAACAAATGGTACAAGCACTAAACTTTGCACTGGAGAGACCAGATACTCTTGCCTCGGTGCCAACATAAGGGGGAGGAGGGAAGAGGGGTGGTGGTGAAAAAGGGAAAGGAGGGAGGTGGAGGGGGGGTTGGTGAGGGGGGTGGGGGGGGGGGGTAGTGGAGGGGGCCCAATAGGGCACTGCCTGAACTATGGAGGCAGAAAAAAGAAGATCCTTCAATCATAATGTGACAGATTCCGGAAGTCCCTGAGGGGGCAAAGTCTGCTGTCTGCGTGGGTTTCCTCCGGGTGCTCCTGTTTCCTCCCACTAGTCTCAGTTAGGTGAATTGAACATTCTGAATTGACTCTCCGTGTACCCGAACAGACGCCGGAATGTGTTGACTAGGGAATTTTCACAGTGACTTCATCGCAGCGTTAATGTAAGCCTACTTGTGACACTAATAAAGATTATTATTATTAAGTTGAGCAGAGGAGTAAGAACTCAGTGTCAAAATAATACACTGTGTTATGAATTTTTGTACTTTGGGCAGAAGAACCCAGACTTTATGGTATTGAAGAGATTGGAGGGGTTTGTTTTGATTGGTTGGCTGGTGGCCAATGGATTGGGCACTGTTTTCTGCCCAATGATCGTCAGCGATTGATTGCTGTCAGGTGGGGTCTTTCGGAGAGAATCCGGGAGCAGTCACTGGACCCTCAAGGTGGAAGCAGCTCTTTCTCTACTCTGTTGCCTCCTGTCTGAAGGCAGAAGCTTTTGACCCTGAAAAGAGACTCTCTCTTTCTCTCTCTCATACCCTCTATGACTGCGAGTTTTCAGTGAAAACCATTACAAGCTGGAAGAAAAGATGAAATGAAATGAAAATGGCTTATTGTCAGGAGTAGGCTTCAATGAAGTTACTGTGAAAAGCCCCTAGTAGCCACATTCCGGCGCCTGGTACGGGAATCGAACCGTGCTGCTGGCCTGCTTGGTCTGCTTTAAAAGCCAGCGATTTAGCCAAATTCATCTTAAAGTCTAGACTGAATAAGAAGCGAACTGGAAGATGTCCATCTGAAACAAAGACTCTTATACTTTTAATTTCATCATTAATTTACACACTTCTTTCCCATGTGTGTGCGTTTGTGTGTAGAGGGTGGGGTGAGTTAAAAGTCTGTGTGTGTGTGTGTGGGGGGGGGGGGGGGGGGAGTGTGGGGGGGGGGGTGTGTAGCGATTAGTTAGTAGTTAACAAGTTGTGTTAGTTGCTTATTTAGTTACAGTTACTGTTTTTTTTAAATAAATTTAGAGTGCCCAATTCATTTTTTTCCAATTAAGGGGCAATTTAGCATGGCCAATCCACCTACCCTGCACATCTTTGGGTTGTGGGGGGGGCGAACCCACGCAGACATGGTGAGAATATGGAAACTCCACATGGACAGTGATAGTTACTGTTGATAAAATGTTAATCGTATTTGAATTTACAAACCTGGTGACTTGTCGGTATTGGGCAGCCGAAGACCTCGGGTATTTTAAAATGAAATTTAACTTCAATCGTGTTGTGATTTGGGTCATAGAATTTCATAGAATTTACAGTGCAGAAGGAGGCCATTCAGCCCGTCGAGTCTGAAAAAGCTCCAGGAAAGAGCACCCTACTTAATCCCACGTCTTCACCCTATCCCCATAACCCAGTAACTCCACATAACGTTTTTGGACACCAAGGGCAATTTAGCATGGCCAATCCATCTAACCTGCACATCTTTAGACTGTGGGAGGAAACCGGAGCACCCGGAGGAAACCCACGCAGATACGGGGAGAATGTGTGGACTCCGCACAGACAGTGACCCAAGCTGGGAATCAAACCTGGGACCCTGGAGCTGTGAAGCAACTGTGCTACCCACTGTGCTGCAGTGCTGGGGATGGAATTGACTGTGCACTGACCCAGGGTGTTGTAACAAACAACCCCCACACATAAAATACCGTTGTGCAGCATTAATCTCACTACAGGTTTTACCCTTCGAGTATCAAACCATTAAATTAACTATACTTCAAACTATACCTTATTTCTAATGTTTACAAATGGAAATCCGTTTGTTTTCCTAACAAGGGGACTGGTCAGCCAGCCCCACTATTATTCACGTGGCTTTTTCTTCCAGTTATCATTTAAATTCCTCCTTTCCTTTTTGCTTTTGATTTTCTCCTCCTCTTGGAGTGCTTTTTTGTATCTTCTGCATTGAATTTTAATACAAATTGAATTTACCATTCTCCATTGCTCATTTTTAATTCCTCAGTCTCACCCTCGCATTAAGTACTATTTATCTTTTGATATACAATTACAAAACATGAACTTAGCTTGCTTTTGGCAGAATAGAGGACTTCATTCCATGGCAGGCTGAAAAGTTTGGGTGCATTCATGGAGCGCATTAATTAGAGTGACAGGCTGTGCACACTTCTCCTTGTTTTATCTTTGTTTTTTGCAGTTAACGGGCTCAGTCATCTGTAATGTAGGGTCCCTGCAGAATGCAAAAAAAGCCATCATGGGATCCAGTATGGCATCATAAATAATCCCATGATAGAAAGAGAGGACTCGGAGGGTAATCCAGAGAAGGAGGTACCATAGAAAGGACCCAGAGAGAGAGAAAATGAGAGACCATTATGTGAAGACCACCAGTGAGAGAAACCACTGGGGAGGAGCAAAAAAAGAGGCTTTGGATGACAGAGGAGTTGAGTGCTGGCTCCATGTAGGTAGGGCTCAGAGAAGCCTGAGGAGCTGACAAGGTAGTGGAAGGTTAATGACTTTGTGTTGCAGGCCGTTGGGCAAAGGTAACTCTTTGGAGCAGTGGTTTTCTGCTCAGGGTGGCTGAAGTGCTGGAGTTGGTGCTGGAATGCAGCCTTGGGAAGGTGGTGGAATGCAGCTTCTGTAGAATAGATTAAATCATTGGGAGGTGAGCAATCATTGAGGCACAAGTCAGAGTGACCTTTGCTGGAATTCAGAGACTCGATCGATGAAAATGAAGACTTGAAAACTCTCATGAGGGAGATGCATTAATAAAGAGATTGTGTAACTCACAGTGGACATGGACATCCGGTGGGTTACTGGCAAATCCTTGAGATCTGTCTTCGCCACATCTGCCACTTATTGTGCAGGGTATTTGACCACAGGTTGCTTGTTAATTCACATGTACCTCCATGCTAGTTCTGAATGTGATAGTATAAATCATATATTGTAAATTATTTTACGTTTCTGACTTCTTACAGTGAAGTTTATGTTGGTTTGTTTATAACCGTGGAATTGTGTGGCATTATTCTCTTGATAAGTTTCCGGGATTTCAAACTTTGTCAATTTTAAACCAAGTATTACTGGTCCCAAACCTGACCACACCAAAATTTGGATGTCTGGTTCAGGATCCTAACAATAGTAAGTCCAATTTTTAGTTTTCTTTTGTCAGTCATTCATCTTTAACGTCAGTGAGCTTCACAGCACCAGGGTCCCAGGTTCGATTCCCTGCTGGACCACTGTCTGCACATTCTCCTCGTGTCTGCGTGGATTTCCACTGGGTGCTCCGGTTTCCTCCACAGTCCAAAGACGTGCAGGTTAGGTGGATTGGCCATGATAAGTTGCCCTTAGTTTCCAAAAAGGTTAGGATGGGTTATTGGGTTACGGGGATAGGATGGAAATGGGGGCCTAAGTGAGTCGGTGCAGACTCGGTGGGCCGGGTGGCCTCCTTCTGCATGTATGTTCTAGTAGGGCCTGTGTTCATTTTTCGCTTTGGGAATTTTGTCTTAATGCTGGGTCTGTGATTGGGCCATGTGACCCGATCAGTACCATTTTGGAGCTGCCTCTCATGTACGCTGACTCTCCCAGTCACTGCGGATCTTCTCGGCCACCACTCTTCCGGATGCTGTTGATGTTCTCGCTGATCCTTTCAGTCACCTGGCCTCTCTCAATTTGCTAATGATCTTCCCTCTTGCCGATGTGACATTCCCTCTCACCAACCCTCATGGTCAGTGTTGACATTGCCTCTCACTGACCCTCATGGTTTCTGCCAACCAAAATACTCACTGATCTTTACTTTCGTCAGCCCTCTTGGCTGCTGCAGAACTTCCCTCTTTCCACCTCTCCAGCTTGCTGCTTGCTTCTGCAACCCTGCAGCAAAAAGCCGCTCTTCCTGCTTTTCACTGCTCATCTTACAAGCATTTGCTTATATTGAGGATTCGGCGAGAGGGAAGTTTGTTAAGAGGGAGGCTCGGTGAGCACCATCGGCAGCGACTGGGAGGGTCAGAGGGCAGGAGAGGTGGAAAGCTGGTGGGTCAGCGATCAGAAGTGACGTTGAGCCGGAAGTAAGTAGACAGAGTCTGCATATTTCTGAATTGAAAATTTATTTTCATTTATGACTATCAGAATTTAGGAATTTAAAGTATTTCAGCTCACAGTAATGTTTTAATGTTATGTTAAGAAGGGTTCTGTAGAATCTAATTACAGCTTTTACATTGTTTTTAAAGGAAACACTTGACTCGCTGAATGTTGTTTCATTTAAGGTTGCTCTTTGTAATTGCGTTCCTAAAATGTTAAATCAGATTTTCCTATACACAGATCTTTTTATTGTCTTTTAAAATATATTTAGTCTGCTGCCATACTCCAATTTCTCCCTCTTTATTTCCTTTCGTCATCCATCATGTTATGATCACTCCTGCCGAGAGAATCTTTTACTACTAATTAATCCTGTCTCAACACATTGCTAGGCTCAAATTAGCCTGGTCCTGGCAGGGTCTGGGATGTATTGTTCTAAGAAACTGTCCCAAAATGCTCAAACTCATCCTCCAGGCAGGCTTCCTTTGCCAATTTGATTTGTCCAATCAATGTGAAAATTAAAGCCACCCACAATTATTGAAGTATTTTTCCTGTACGTCCCCAGTATTCCTTGACGTATACTGTTTTGTATTGATTCACTCTTGTCAGGGACCTGTAAACGACTACCACCAGTGACTTTTTTTCTTTGCGATTTATTATTTCACAACAAATCTGATTCTATATTGTGATTTTTTTAACCTTGATAATTTCTCAGTATTGTACTGACCTCGTCCTTTAACAACAGAGCCAACCCAGATCCTTTTCCTTTCCTCCTGTCCTTGCAAAGTGTCAAATATCCTTGAATATTCAGGTTTCTCCCGTGGTCACCTTGCAACCATGTCCTTGTAATATGCTGTTATAGCATACTCTATTATAGAATCATGAAATCATAGAATTTACAATGCAAAAGCAGGCGATTTGGCCCATCGGGTCTGCACCGGCACTTGGAAAGGGCACCCTACTTAAGCCCACAACACCCTATCCCAGCAACCCCACCTAACGTTTTGGAAACTGATGGGCAATTTAGCATGGTCAAACCACCTAATCTACACACCTTTGGACTGTGGAAAGAAACTGGAGCACCCGGAGGAAACCCATGTAGACAAGGGGAGAAAGTGCAAACTCCACACAGTCACCCAAGGCCAGAATTGAATCTGGGTCCCTGGAGCTGTGATGCAGCAGTGCTAACCACTGTATATTCTATGCTATAAACTATTCTATCTGGTTATGAATGCTGCAGACATTTGGATAAACGGCCTTTAATTCTGTGTTTTTACCTACTCGGACCTCTTATTTGCCGATGCACTCCTATGTTTGCAGGCACTGTGCCTTCCAATCATACTTTTGTCATTGTTGGCCATAAACTGTAAATTGAATACAACTTCCCTCCCCAGTATCAGGTTAAACTTTTGCCCTCATTTGTAGAGAGAAATACGTAAGACTCGCTAAACACTGATCTGCCTGCTCACCTGATTAATGTTTACAGTACTCAGCTCTCCCGTCCTACAGTTAGTCTCCAACTCCCACCTGGACCATTCCTTCTCTGCAAAAGATTCGAACAGCACCTCCTCCCTCATTTAACAAATTGTCAAGCTTGCACACTGTCTCAAGCTAATACCTTTTTGCTTACTTTGTGTACTTAACAAGACCACCTGTATTCCTGCTATTGGAAATTCTACAGAGGTGAGTCAGCCAGTGCCGGAAAGAGAAACCAGTTCTAACCAGCTACTAGCGCAGTTTTGCTCGAGTGCTGCGAGTAAAGTTAAGAGTGGCAGTTTTAGAGGATCAACCTTTAAGTTTTTTAAATTCTTTTAAAATCTAACATATATTGCTGGTAATTTTACTAGATTACAAATTGCTGGTGGAAATTTGAAAATACTTCAGATTTAAAGAAAGACAAGGGCCATTGGTAAACCAGTTCAGACCGGTTTCTTTAAGCAGAGGAAGATGAAACAAAAACAGTTTTCTCAGTGCCTTGCACAGAGTGCTGCTTTGCTCTGAACGCTGGGAGTTAAGGTAAGAGTGGGAGAGCAGAGATTTAGAAAGAGCGGGAGTTGCCAGTCAAACCTCTGGACAGCGGGCTGAGTTTTCAAAGCAATCCAGGAGTGATGTCATTGGAAACGGTAAATTCATTGGCCGGTAAGTAACTGGTAATTTGCGTTACCTATTCCAAATTGTTTTCAGATTAAAGGTAACAAGAAAAAAATTTACAGATTAAAAAGGCTAACAACCAGCTGGAAATTTCAGGTATAAACAAAATTTAAAAGTAGTTGAATAAAATCGAGATGCTGGGCCAGGCGATGTGACCTGCATGATTGGGGGGGGGGGGGGGGGGGGGGGGGGGGGGGTGATGGGACCCCATAATGGTTCCAAATAAACACATCTGTAGCAAGTGTTGATTGCTTGAGGAAATTCGGCTCACAGTTGGTGAGCTGGGGTCTGAGCTTTGGACTCTGCAAAGTGGAGAGTTACTTGGACGCTGTTTTTCAGTTGAGGCAGAATTGATTACGGATCTTAAGGTGAAGGTACCCTTAGGGGGCAGTGACCACAATATGATAGAATTCACACTCCAGTTTGAGAGGGAGAAGCTGGAATCAGATGTAATGTTTTTACCATTGAGTAAAGGTACCATACGAGATGAGCTGGCTAGAGTTGATTGGAAGTTGATTAGCAGGGAAGGCAGTTGAACACTAGTGTCTTTAAGACAGAGATAGATGGGATCAGGAGTTATGGAGAGAAGGCAGGAGAAAGATAATCCACGTTGTAAGATCTGACATTGCCATACCTGCCATTTATCCTGTAATTTGTGATTTATAGTTGATTTCAATTTGCCTGTTAATGAATGTTTAACTTGTGTTGATTCGAGGTTTCAGAATGTAAATTGTTACCAAATATAATATTTAGTGTTTGCTTTGTTTGACTGTGTGGCAAAAAATCTTGTTTTAAACGATGTAATCTTGTGGCTTCGTTGTTTAGCAAACAACTGGAATTTCAGAAGAAATACTGGTCTCTACAGAGACTGTAACAAAAAGTGATTCATAGGTAACTCGGCGGTTAAAAATGAATCAGTGTTCACCAGAAACCTTGAAAGAGCATTTGCATGATCTGCTGATTTACGGTATTTAATATTGTGTTGATGAGGGGTGTTGCCGGGGGGGGGGGGGGGGGGGGGAGTGCGGTGCTTGGGAGAGGAGGGTTTGCTTTCTTTGGGCTGTGGAAAGGCAGGGCTGGGACATTGGATCATTTGGTATTTGCGTTGGGGGCTAGGGTTGGGGGAGGGGAGAGAATAGGTCGCTGACATGGAGGGTGTTGGTGTGATGCAATTGGTTAGGGGGGAATAGCGGCCATCATCTTGAGGAGGCCCCGGAGGTGGGTGGGGCACAGGCCTGGAAGAGCCCATTAAACGGTGGATGTGGCTGATCATGTGAAGGGGTGCCTGGAGCCCTCCAACCATGCTGATCGCCTGCAACGTTAGGGGACTGAATAGGACGACCAAGAGGTCCCATGTCTTTGCGCACTGAAAGACCTTGACGACAGATATGGTGTTGGTGCAGGAGACTCATTCAAAGGTTGCTGATCAAACAAGGTTGAGGAAAAGTTTGGTGAGGCAGGTGTTCCATTCGGGGCTGAAGGCAGGGGAGGTAGCGGTGCTGATTAGTAGGAGGGTGGCATTTTCGACAGGTAATATTATGGCAGATCCTGGGACAGATTTGTGATGGTGAGAGGGAGGTTGGTGGGGGCACCTGTAGTATTGGTGAATATACATGCACCCAAGTAGGATGATGCAGAGTTTGTGAAGAAGGTGTTTATGAAGGTCCCCGAATTGGGTACACACTGGATGATTAATGGGGAGGGGGGGAGGGGGGGGGGGGTGCGGGGTGCGATGGGATTTAAATACGGTTCTGGGTCCATAGGTACATCGGTCGCGTCCTAAGTCCTTGGAAGGTGTCGCCACTGGCGAGGGAACTGCTGGGGTTTACGGAGTGGATAGGAGGGGTAAACGTGTGGTGATTTGGGAGGGCGAAGGAATTCTCATTCTGTTTGCATGTTCACCAGGTGTGTTCCCCAATTGATTTGTTGGATAAGAGGTTGCTGGCAGGGGTGGTTGGACCAGCATGGAAATTACGTCCTCTCCGCTCTTCTCCGACTTCCTTGCAGCAAGACTCCATCTCACTCTCAGCAACGTTCAGCTGGAGTGGAGCTAAACCACAAAACGAATGGGTATCTGCCCAACCTCTGCTGTCGGCAGGCCAGATCCAATGTCATCCCATCTTCTTTCATTGAACTACTGTATGCAGACCATAACCATTGTCAACACCTTCGCTGAGGTATATGAGAGCGTGGACCTTGCATGAAACACTAAACACCCAACAAAGGCCCTCTACTAATCTGCCCTGCCCCGCCACACTGCACTTCTAATTCCCCCCCCCCCCACCCGAGGACCACAGACCTGGCACCATGCTCATGGATAGACACCCTCTTCGATGGCTCAGAAATGTGGACTATGTACAGCAAGCATCTCAACAGCATGGAGAAATACCACCAGCAACACCTACATAAAATCCTGGTAATTCATTGCCAGGATAGGCACACCAGCCTTGATGTTCTCGCTCATGCCAACATCCCCAGCATCAAGGCATTGACGATGCCTGATCAGTTCCGCTGGGAATGCCACAGCGTCTGGATGCCTGACACGCGACTCCTGAAACAAGAACTCTACTTGGAGCTTTGGCATGGCAAGTGAGCCCACCTGACGAATATCCTCAAAGCTTCCTCGAAAAATTACAACATCCCCACCCGACGCCTGGGAATCCCCAGCATAGGAGTACCCGAAGTGGAGGGAATGCACCTGGGAAGGAGTTGAACACTTTACGTTTAATCACTCGACAAGCTGAAGCAAAGCGTCGACAGCGAAAGGAGCGCTTGGCAACTTCCATGAAGTAGAAGGCCAACCTGTTGCTTATCTGCCATGTTGTAATAAATAATTGTGCCTGTAATGCGCAAGATGCAGGCCAATGTTCCGTCCAGCTTGCAACAAATTTTACATCTGCTCTCGATATTCTCTCAAGGCAGTAATGCATCCTAACTGACCAGTGGCATCAAATATTCTTGAACACATCATCAGTAATGACATTATGAAGAAAAGTAAGAAACCACAATACCTGTTCCACTCAGTTTTCCATGGTCAACTGAGTATTAGTGTTAAGCGTTAACAAATTGTTTGAACTGTAGGGATTGTTAGCATGGTGGTTTATCTGAACTGTTATATTTAGTGTATTTCCTATGCGTGAGATAAAGGGGATCATTGGATAAATTTAAAATATTGTGGCGAGTTCACAGTGTTGCCAGCCAACTCTTCCTCCAGTAGAACAAAAAGGACATGAAATCTCAACTGAGGTCAGTTAAAGTAAATGTGGAATACGCTGCCCCAGCTGCAGATCTATAATCAATTGAAGTGTGTGCTGTTTAGAGAGAAGGGATATAGCTATCGGGTGGGAAGGATATTGAGGGATATTATGGTGAAGAATTGGGATTACAAAAATGAGGCACTGACTGCCAAGGTTAACAAAATGGAGGATGATGCTTTATGGGCTGGTAAATAAAAATGTGTATAATCCTGAATACCTCATATATCTTGAAAATACTACAAGATAAATTAGGATGGAGAGTCTGAAGAACTAGACATGTCACCCATTAATTATCAATGGGTTTTCTTTTTTGGTTTTCCTGAAAGCAAAGAAATAAAGGTACAAATATATTTTTTGAGTTGAGTATTTTCTTAGACAATATAGAGAGTTAAAATTATTAAAAAATATTTTGGATTTGACATGCTTCCCCTCAACCAATTGATTTTTTTCATTAAAGTACATTTCTCGAAGGGTGTTTGGGAGACTAAAGAGTTAATTATAAGAAGTGTTTTATTCAGTAGCTGAGAGAGGCACAGCTCATTAATTGTGATTCCTATGGTTTTAGTTTTTACATTGCCACCGGCATTAATCCTGTTGTATACCTAATACATCAAAGTGATGAATAGGTTTTTAACATCCCAGTCATAGAAATCAGTGGGCTACAAATAGCATTCGAAGCTATGCTCAGACAAAATTTGTAGGTTTTGCCTTTATGCCAGCAAAATGTCTTCAGTTTGTCTTTTTTTAATAAAAGGGGATAATGTACAACTGAAACATTAATGAGGTCATAGCATAACCTGTTTAATATGCCTCTGTTTATATATCTGTAAACTAAAGTGGTACCTCTGAAATAATGCATTCCTATTTGCCATTCTGCATAGGTCATTTGCCAAAACAATTTTACTCCATTTTACTTTGTTGACCGAAAGCTTCATATTAACGAAGCCAAAAAACTGCAGCACTGGACTGTTAACTGGCAGACAAGAACTTGAATCCGACTGACATTTGCATTCAAGCTTTCCCTTGATGGAGAGTCTTAGTCCAGCCATTGGGGGCAGGGGGAGGGATGTCCAAGTTTTGTACTCTTAACTGACCTACAAGTAAGCAAACTTTGAGGTACATAATTATTGATGTCTGCTAGCACTGACTCGGGGGGAATTCTGCAGAATCTAATCATCATTTACTGTTCTGCTAACTAGAGAAGAGTTGATCATCCTGATCTCACCTCTTTGCCTACAGTAGCCATAATGAGATTTTGAATTAATACTTAGCAATCTGACCAACTGGAGGCAAGAAAAAAGGCTGTAGCATCTCAATGGCAGGTCTGAGGACATGGAATACAGAACTCTTGCCTGTGCATTTGTAACTTAGCAGAGCTAATCACGTGGTTGTGAGCACGCAACATCTAAAATAATGCACAAGCCTGCACCACAGCAGCAAAGTTACTTTCCTGATTTGAACTATTTTCTGGCATCTTTTGGTCTTTGGTAATGTATATAATGCTATAGTATTTTGAATTAAATTCAACTTTAGAAATTAAATTCATGATTAAAATCAACATCAACCCAAATTACGAGGTTAATTGCTTACTCTGTATCTTTACTTTTGGGTGTACTGATTAAAGTTTGACTTTCAAATACATTTTAAAACGCACACAATTCCAACTCTGTTCATACTATTCACTGATGGGCAGTTAATCAACAAAGGTTTGACATGCTTCATATTGATCTTCGTTTTTTTTTTTCCTTTTTAAAAATATAAAGGTAGCTTTATTTCAAGGAATTGAAGTTATAATCTTTGATCTAAATGACATTGCAAGCAACATTTCAGCTGAGATTTAACAAAAACAGCTTATGTTTAAATAGCGCCTTTAACACAGTAAAACAACCCACGATGGTTTTTTAGCAGCATTATAAAATGAACTATGACACTGAACTACATAAGCAGATATTAAATTGGGTGACAAAAACTTGGTCAAACAGGTAAGTTTTTATGCATAAAGGAGGAAAGTGAGGTACAAAGTCTTTGAGAGCTTGAAGGCACAGCCACCATTGGTGGAGCAATTCAAATCAGCGATGCATACAAGACCAGAATTGGAGGAGCGCAGATATGTTGGAGGAATGTGAGGCAGCAGAAGATTACAGATATGGGGGAGGGTGAGACCATGGAGGGATTTGAATGCAGAGATGAGAATTTTAGAAGTAAGACATGGCATGATCAGGAACTAATGTAGACTAGTGAGCACAGGGATGATCGGCAATTGGGACTTAGCACAAGTTAAGCAACGGCAGCAGAATTTTGGATGACCAAAGTTTCCATAGGGTAGACTATGGGAAACCAACCAGGAGCATGTTGTAGTAGTCAAATCCAGAGGTAATGAAGGCATGAATGTGGGTTTCAGCAGCTGATGAGCTGAGATGGGGTCAAAGTAAGATGATGTTACAGAAATGGAAAGGGCGATCTTAGTGATGACATTCATATGAAGTTCAAGGCTTATTTTGAGGATCAGATGTGACACCAAGGTTGTGGACAGTGGCTTAATCTCCGTCAGGGAGAGGAATGGAGTTTCGAGAGGGGACTGAAAACAGTGGTTTCAGGTTTCCTGATATTTAGTTGGAGGTAATGTTTGCACCCTCAGTACTGGATGTCACTTGAACAGTCTGATCACAAAAGCAGTCTGATCACAACAACAGGGGAGGAGTTGAGAGAGGTGATGGGTATGGTCCAGTTGGGTGTCGTCAATGTGTATGTGAAGACTAATGCTGTGCTTTCCCATGACATCAGCAAGGAGCGACATGTAAATGAGAAATCGGAGGGGGCCAAGGATAAATCCTTGGGAGACGAATGAGGTAATGGGGGAACAAGAAGAGAAGCCATTGAAAGTTTTTCTGGCTGCGAGTTGTTGGATAAGAATTTAATCAGGTTAGAGCAGCCCCATGCAGCTGGAGGTCAGTGGAGAGGCATAGGATGAGGGTGCTGTAGCCACCCGTGACAAAGGCTGTAGAGTGGTCCAGCAGGACGAGGAACAAATGTTTACCTTTATTGCAGTCACATGAGAAGAGCTGTTTCAGTACTATGGTGGGGTGGAAACTGGATTAGTGAGATTCAAATGTAGATATCTGGGAAAGTTGGGACTTATTTTGGGATTAACATAATTATATACAGCTTTAACATAACAGCCTTGCTTTTGTACGCCTGAGCTTATTAATAAAGCCTCGGATGCTGTGTGCTTTATTAACTGCTCTCTCAACCTGTCTTGCCACATGAATGACTTGTGTACCTGTTCCTCTACCTCCTTTAGAACTGAACCCTCTATTTTGTATTGAGTCTCTGAATTCTTCCCACCAAAATGAATCAATCACTTCACACAGTAGTCTGAATTTAATTCCATCTGCTAACCATTCCACCAATCTGTCTACGTCATTTTAAAGTTCTATTCTATCCAGGTCACTCTTCATAATGCTTCTAAATTTTGAAATTATACTCTGCCGTAGCAGCATGGATGGTATTTTACATGAGCAGCCTGCTGCCAACCACATCAATGAGTAGTGTCCGAGAGGTCGACAGCACAGAAAGGCCCCTTCAGCCCATCGTGTCTGCACCAGTCAAAAACAACCACCTAAGTATTGTAATCCTATTCTCCAGTACTTGGCTCATAGCTCTGTATGTCTTGGCATTGTAAGTGCATATTTAAATAATTAAATGTTATGAGGGTCTCTGACTCCACCACTCTTTCAGGCAGTGAGTTCCAGACTCTCTCCACCTTCTGTCAATCTAAAATAACACATGTATGGGGACAATGTTATCTCTATGCCATGTCATTGTTACACAGATACGCAGTTAGGGATCATCAATAAATGCTGGCCTTGGCAGCAACAGCCACGTCATTGAAGTGGATCCCAGTTTGAACCGAAACACATCCCCAAAACATGCAAACACCTTTGTCCAGTATGAATTCTATAGGTTTCTTCCGGGCAAAGAAACCTTAATTTAACCCCACCTAAAACTGTATCTTATTTCATGTTTTCCAATACAAATATAAATCCTTTAAAACTACCATTATTTTCCGAACAATTAATTAAATCTTAAAAGCTAATGCAATGATGGGGACCACAAAACTACTAAATAGGGTGGAGGTGTGGGCTTAAGTAAGGTGACCTTTCCAAAGGCCGGTGCAGACTTGATGGGCCGAATGGCCTCCTTCTGCACTGTAAATTCTATGATTCTATAAATTGTTATAAAAACTGCTCTGGGTCACTCATGCCCTTGAGGAAAAGAAATCTGCCATACTTGCTCAGCCTGGCCTACGCATGACTCCATACTCGCAACAATGTGATTAACACTTAACTGCCCTTCAAATAGTCTGGTAAGCCACTTAGTTGCATCCATCTGATAGTTCACCACAAGATAGTCAACAGTAGCTAGGGATTGGCGATAAATGCTGGCCGTGGCAGCAGAAGCCACATCATTGAAGTGAATAAAATAATTGACCTCTAATGTATTTACCCCATTACAATTTTGCCCTATTGATTTTGAGATTTCAAATATTCTATTCTTTGAAAAATATTGAATACCTGCCAGAAATATTGTAGTTCCACGGTTGCTTTTCATTTTCTTACAAAATTGCACATACAATTTAAAATGTCCTGAATTGCTTTCTCCTCTCTCTTCGCTCTCACAGCCTTCGTTCTGTGATCTTTATTACACTAATTTTGACAGGTAAATGTTACGAAAGAATGAAGTGGGCTTCTTGTTTTTCATCAGAAAGATGATTTACATATGAGTAGTTGATAAAATTACTCTGTGTAACAATGATATGGTGCAGAGTTAACATCTCCATACACGTATGTTATTTTAGATTAACAGAGATAACATTTTCGCATTCGGGTGACACCTCATCAATACAGTACCATTGTAAGAGCTATGAATTTCCGTGTCCCCAAATGTTAAAGGGAAATCATGATAAGTTATCACAAATGTGACGTGTGCCGATTGCTGAGGAGTTTGACCAGGACACGGTATTCTAAATTTCTGATCAAAGGTTATTGATCTGAAACATGTAACATTAATTCTATTTTATTCTTTACACAGATGCTCCCTGACATTGTACTTCCTTCATTTTCTGTTTTTTTTCCAAATTTACAGCATCTGTGGTATTTTGCTTTCAGGCAGCTCGATTACTAGTCCAGGCCTTTGATACTCCTATATGGTTGTGTTGTGATTCTGCATTGGCAGATTTCCTCCCTGAAGGACATTAGTGAACCTGATGGGTGTTTATGACAATCTGTAGTTTTATGATCATTACTAATGATACCAGCACTTTCTTCCAGATTTATTAATTCAATTTAATTTCCTCCAGCTGCCTTGTCAGGATTTCAACTCCTGTCTCCGGAGCACGAGTTCAGACCTCTAGATTGCTAATCTAATAATATCTTTATTATGCCACAATCTCCCTGTCTAATTCCAGGTTGAAAACTACACTGGCCAGTTACGGGAAAGCCTAAAATAAGTCTCTGAATTTTTGTTGTTGTTGGACTCTTGCATTATAGAATGATGATTTCTTTCGGATGAGACTTGGATGTAAAAGCTTCCATGTCTTTATTCGAATAAGGGCAGGGGTGTTAGTCCCTGGTATCCTGGCTGATAGCATCAAAAAACAGATGATCTGGCCATCATCGCATTGCTGTTTTGTAGAAGCTTGCTGTGTGCACATTGGTTGCTATGTTTCCCATATTACCATTGTGACATTTCAAAGGAACTTAATTGATTGTAATGCGTTTTGAAAAGTCCGATGCATGTGCAAGACTCGGTGACATGCAAGTTTTTCTTTCTATTTGCTATTCCTTCAAAAAAGGCTACCCAGTGCAAAGAGACCTATTTGCCAAAGGTTATATCGAGAAAATATTAATTTTAAATACAGTTTTTAAAGCATCTTTACCATTGCAAACTATCTATTTTGTTTTGATTAATGTAGGCAATTTATTTTTTTTGACGGAATTAGAGAAAATGGCAGAACATGGTGTATGTAACATTAATTAAGTAAACTGCATTCATTTCCTGATGTATGCCGTTAACCGTGGTCAGTTGTTGGAATGGCGATAATCTGAAAACAGCTAAAGCCCTGCTCTAGGTATCAACTTTCATAGCAACCGCTGATGGTCAGTATTTTGTTTCAGCTGCAGTGATGTTGCCTGACCTCTCTGTGACTTGGGTCAAAAGGTCAAGAAATTGTGTTTCATATTCAAAAGCAACATGCCCACCAAACTAATGTATTTTTTTTAATGATGCGCTATCTGCAAAGATCCCAGTATAGATTTGTATGCCACGGCAATGAACATTTTGACACCGAATTTGAAATATTATAGACCTATCTAGTTAACACCAATCCTGTAGCATAGCAGATGATACATTTCCTGTTTTCCAGTCATGTCGCCCATCCTTTCTAAATTGGATCACCATGGATTGCAGTGAGTGATGTAAAAAAAGAAATATCCAAAAAAATGCTGAGAGGAACAAATTTGATTGCAAGCAATGTGCCATTATTAATTCCACAAGATTTTACCTTTGGCTGTTGAAACCAAATTGCACACTTGTTTGTTCATTCCTGTGTTCAAACATGTATTTACTCGGTCATTACAGTTCTTACTATAAAAGGTAATATGTCAGGAGGTGGTCCCTGAAGACCTTGCTGATAGTACATCAGGGACTGAGTTCCATCTCATTTTTGCCCATTTTTCAGCTAAATGCGAATGTCCATGTGATATGTCAGTTGGTATATTATTCAATGTTTGATTATTCTCTGTCAAATGATGATTTACTGGAACACACAGCTTAGTGATGCAGCCTGCATAACAAAGCACTGGTAACAGATGCTAAACCATGGCTTCAAATAATCAGTACTTGTAAAAGCAGCTGACCGTAAATAATTGTCTCTTCAAAATCACATCTCCTTGACTCACCAAATTTAGTATAGTAGCTGAATATAGCAACAATATCAAGACATAAATGCCAGTTTCGAAATAGGCAGTATGCATGAATGAAAGCCTATTTTTCTGTTACCTTCACATTGTAGAATAAATTACTGTACTTTTTTTTACATTTTTTTGAAAATTTGCATAATTTCTTGGTTTTTACTATAACAGTACATGCAGCAGAGTTAAATATGTGAGGACAAAGTTAGAAACCTCTGGAAATTGAGATTACCACAACTTTGTGTTTGCAACTGTAACGTTAATAAGAGACTATTACGTCAAATACTGATGAAGCCCTCAGCTTCTGAAATGACAGCAATATGTTGATATCTGTTCCTGGGTGGTACGGTAGCACCCAGGTGGTAAGGGGCTGGTTTAGCACAGTGGGCTAAACAGCTGACTTGTAATGCAGAACGAGGCCAGCAGCGTGGGTTTAATTCCCGTACCGGCCTCCCTGAACAGGTGCCGGAATGTGGCGACTAGGGGCTTTTCACAGTAACTTCATTGAAGCCGACTTGCGACAATAAGAGATTATTATTAACACAGTGGTTAGCACTGTTGATTCACAGCGCCAGGGACCTGGGTTCGATTGCCGGCTTGGGTTACGGGTCACTGTCTGTGCGGAGTCTGCACTTTTTCCCCGTGTGTGCGTGGGTTTCCTCCTGGTGCTCCGGTTTCCTCCCACAGTCCAAAGATGTGCAGGTTAGGTGGATTGGCCATGATAAATTGCCCTTGGTGTCCAAAATTGCCCTTAGTGTTGGGTGGGGTTGCTGGGTTATGGGGATAGGGTGGAGGTGTTAACCTTGGGTAGGGTGCTCTTTCCAGGAGCCGGTCCAGACTCGATGGGCCAAATGGCCTCCTTCTGCACTGTAAATTCTATGTAAATCTATCTATGTAAAGTCCCGAAAGACGTGCTTGTGAGATGAATTGGACATTCTGAATGCTCCCTCAGTATACCCGAAGAGGCGCCGTAGTGTGGCGACCAGGGGACTTTCACAGTAATTTAGTTGCAGTGTTAGTGTAAGCCTACTTGTGGCACTAATAAATATTATTATTATATAGTGCCTTTAACATAATAAAATGTCCCAAAGTGCGACAAAGTAGTACTGTGAAACAAAGCATGATGCCAAGCCACAGAAGGAGATATTAGGTCAGTTGACCAAAATTAGGTTGAAGTGGTAGGTTTGAATGAGTGTCTCACAGAAGGAAAGCGAGGAATGTGTTGAAATAATCAAATTTAAAGGTAACGAAAACATGAATGAGGGTTCAAGGAACAGATGAACTGAGACAAGGGAGAAGCTGGGGTGATATTATGAAGATCTAAATACACAGTCTTGATGGCGTGAATATGATATCGGAAGCTCACCTCAGGGTTAAATGTACCATCAAGGTTGCAAGCAGACTGGCTTAATCTTAGGCTGTTGACAAAGAGAGGGATGGAGTCAGTGACCAGAGAACAGAATTTGGAGCAGGAATCGAAAACAATTTTTAAAAATTCCAATTAAGGGGAACTTGTGGCCAATCCACCCACCCTGCACATCTTTGGATTGTGGGATGAAACCCACACCGACATGAGGCGAATGTGCAAACTCTAGATGGACAGTGATCCTGGGCCGGGAGCAAACCCAGTTCGTCGGCGCTGTGAGGCAACGCTGCTTGCCATTGTGTCGCCCTGGAATCAAAAACAATTACTTCAATCTTTTTTATTTGATTGGAGGACATTTCTGTTCATCCAGTATTGGATGTCAGATAAACAGTCTGATAATCAGTCTGATAATCGAGCAACAGTGGAGGCGTTAAGACAGATGGTGGTGAGCAGGGTGTCATCAACCTAATTCTGAAATCGAACACTGTCCTTTCCAAAGATGTTGCTAAGGGATGTTGCAGCATGTGGATGAGAAATAGGAGGATAGATCGTTGGGGGATACAAGGTACTGGTGCAGGAGGAGGAAGAGAAGCCATTGCAAGTGATTATGTGGCTTCAAGATAGATAAGAAATAAAGCCAGGTAATTTATAAAGCCAGCTATCCAGGGTTAAATTTTGTTGCTTGATAAAACCTGAGCTGAGGTATACTTCAGAAAGCTTAACAATTTGCCATCTCCAAAAGAGTGGACCTAACCATTGCCCCTTGAGACTTGATAGCTATTTAATTATCATTGCTGAATTCTTCACTATCAAGCTCCTGGGGGTAGCCATTGACCAGAAACTGAACTGGACTAGCCATATAAATACTATGGCTACTAGAGCAGGTCAAAGGCAAGGAATCCTGCGATGAGTAACTCACCTCCTGACCCCTCCAAGGCACCACTCAGGAGTGTAATAGAATACTCTCCACTTGCCTAGATGAGTGCAGCTTCAACAACACTCAAGTAACTCAACGCCATCCAGGAGAGAGCAACCTGCTTGATTGCTACCCCGTCAACAAACTTTCAATGCCTCCATCGGCAAACAATGGTAGCCATGTGCGTCATTTACAAGGTGCAGTGCCGGAACTCACCAAGGTTCCTTTGACAGCACCTTCCAAATCCTCAACCACTATCATCTAACAGGACTAGAGAAGCAGATACCTGGTGTTATGGGCCAGGGTTTAGAAAAGTCCAAAGTATATCATGGAGTTCACCTAACCCATGACTTTTAATAGATTTTGGTTATGGGGAGCACAAGGATCCACTCTCCAGTTGTTAGGCAACAGAGGTCTTAAGTATTTTTAAACAAAAACAATGTTTATTCTATGAACCCAGTTAACATTTTATAAACATACAGTAAACATCTTATCAACTAACCCCACAGATACAATACTCTATAGGTAACCCTTAATACCTTTCCCAGCAACATCCATAAGTTAAACACTTTTGACAAAGACAGCAGGTTTAAATTCTCTACAGAAACGGATATTACTTTGAAATCATCAAGTGATCTGGAGACATTCTTTAGATTGCAGAGAGAGGGCAATGCACACATCTGCTTGGTTTGAATGCAGCTCTCCAACTGAAAGCAAAGCTAAACACAGAACCAAAACAGCTTTCAGCACAAATCAAAAGTAAAAAGCAGAGCAGAGCCCAGCTCCACCCACACAATGACATCACTGCAGCCATTTCTTAAAGGGACATTCACATGACAATGGGAACTCCACCACCTGGAGGTTCCCTCCAACTCATCACCATCCGGACATGGGAATATATTGCTGTTCCTTCACTGTCACTGCATGGAAATTCCGATATTTCGTCCCTAACAGCACTGTGGGCGCACAAACACCTCCGGGACTGCGGTGGTTCAGGAAAGCACCTCTCCACCACCTTTTGAAGGGCAATTAGGGATGGGCAATAAATGCCAGCCAAGCCAGCAATACCCACATCATGCAAAAAAATTTTTTTAAACTGATGAAGTTGGGAAGTTAGTTCAGCTGAAATTTCCACAAATAGACAGAGCAATTTCGGTTCATGAGAAAATGGGCAGAATGGAGCTTGCCGGAGCGGACATGATGGTGGAGGTGGCCAGGAGAATCTGGTTGGCTGGGAAAATCAGGTGGGACTATTTGCAATTCCTGACATTGGAAAAACTGTCCCCAATTAAGTGAGGGGCCAGAAGGGCCCAATGAGGGAATCCAGAAGGACAGCGATTCAGCTTATTAATGAGCCACTTGAAATCAATTATCCCTGACCCCAGCCAAGCTTATTACTGCCGCGGATTAAATGGGAATTAGCACAGCTCTTTCTTGCCTCCCAAGGCTGCCCCTGCTCTGTCATGTTGTGAAGCCTGAAGTGGTGCAAAAGCCATCCCTCTTCCCTTGCTTCCAACCACAAGACACTTATTAGAGGTGCTCTAGCTAAATGAATATACAATACCAGGGATTAGGAGCATGTGGATGTTTTTCAGATATGAACAATGATGTGCACTAGAGATTTGTGATGCACATCATTTGTTTTACTCTTTAAATGAATAATTTAGACAAGCCACTACAGGAATGAAACTTAAGTTGGATAACTTGGAAGGTGATTTGGCATGGAATGACGCTGAATGGAAAGAGGAAGATTGCAGTTGGACATGGACTTCTTAATAATATGGGTAGAGGTGTAGCTGATGCAAATATCTATGTGGCAGTATAGTTGATGAAAGAATGTAAATCATAAATGGTAAATTTTGAGTGTGCAGGTAAGTCAATTGAGCCATTCTAGAATTGTTAGCAGAACAATGAAACAAGTCGGTACTTTGAAAATTCAATAAAATTATACCAGACATGGGAGACTCTGACTATTGACAGAATGCTTGCAGTTTTAAAAAAAACATTAGAGTTGAGGTTAATGGGGAATCTTGATATCTTTTGGATTATGAAATATTTTCAGAAATTAAGTAGTTTCCAATAATTTGTGAATTACTAAATTCCCTGCTTTCCACGTATATTACGCAGTTGTACAATATAAAAGGATATAGTGAAAAGATTAGGAAAGCGTGTAAAGTCATGGGAGTTAGTTGAAAACTAAAAGTACGCAGATAGAAACATTGCCTCTACTAGTTTATCTGCTATTTGAGTTCTATGCTGGATTCAGGGAGCCATGTTTTGAAGTCAGTGAGGGGGCTTAAGACAGGAAGACAAGAATGGAGCTGCTGAAGTACTCTGAGCTTGATGGGCTTTATCATCAAAATAAAGTAAAAATCTTGGAAGAAACGTTTTCCTCACATTGAGGTTTCTTTCCTCCTATATCAAGCCCTGAAATGCTTGCATCCAAAGTGTAAGTGAGCCTTTCTGGGTCGGTACTGTTGGCATTGCAACCCAATTGCTGGTGAAGGGGGTAGAAAGCATAGACCACTGTATCTGGGTGCATTAGGAAGGGAGCTCATGCTTGTGATTCAGTTGGAGATCTCAACTAATGTATTCAGGAGTTTACTGCTCAAAAATTGAGTCCTTCCCCAAAGTTAAAGTTAACTTGGATTATGTTATTGCATCTCTTATGCACTTGCTTGATCAGCATTGGCAGAGATATTAAAGTGGATCACTAAGAAAACATAACTGGAAAGAAGAATCAATGGAAACGTTAGTGGTAGGAAGGAATTCTTCAGGGAGATTTACTCTTGAGCTAACATACAGGGTCGTGTCCATTGAATTTTATCCATTTTTTCTTTTGGAAAGATTAGATTTTTAAAAAAAATGCGAGCACATTTCTGGAAGGATTGGCATTTATCACTCATCACAAAGTGTCCTGAAAAGGTTGACATAGGGATTTGATAAAATGATTTAGACATAATATGTCACCATTACTTACAAATGCCCTTTCTCACCAAACTCCTTGAATATTTTGCCAACCTGCAAGTCAGTGTGCATCTTTCCTGAATTTTTCCAATCTGGTTAACATTGCTTCCACCAAGTAAGCTCATACCAAGATTATACACATTATTCTCTTGAGTGTGAGCATGGTACATTGTTCCTTGTTCTCCTTTCCACAGTCTTTTCCACAGTTGGCTGTACCATCCTCCTCCGATGGCTTTGCTCATGGTCCAGCTTGTTGGGCCAATTTGTTGGTTTATTCTTACCTACCTGATCTTAGCCAATAGTTCATCTTTATTCTCTCTTATTGATCAACTACATGTTGTTCCTTGGCAATGTAGTTTACTGATGACACCCAACTCTACTTCTTCACTCGCTGTCTTGGCCCATCCATTGTTGCTGTCAAAGAGCTCGCCTGATATCCAGTCTTGGATGAGCTGTAATTCCTTTCAGCTGAACATGGACAAGACTGAAATCATCGCCATCAACTGCCAAAACAAACGTTGTACCTGGCCACCAACCTTTCTCAAGGCTAATTCAGATTTGGAGTCTTCATGGATCTCAATGAACCTCTTAACCATATATGTTTTGTCACACAATAGCCTGACTTGGTAAAAGCTCAGCAGTGACTCATCGGGTTCATAGTTTTTATAACCCGACACCTATAATGGGAGGCTGGGTAAACTCTGTGTATACTCACTGGAGATGCAGGTCGAGGAGTTATTTAAATTAAACGTTTAAAATAATAGAGTTGACAAGTAGTTTGGAAAAGGTACCTTCACACAATTAAAGGAATTGAGAACAGAAGGTATAAGCTTAAAATTTGGGTTAAACTATTATATTTTCCACCCACGCAGTATTGGAAATATGAATACTTTGTCCTGGAAGGCTATAAATATAATATCAAAAGTGCAATTATAACTTGTTTAGAAAGTGAGGAATTAAGAGATGAAATATTGGTATTAAAAATAAAATGTAAACCTGCCAAATCGGGCAGATTAGAAAGGAATAAGACTTGATGGATTAATTAGCATATATCTGTTTCTGCACGCCTTTCAAATAAGTGATCGAGCAAGTGCAATGCAGTCCGTACTTCCAAAGTGTTTGTATGCTGAATGGTTTAATAATATTGGTGTCATCATTGGTACACTTCTCAACTAGTTTGGCTTTGGGTTACTCTTGACTCAAAACGTGCACTTGAATTATCCTTGTTAACTTTAATTGATGTAGCACACGATCTGTTGAATTTATGAACAGATAATCTTTAATTTAAAACTCATGATCTTTGCTGCCCCTTTAACTATATTGACCCTAACTTCAGATTTTTGATGATTGACCTGGGATTTTATTAGTTGCAGCACTACCATAGTATAATTAAAATATTCTGAATGCAATTGCTGACCTCTGGTATTTTCCTTTGCAATTTTACCTTGCAAAGCATCATATGTGCTTCTGTATACTTGTAATAAGAACATTTTAGTAATTGGTGTAATATTGTAGTCAAAATGTATAGTAGTTGAAGCACCCTTGAAAACCTTTTTTCCGTCATTTGTAAAATCCAAACAGGCTCAGTTTCTTTAATTGAGTTTGAAATGAGAGAACAAAATGGATGAGTCATTTCTCTTGCTGTCAGCTAATGTATTACATTTTTGAACCAAATATGATTGTGTCGGAAGTTTGTTTAAGGAGCCCAAGAACATTATGAATTAAATAAAAATGTCTCAAAGAAAAGTCAGCAGATAGAAGGAAAGCAATTGTGTATTTTGAAAACCAGTTTTTCAGCAGTTATATTTAATATTTTTTTAAAAATTGAGACTAATATGAAATGTACTCGGTACTGGGTAACTGGACTAAACCTCCTGTCACCTTGACCAGTCGTCTTGACTGGAAGCAAACTGTACCTAGAGATGGATAAAAAATTGGCACAGTGGATCAATGCAAATTGCTTTGTATAGTTACTCCCAGTAGCTGTTTGTACATAAAGTAGCTAGTTTCCTGTTTATTCCCCTCACTCACTCATCTTTAAATAATTAAAGCAAGGGAAATATTAATTGTTAAATAATTTAAATGGGATGAGAGGGGGACCAAGGAAATTAAGGATTTGTTCCTAGGGCGATTTGTGAGCCTGGAGGTGTTGGGATAGAAGTATGGGTTGGCGCAGGGGGAAGAGTTTAGGTACCGACAGGTTCGCAACTTTGCAAGAAAGGTTTTCTGACCTTCCCGATAGCACCAGCCTCTTTGTTGCTGGAGATGCCTTTTGAACCCGTTAATGTATCTTCTTCTGCAACATCCCCTGGCAACGCATTCCAGGCATTCACCACCCTCTGCGTAAAAAAAAAACACCTGCCTCGCACATCTCCTCTCAACTTTTCTCCACAGACCTGAATCTGTGCCTCATGGTGACCCCACCCCCACACTGGGCAAGAGTGCTTACCCATGACCCTCATAATCTTGTAGACCTCTATCAGGTCACCCCTCAACCTTCGTCGTTCTAATGAAAACCGTCAGAGTCTATTCAGCCTCTCCACATAGCTAACACCCTCCAGACCAGGCAGCATCCTGGTAAACCTCCTCTGCACCCTCTCCAGCACATCTGTAAGCGATGTGGGAGGGACCCTGCAAATCAAGATTATATGTTTTGGTCCTGCCTTAAGATGGAGAAGTTTTGGAGGATGGCATTTAGCATGTGGAGACCGGTCTCCTAGAAACCATATTTGGGGTGTCTGATCTGCCTGAATGGCAGGCGGGAGCAGGGGTGGTTGTTTTAACCTTCGCCTCGCTGATCACTTGTAGGCGGGTCCTGTTGGGATGGAGGTCAGTCTCGCCATCCTGTTCCTTGACATGGCAAGAGGACCTGCTGCATTTTGATCCTGGAGAAGGTGAAGTTTGAACTGAGGGGGGAAAAGGAAGGGTTCTACAATTGTTGGGATTTGTTCATTATGCACTTTCGGGAATTGGTTACTGTTCAAGGGGGATGATCAGGTGGAGAGGTGGGGGTTTCTAATTTGGATGGAATTTTTTATTACATTGTTGGGGTAGTTCTTGTTGTTCTTTTGTATGGTGAAAATGCTGAAGATTTGTCAAATAAAAATATTTTAAAAAATTTCTTAAATAATTTACTGCAGTATAATATTCTACCTATTCCACAACAGATGTATTTTGAATTCTTTATCTTACAATTTCATATCCAAATTAGCAGAAATTAGGAAGGTTCTTAATGGATGTTCTCAATTTTTAGCGTATTAAAACCACAGATGCAGTAAGAATTACAGAAAAACTGTATCCCGTGATTTAGTACTTTTGTGGACCTCGCCTTTCCCAAAAGGATTGCCAACGAATATGTTTTTTTTTGTTCCAAATGTTTTCCAAATCTGTATCACATCTTTCAATTGTTCATTGTTGGCTCCAGATAGGTATTTATAAACATCTGTTCACTAGATTAAATTACGCAGTTACATATTCTGTAATGTTCCACACAATAGAATCATAGAAACCCTACAGTGCAAATGGTGGCCATTTGGCCCATTGACTTTGCACTAACCCTCTAAAAGAGCACCCTACCTCAACTCACTACCCTGCCCTCTCCCTGTAACCCCATCTAACCAACCACCTTTGGACACTTAAGAGGCAATTTAGCATGGCCAATTCTCCTAACATGTACATCTTTGGATCTTGGGAGGAAACTGGAGCACCCAGAGGAAACACGGAGAGCACAGACTGGGGGAGAAAGGGCAAATCCACACAGTCACCCAAGGCCAGAATTTAAACCAGGTCCCTGGCACTGTGCCACCATGCAGCCTCTATTAGAACATAGAACATACAGTGCAGAAGGAATCCATTCAGCCCATTGAGTCTGCACCGACCCACTTCCACCCTATCCCCATAACCCAATATCCCCTCCTAAACCTTTTGGACACTAAAGGCAATTTAGCATGGCCAATCCACATAACCTGCACGTCTTTGGACTGTGGGAGGAAACCGGAGCACCCGGATGAAACCTACGGAGTCACGGAGAGAACATGCGGACTCCGCACACACAGTGACCCAGCGGGGAATTGAACCTGGAACCCTGGCCACAGTGCCAGCTACTTGTGCTACCATGCTGCTAATATTGTACTAAAATAATATCAAAGCTGTTCTGCAATGCAATCAGCAAATTGCAATGGGAGATGATTTTGTACATTACGGGAATAATCTTAACCGTACCATTTTTAACAATAGGGCTGTTCATCAGGGACAGTGGTCTTAAGAATTTACCATAACTGCAGTCTTGCACTAAAACATAACCAGGAACCAGGCTGCTTTTTTTTTTAAGAACTGTATTTATCTTCTAAGTTTACCCATTAATGGCATTGATTCTTAAGGTTTAACAGGAAATGTATAAATACATCATTGTGGTTATCTGTAGGTGGATGTTTATTTTTTGGCATATTGTGACCCAGACCAGCCCAACTGTGGCCAGGATACTGGATCGAAACCTCAACATTTTACTTAATTTAAAGATTGTGTGGAAAGAATGATTTGCTTCAGGAGTGATTCTATTAAAAAGTAGGTCTTTGGTATTTCTAAAACAAAGCTCTATTATGAATACAGTATTCAACTACACACCTGAAAATAACAGCTTACAATTACCCTTTAACAACATTATACAGTTTACCATTACAAAATAAGAAAAGAAACATACAGCTATTAATCTATCTTAAAATTAGCAGGGCATAGAGTAATATTTTCTTTGTAACCGATTTGGCACTGGTTGCAACCCCTTTAGACTTTGGCTGAATATCTTATAATAGTGACTTCAACCATGTTGTTTCACCATCATCCTTGTCTTCAGACAAGACAAAAAATGTTACTTTTTTTAACCATGCTACTTAGAAAGAATTGTGGACTTGTGCAGATCAGAACTCTGCTCTCTCTCGCAAAGTTTCTCCAAAGTCGCTGACTCTCTGCTTTTCTGAGCTCAACCCAGCAATGACCTCATCTCCCCAAGCGGAAAAGCACTTTGGGCGCGATTGAACGGAAATGAAAGAGTCTGTTACAGGTGCATTTAGCCGGGTATTTCCCGGCGCTTGCAGTGCTGAGAACAACCCTACTATTAAATGGGATTTTGCTTCATTTTTGGGCCCGCCGAGGACGCACTTAGACTCCTTTCTGCTCAACTCTGGCCAGCTCCTCCCTCATGTTTTTGTAGTTACTTTTATTCAGTTCGAAGACCGTCACATCTGATTCCAGCTACTCCCTCTCAAACTGCAGGGTAAATTGCATCATATTGTGGTCGCATGTGAAATGTGCTAGTCCCACCTTTTCAACAGTCTTCCAAATGAGGAATAGGGTATGAATTTGACTTCATAACTGTGTTAACCTTTCTATTGTCCACACGTAATCGTTGTGTTCCATCTTATTTTGTTACCGTGACTATCGGTGAGCTCCAGTTAGTCGCTACAACTCACTTCGATGATATTCCAAGCATGTTGTTGATCTCCTTTTGTACCTGTGTTAACTTAGTGGGTTGGGCCTGTATACTTGTTGTTTATGAGAATAGCATTTCCTTTTTCTACATCATGCATAATTACTTTCATACTTCCCAATTTATTCCCACATACAGCTCTGTGACTGTAATAACATTTTCAGGTCAGTTTGATTTTCCTCCAAACGGTAACTCAATAATTTATCCCAACTTTTTAATACACCTCAATCCAATTTGAGGAATGTCAAATTCAGAATTGTCTGGATTTATCTCTTTTCCCTGAGCTACATGACTAACACTTCCTCCTTCTTTCCATCTCTGTGAAAATAACTTTTAAGCATGGCTACTCTGAACTTTCCTCTGTCTGGCATTCAAATAATTCACCTCACTCAATTTCCTTTCAATTTGATAAGGCCCACTAAATCTTGCTTTTAATGGTTCACCTTCTATTGATAAACGTACAGGTACGATCTCTCCTCTAACAAAACTACAATTTTAAAATTTCTTCTGTGCCTCTTTTTTCATTACCTGTTGTGACAATTTGAAATGTTTCTTAGCTAATTCATCAACCCTAGTTAATCTCTCTCTAAAGTTTGACACACACTCCAACAACATAATCACCGACCACTGACTCACCAATTTCAGTTTAAGTGGTCCTCCCACCTCATGACCAAAAATCCATTTGAATGGACGGAATTTAGTTGATGCAATAGGTGCATCCCTAATTGCAAATAATACAAATGGAATTCCTTGGTCCCAATCCGCTGCATAATCTTCACTATCGGCCCTCAACATGGTCTTTAGAGTTTGATACCATCTTTCTAATGCCCCTTGAGATTCTGGATGGTACGCCTTTGAGTTCAATTGCTTTATTCCGAAGCTATCCATAACTTTCTTGAATAATTTTGACATAAACTTGGATCCCTGGTGGAAACATACATAGAAACATACATTAAAAATAGATGTAGGATGAGGCCATTCGGCCCTTCGAGCCTGCTCCGCTGTACATTGTGATCATGGCTGATCATCAAGTTCAATAACCTGATCCTGCATTCCCCCAAATCCCTTGATTCCATTAGCCCCAAGAGCTATATCTAATTCCTTCTTGAAATTAGACAACGTTTTGACCTCAACTATTTCCTGTGGTAGTGAATTTCATAGATTCACCACTCTCTGGATGAAGAAATTTCTCCTCACCTCAGTCATTCTAAGTTTACCTCTTAACCTCAAACTATGGCCCCTAGTTCAAGGCTCCCCCACCATTGGGAACACTCTTTCTGAATCTGCCCTGTCTAATCCTGTTAGAATTTTATAAGTTTCTATGCGATCCCCTCTCACGGTTCTGAACTCCAATGAATACAATCCTAACCGACTTAGCCTGCCCTCAAATGGCAGTCCCACCATCCCAGGAAGCAGTCTAGTAAACCTTTGTTGCACTCCCTCCACAGCATGAACATCCTTCCTCAGATAAGGACAATCTGGATCTGAATGAATTTCTTTGGGTAGTCCATATCTAGTAAACAAAATTGGTCAACTCCGCTACAACCTTCTTAGATGTCACGTTTCTTAAAGGAATTGGCTCCGGAAATCTAGTAGACACATCCATTATGGCCAACAGATACTGATTCCCACTTTTAGTTTTACACAGGGGTCCCATGCAATCAAATAAGATCCTTTGTAAAGGTTCCTCAAATGCTGGAATGGGTATTAAAGGTGCTGGTTTGATTAACACCTGAGGTTTCCATATCACTTGACATGTGTCACAAATGCAACTCCATCCTTATGTAGTTCAGGCCAATAAAAATATTTGTGTTTTTGCATGAGGTTTTGTTCCTCCTAAATGACCCCAGACTGGAACCTCATGCTTTACCCGCAAACCTCCTTTCTATAACTCATCGGTAGTACCACTTTATGAACTTCTGCTCATTTTGCATCTGCTTGAATAGTTAAAGGTCTCCAATTTCTCATTAATATATTATTTCTAATGTAATAACACTCTGGTATACACTCTGATTCCATTTCCGTATATGCTTTCTTATATGACTGCTCTGATATGATTGTCTCTGAATCTTTCTGTTGTAATTCAACCAACTTGCTTGAACTGAAGATATCCACTTCATCCGCCACCTGCTCTTGTTCTTTATGAACCATCTGATCAAACATGGTGTCTGTCAGTCTCCCTATTGGTACTCCTCAAGTTCTCTTCCTCCTGTCTCACTTTTTGGCTTTGAGATCTGGTGACCACACAATCAGTAAACATTTCCAGATATACTTCTTGCACCATCTCAGTTGTTTGACTTTCCACTGCTTTTCAACCACATTAAGCTGCATTCCCACCTGTGATCGTGGTATACCATTACCTGGGATAAATTTTACCCCCGAAAAAGATCATTTTTGTTTTACTCTTATTACCACCTCAATTTTCACCAGACACTCTAACCTTATCTTACATTGTGGTACATTGTCACCACCAATTCCACATGTACCACCTTCTCAGGCAATTCTTCTTCCAAGCTACATATCTCCTTATCTCTCACCGTTAAAGATTGACTTGCTCCTGTCCCTAAGATCTTAATCTCCTTACCTATTCCCGTTTGTACACACAAGTAAACCTTACCTTCACAGATAAACTCCTTAAAAGGTCCTGGTACCTGCTTATCCACCAACCTCTGAACAGGCTGTACACTCTGTTGTACCTTTTCCTCTGAGACAATGTTTTTTTCCTCCATTTTAATAAGTGGCTTATCCTCTTTTACCGAGTCTGTCTTCCCAGTTCTTTTCTTAAGCCACCAACACTGTAACTTCACATGTCCAACTTTATTCATTACAAGTTATGAGGCGAGGTTACTTAAATTAGACCTGTTTTAGGGCAGCACGGTGGCACAGTGGTTAGCATTGCTGCCTACGGCGCTGAGGACCCAGGTTCGAATCCCAGCCCAGGGTCACTGTCCGTGTGGAGTTTGCACATTCTCCCCGTGTCTGCGTGGGTTTTTCCCCCACAACCCAAAGATGTACAGGTTAGGTGAATTGGCCACGCTAAATTGCCCCTTAATTGGAAAAAATAATTGACTACTCTAAATTTATTTTTTAAAAATTAGACCTGTTTTCGCTAGAATTTAGAAGACCAAGGGGTGGTCTAATTGAAGTATTCAAGATATTAACAGGGAAAGACAGGGTAGATATAGATTTCCACTGGTTGGAGATTCTAAAACTAGGGTCTTAGTCAAAGGTTAGGGCTGGACCATTCAGGAGATATGCTAGGAAGCCTTCTTCACTCAAAGGGTGGTAGAGGTTTGGAACTCTCTCCCACAAGCAGCAGTTGAAGCTAGAACAGTTGTTAATTTTAAACCCGAGATCAATAGATTTTTGTTCAAGAAACATATTAAGGGATTATGGGCCAAAGGATATGGAGTTGGGTTTCAGATCTGCCATGATCTCATTGAATGGTGGGACAGGCTGAGGGGCTCAATGGTCTACTCTTGTTCCTGTGGAACACGTGGAGGAGGCAGTGGCATAGTGGTATTGTAACTGGACGAGTAAACCAGAAACCCAGAGTAATGTTCTGGGGATCCAGGTTCAAATCCCACCACTGCAGATGGTGAAATCTGAATCCAATAAAAAAAAATCTGGAATTAAAAGTCTAATGATGACTATGAAACCATTACCAATTGTTGTAAAAACCCATTTGGTCCATTAATGTCCTTTAGGGTCCTTACCTGGTCAGGCCTACATGTGACTCCAGACCCACAGCAATGTGGTTGACTCTTAACTTCCCCTTCAAAAGCAATTAGGATGGACAATAAGTGCTGGCACAGGCTGCAATGCCGACATCCCATGGCCTTTGGTCAATTCAGTTGTTTAGCCACTTTCTCAAATCAAATCTTGGCAATGCTTGAATATATTTAGACATATCTCTCGTAAGTTTTGATTAGAAAGTATTCTTTCTTCTTCTGGACCTTCCTCAGCTTTTGTCTTTAATTCCAACCTTTTAAGTTTAATTTTTAAAAAAATTTTAAATTAAGGGGCAATTTAGCGTGGCCAATTCACCTACCCTGCACATCTTTGGGTTGTGAGGATGAGACCCATACAGACATGAGAGTATTTTCAAACTCCACACAGACAGTGACCCGGGGCCGGTATCGAACCCAGGTCCTCGGTGTCATGAGGCAGCAGTGCTAACCACTGCGCTATCGTGCTGCCCACCAACCTTTGAACTTGATGTTCTTGCAGTTCAAATTCTCTCTTTCCTGATCCCTTTCTTCCTTTGCTAATATTTCCATTTCTACCTCAATCTTTCCTCCTTTGCATTTCCTTCTGAAAAGCTCTCTCTTTTCCTTTTGTTCCCTATCTTTATCTGCTGCCATTGCCAATCTCTCCTTTTCCTTTTCTTCTGCATTTGCAAATCTCACCTTTTCCTTCATTTCCCATTGTTTCAGTTCTATTTCTTTCTGTTTATCTTTTTTCTGCATTTCCTTATTTTAAATTTAGAGTATCAATTGTTTTTTTTTCCAATTAAGGGGCAATTTATTGTGGCCAATCCACCTAACCTGTACATCTTTGGGTTGTGGGGGTGAAATCCATGCAGACATGGGGAGAATGTGCAAACTTCACACGGACAGTGACCCAGGGCCAGGATTCGAACCCGGGTCCTCAGCGTCGCAGTCCCAGTGCTAACCACTGCGCCACATGCCGTCCTCCTGCATTTCTAATTGTTTAATTTGTTAACGAATTCTAGCTAACGCCAATGATTCAGGCTGAGTCTCTGGCAAATTTAAAAATTAAGCTATGGTTTGTAATATCTCTACTTTCCTCACCCCTTTCTATAAGGGTAAATGCAGCTCCTCCACTAAACCGAAAAGTTTATCTTTAGTCTCCCTTTGCAAATCATCCTGAGTAATCGCTTCCACACCCAAGAAAACCTTTGTAACTGAAGAAGCATCACGACTCTGTCCCTATTTCAATTCCAAAACCTGAAAGAATGCAATTGTCCCAAACAGACTCTGTCATTAAATTCAATAACCCCAAGCCAAACAAGGAATTATACTTAAGAATCCGATCCTGGATTATTACGATCCCAGACCCCAACAGTGGCTAGCATACTGGACCAAAACTCCAATGATTTTGTTTATTTTAAGATTGTGCGTAATGAATGATTCACTCCAGAAGCGATTACCTAAAAAAATAGGGCGTTGCTATTTCTAAAACAAAACTTTGTTATCAATGCAATATTAAGCTTTTAACGTCACACCTGAAAAGAACACCGTATAATTACCCTTTAACACAACTCTACAATTTCCCATTAAACACCAAGAAAAACAACATGCAGCTCTTAATCCAGTTTAAAATTAGCAGGGCATGGAGGAATACTTGCTTTATAAAATAGATTTGGCTCTGGTTGGAACCCCTTTAGACTCTGGCTGAATATCTTCAAATAGCTGCTTCATCCATGTTTTTTAGCCTCTTCCTTGTCTTCAGACAAGACTGCTCTGCTTTGAAATATTATTACTCTTTTTTCTTTAAGCTATCCAACTTGGAAAGCATTGTGGACTCAGGCAGATCAGAACTCAGCCCCTCTCTCTCTCGGTCTCTCTCTGTCGCTCTCTGTCTCTCTCTCTCTCTCGTAAAGCTTCTCTGAACTTGCTGCCTCTCTGCTTTTCCAAGCTCCACCCAGCAAGGACCTCATCTCACCAAGCTGAAAAGCACATAATCTCTGCAGGCTACAAAAGCACATTAATTCTCCAGGGACCTTCCCAGTCAATCCACATTCTTCTGGTCAATTTCATCTGCTTTTACTCGAAGCAACACAAAACCCTTTGTTAAAAACATGACCATTGTAGCTAAACATACTATACCCCCAGGCTTTTAGCTCTTAACATGTCCCAATATTTTGAAGCCAATATTCCTAAAACCCAGCAATCGTCACAGTTTTTAAATGGCATTGTTTGATGGAACAATCTGCAAGTTTTCAACATCAAATCAAAAACTTTTTTTTAAAGAAAATATTTTATTGACCACATTAACATTTCTCAAACAACCGCGTGGGCTGACACACGCAAAAATCCTAAAAAACAATGTCCCCTACTGCCCACACCCTAATTACCAGTATACTGAGTTCCCTGTCCTTGTCTAACACTGCCATGCCTCCTATTTTCTCTTCCACCCCCCCCCCCCCCCCCCCCCCACCCGCCTTATTGCTGACGTTCAATTTTCTTTGAAGAATCGACGAACAGTTGCCATCTTTGGGCGAACCCCTGAGTTGATCCTCTCAAGGCGAACTTGATTTGTTCCAGACTGAGAAACCCTGCCATATCGCTGACCCACACTCCTGCCTTCGGGGGCTCCGAGTCCCTTCATCCCAGCAAAATCCGTCTCCGGGCCTCCAGGGAGGAGAAGACCAAGACATCGGCCTCCCTCCCTCCCTTGGCCCCCGGATCATCCAATATTCCAAGTATTGCCAATTCTGGACTCTGAGTTACCCTCATATCCAGGACTTGTGACATAACGTCCGCAAATCCCTGCCAGAATCCCCTCCACTTCGGAAATGCCCAGAACATATGCACATGGTTAGCCGGACTATCCCCACACCGCCCACATCTGTCCTCCACCTCTCAATGAACATGCTCATCCGGGCTACCGTCATGTGGGCCCTGTGGACCACTTTGAACTGGATCAGGCTGGCACAGGACGAGGATGAAATGACTCTCTTCAAGGCTTTTTACCACTTTTCCATTTCCAGCTCTCTTCTTCCCAGCTCCTCTTACCACTTCCGCTTCACCTCCCTGATCAGGACCCCTTCCCACTCCATCAACTCCTTGTATATCTCCGAAATCCCCCCCTCTCCAACCCCAGTTTTCGACATCACCATATCCTGTAGTCCCCTCAGGGAGATGTGAGGAAAGCTAGGAACCTACCTTTGTACAAAGTTCCGGACCTGAAGGTTTTGAAACCCATTCCCGCCCGGTAGCTCAAACACTACCTTCAAGGTCGGAAAGTCCTCCTGGATAAATAAATCCCCAAATCTCTCGATCCCTGCCTGCTGCCACCTCCTGAAACCCCCATCCAACCTCCACAGGACAAACCGGTGATTGTTACAAATTGGAGACCACACTGACGCCCCCTCCAATCCCATATGCGGCCTCCATTGCCCCCACACCCTTCGGGCTGCCACCACCACAGGGCTTGTAGAGTACTGAGCTGGCGAAAATGGCAGGGGCGCTGTCAGTGAAGCCTCCATACTCGTACCCTTGCAGGATGCCGCTTCCACGCGCTCCCAGGTCGACCCCTCCCACACTACCCACTTCCTGACCATCAATATGTTTGCCGCCCAGTAATAATTAATAAAGCTCGGGAGGGCTAGGCTCCCCTCTTCGCGACCCTGCTCCAGGAGTGCCCTCTTTACTCTCAGGGTTTCCCCCGCCCACACAACCTGTAATCGCCACATTTATTTTTGTAAAAAACCCCCTGGGACAAAAAATCGGAAGGCATTGAAAAAAGAAAAGCAGTCTTGGGAGGACTGTCACCTTCACCGTCTGGACCCTTCCCGCCAGCGTCAGCGGGAGCATGTCCCATCTGTGGAAATCCCTTTTCATTTGGTCGACCGCTTTGCCCAAATTTAACTTGTGGAAATGCCCCCACTCTTTAGCCACTTGAATCCCTAAATATCTAAAACTCCCCACAACCACTTTAAAAGGTAACTCCCTCAGTCCCCTTTCCTGACCCCGTGCCTGGATCACAAACATCTCGCTCTTTCCCATATTCAACTTGTAGCCTGTAAATCGCCCAAGTTCCTCCATGATTTTGGTCATTTCCCCCCCCCCCCCCCCCCCAAACTGGGTCTCCATGATTTTGGTCATCCCCCACCCCACTGGGATCAAATCAAATACAACTTGTGTATCACAATTGTAAGGATTCTCCTGTTAATCCATATTTGTCCATTGTTTATTCCCTTTATTTTATTTTCTTCTGGCTTTTATAATTTTTGTACCTGGACAATTACTGGAACTTATACATTGAAGACAGATTTCGCCTTTAATTTAAAGAAAGATGAATCGAGCAGGATGTGCTGACATCGGTGATGACTCATCTCGATGGACTTGGCTGTCAGCTGATGAGCTGTTTAATTTGCTGGGTTCTTAACTGATAGTCTATGCTGATTGGTGCTGATTATTCCGGAATGTTCTGCCAAGGACAGGAAGGCTTCATCTGGTTTTTAGTTTTGTTTTGAACTCGGAGCTGAAGCAGGTTCTTTTGGATTTCTCTCCCCCAAAATGGGTAAATTTCTCTCAAACATCCCAGTTGGAGGCTTTGTCTTTTCCTCAGCCAAGCCGGTTGACATTCTAATGAGACTGGACACCAAGTAAGAATAAGATCCAATCTGAGAGCTGGGTTTGAGAGGAGATGAGGAATCCTAAGGAACCAATCCAGCCACTGGCTGAAAGGGTCAGTTGTTATAAAACCTTTCTTGCAATCTCATGTGACAAATTCTGTTCTTTCCTTGGAAAGGCAGTTGGTCATTCTGGAGTTGGAAATAGGTCAGAATTAAACAGCTTGAGGCGGATCCTTTGAATAAAGGCCTTGGTTAATAAGAATTTAAGTGACTGCCAGAGGGAATCTCCGAGACTGGGGATTTGGATTGAATGTTTAGCCAGAAAATCCTCGTTAGCCATCCGCACGGTGGTTTTCAATTACTCCGCGTCCTGGAAGCACAGCCAGCTGAAAAAACAACTTCAATTTCTGAAGCAAGTGCACTCATCTTCCATCTCACATTAATCCTCTTTTATTTTTCCCATCCCCCTCCCATTTATGTGTATACATTGTGTGCGTTTAGGTAGAGGATGGGGCAGTAAAGGGGGAGGGCGGGGAAGTAGTAGATTAGCTGGCTGTTATTCAACCATAATTATTGCACATCTTAACTCTATTTTTGTTAGCAATAAACAGGTGTGGTGTTTCACTTACAACTCTGGTGCCTGTAAGTCATTAGAACAGTCAAGGGCCAAGGATCTCAGCACCTTTATATATATATATATATATATATATATTATTGGTTAATTCACTTATGTTGGGACTCCGGAGCCTGTGGGGCTGGAATTGACGCACTAGCCCAGGGTGTGATAATACCTTTTGACAAAAAGTAAACACTTTTTAAAAATAAATTTAGAGTACCCAATTATTTTTTTTCCAATTAAGGGGCATTTTAGTGTGGCCAATCCTCCTAGCCTGCACATCTTTGAGTTGTGGGGGTAAAACCTATGCATGTATGGGGAGAATGTGCAAGCTCCACATGGACAGTGACCCAGGGCTGGGATTTGAACCAGGGTCCTCAGCACCGCAGTCCCAGTGCTAACCACTGCGCCATATGCCGCCCTACACAAAAAGTAAACATGCTAGAAATCTATATCAGCTTGCTTTTCTATAAAGTCTTCATTGAGAGAAAGCTGCGGTGCAGACAGCAAAATCAAATGTCAAATCTTGGTGAAAGAGATAGGAGAATTGAACAAAAACTTGTCTGGAAAAAAAAAAGGACTTTTGGAAGGATAATTTTTAAATTATTAGTTCATGGGATGTGAGCATCACTAGCAAGATCAGCATCTTAATTACCCTTGGGAAGTTGGCAGAGAGCTGCCTTTTAGAACCGTGTGACTCCAATAGATGTAGGTACACCCACAGTGCAGTTAGCCCGGGTTGTTCCATGATTTTAGCCTAGTGACAGTGAAGGAACAGTGATATTGTTCCCAACTTATGCTGATGTGTGGTTTGGAGGAGACATCCTGGTGGTGGTGAGTTGGTACGATGCTTCTTGCCGATGGTTGACTGTGGTCCGGGTATGGAGGGATGATTGTTCAAGGTGGTGTTGATCAAGCGGGCTGCTTTACCCTGAATGATGTTGAGCTTCTTGAGTGTTGAGTCCAGCCATTCAGTAAAGTGGAAAGTATTTAATCACACTGCTAACTTGTGCCTTCTAGATGGTGGCTAGGCTTTGGAAAGTCAGAAGATTAGTTACTTGCCACAGTATTCCCAGTCTCTGACCTGCCCTTGTATCGACAGTATTTATATGGCTGCTCCAGCGAAGTCTCTGGTTTATGATGACCGTCATGATGTTAATGGTAGGGGATTTAACAATAACAATAACATTGAATGTTGAGGAGAAATGGTTAGATTCTCCCTTGTTGGAGATGGCCATTGCCTGGCACTTGTGTGGTGCAACTTTACACCCCAAGACTAAATGTCATTCAGGTCTTACTGCATGTGAGCATGAACTGCTTCAGAAACCATGGAGTTGTGAATGTTACTGAACATCCAACAATTATCAATGATTACCTCACTTCTGACCTGATGTTCATCGATGAAGCAGCTGAAGGTGGTTGGGTCTGGGATACTACGCTAAAAAATTCCTGCAGTGATGTCCTGCGTGTGAGATGATTGGTCTCAACAATCACAGCCATCTTCCTTTGTGCTCGGTATGACTCCAAACAGTGGAGAGTATTCCACTGAATACCCCTTATTCCCTTTGACTTCATTTTTGTTAAATCCTTTTTACGCCACAATTGGTCAAATACTGCCTTGATGTCAAGAGTACTCAATCTCACATCGCTCTTATTTCCCTATTGAATTTATGGTGCTTTGGTGACATCTTTAGAAATTAGGCAGAAATATGAAAGAAGCAAATGTCATTTATGGCAATGTTGATGAGATTCTTGTATGCATATGTTAACAGGAAAGAACATTGGAAGAATCACTCCACACTCAGGTCTGCTCCAAAAGTCAAATAGTTTATTGATAATGTTGGTGGGAGTAAGCTGCTGGGAACACCATGCACTTCATCGCTGAACAAAGGCAAATCATTGATAATTATATATTTTCAAACAGTTACTCAGCCCACTTCGGCTATCCTTCATTTTGGCTAGGATTTATATATTCTTGGTATAATAGCAAACGGTGTGTATTTCATATACATATAGCATAGAATGCAGGTGCCTCTGCTGTGGGAACTCACCCCAACACATGTTAGGACCCATGGCCCAATACTTGATGCAACTTGGTACCACTGCAAAACAACGTAGGTTTGTATGAGGAATCATGTGCATAGAACAACTTACATTGATGTAGTGCCGTTAACATATTAAAACATCCCAAGGCTCCAGGGGCTAGTTTAGCACACTGGCCTAAATCGCTGGCTTTTAAAGCAGACCAAGGCAGGCCAGCAGCACGGTTCAATTCCCATACCAGCCTCCCCGAACAGGCACGGGAATGTGGCGACTAGGGGCTTTTCATAGTAACTTAATTTGAAGCCTACTTGTGACAATAAGCAATTTTCATTTCATTTCATTTCATTTCATTTCACAAGGACATTGGTCAAACAAGATTTGACACAAACTTGAGATAATAGGACAGGTGACCAAAAGCTTGGTCAAAAAGAGAGATTTCAAGCACCACCTTGAGCAAGGAACGATGAAGAGATTCCAGGTGGGAATTCCAGAGCTTAGTGTGAAAGCAGGTGATAATACAGCTGCTTCAGCCCAACCATCTTCAGCTACTTCATCAATGAAATTTCCTCCAGCATAAGATCAGAAGGGGGGGAATGTTCACTGCTGATTGCACCGGTCTATCGAATCATCAGCAACTCCTTAGGTTCTGAATTAGTCTGTTGCCATATCAATCAAGACCTAGCCATTCAGGTTTGGGCTGTTAAGTGGCATGAAACACAAATGCTAGGCAATGACTATCTCCAAGAGAAGAGATAATCTGACCGTCTCTTACTGACATTCAATGGTGTTACCATCACTGAAACTCCTACTATCAACAACCTAGGGGTTGCCATTGATCAGAAGCCGAACTGGTCTACTCATATACATTGAATGGTGACAAGAGCAGGTCAGGGGCTGTGATTTCTGCAATGAGCAATCACCTCCTATCTCCCCAAAGCTTGTCCATCATCTGTGAGGCACAAGACAGGAGTGTGATGAAGTATTCTCCACTTGCCAGGTAAATGTAGCCTTCGTCACACTTGAAGCTCAGCACTATCCAGGGCAAAGCATCCCACTTGATTGGCACCCCACCCACCCATTCCCTCTCACCGCCACTGATACATAGCGGCAATAGTGTGTACTACATACAAGATACACTGTAACAATCGTCAAGCCTTGGATGGCCCGGTGGCACATTGGTTAGAACTGCTGCATCACATTGCTAGGGACCCGGTTTAATTCCGACCTTGGGTGGCTGTGTGGAGTTTGTACGTTCTCCCTGTGTCTGCGTGGGTTTCCTCCAGGTGCTCCGGTTTCCTCCCAGAGCCCAAAGATGTGCAGGTTAAGTGGTTTGGCCATGCTAAATTGCCCCTTAGTGTCCAAAAGATTTGGTGGGGTAACAGAAATAAGGTGGGGACATGGTAGGTACAGTGCTCCTGGAGGGTTGGTGCAAACCCAATGGACCAAATGGCCTTCTGCACTATAGGAATTCTATGATAATTCTAAGTCTCCTTCAGCAGGACCTTCTAAACCTGCAACCTCTGCCATCCAGGAGAACAACAGCAGCAGCAGCTGTGTGGAAACACCACCACTTGTAAGTTTCCCTCCAAGCCACAGATAATTCTGACGTGGTCCATATCGCCATTTCTTCACTGTTGCTGGGCCAACACCTTGGAACTCCCTTTTTAGCAGCACTCTGAGTGTATCTGCACCGAATGGACTGCAGTGGTTCAGGACCACGGCTCACTACCATCTTCTCGAGGCAGGCAGCACGGTTGCACAAGTGGCTAGCACGGTGGCTTCACAGCGCCAGGGTCCCAGGTTCGATTCCCTGCTGGGACACTGTCTGTGCGGAGTCTACACGTTCTCCCTGTGTCTGCGTGGGTTTCCTCCGGGTGCTCCGGTTTCCTCCCACAGTTCAAAGATGTACAGGTTAGGTCGGATTGGCCATGCTAAATTGCCCTTAGTGTCCAAAAAGGTTAGGAGGGGTTATTGGGTTACGGAGATCAGTAAAGATAGGCAACAGCACTTCATCTATGATCATCCTCAACACCGGTGCCCCACAAGGCTGTGTCCTCAGCCCTCTACTATACTCCTTATACACCAATGACTGTTTGGCCAAATACCCCTCCAACTCAATTTTCAAATTTTCTGATGACACCACCGTAGTGGGTCGGATTTCAAACAATGACGAGACAGAGTTTAGGAATGAGATAGAGAATCTGGTGAACTGGTGTGATGACAATAATCTCTCCCTCAATGTCAACAAAATGAAGGAGATTGGCATTAACTTCATGAAGCGTAGTGGAAAACATGCCCCTGTCTACATCAATGGGAACAAAGTAGAAAGATTCGAGAGCTTCAAGTTTTTAGGTATACAGATCACCAACAGCCTGTCCTGGTACTCCCATGCCGACACTATAGTTAAGAAAGTCCACCAACAACTCTACTTTCTCAGAAGGCTAAGGAAATTTGGCATGTCAGCTACGACCCTCACCAACTTCTACAGATGCACCATAGAAAGCATTCTTTCTGATTGTATCACAGCTTGGTATGGAGCCTGCTCTGCCCAAGACCGCAGGAAACTACAAAAGGTCGTGAATGTAGCCCAGTCCATCATGCAAACCAGCCTCCCATCCATTGACTCTATCTAAAATTCACGCTGCCTCAGTAAGGACCCTACACACCCCGGACATACTCTCTTCCACCTTCTTCCGTCAGGAAAAAGATACCAAAGTTTGAGGTCACGTACCAACCGACTCAAGAACTGTTTCATCCCGACTGCCATCTGACTTTTGAATGGACCTACCTCGTATTAAGTTGATCTTTTCTCTGCACCTTGCTATAACTAACATTATATTCTGCGGTCTCTCCTTCCTGCCCTATGTGCGACTAATACATGTGACAATAATAGGGGCTGGTTTAGCACACTAGGCTAAATTGCTGGCTTCTAAAGCAGACCAAGGCAGGCCTGCAGCACGGTTCAATTCCCGTACCAGCCTCCCCGAACAGGTGCCGGAATGTGGCGACTAGGGGGTTTTCACAGTAACTTCATTGAAGCCTACTCGTGACAATAAGCGATTTTCATTTCTTTCATTTCATTTAATTTCATTTTCATAATAAATCAAATCAAAAGATAGGGAGGAAGTGAGGGCTTAAGTGGGTTGGTGCAGACTCGATGGGCCGAATGGCCTCCTTCTGCACCATATGTTCTAATTAAGGATGGAAAATAATTGTTGGCCTTGCCAGTGCTGCTTACATCCCATGAAGGAATTTAAAAGTCAGTCTGCCTTGTGGTGCAAATGCTGTTATATACGTTTTAAACTTTGGAGCTTAACATTGGTAAATTCTTTCAGTGCTTTTTTAAACTAGCAATATGAATAAAATAGGGCATTGTGGAATGCTGCACTGCTACAATGAATAAGCAGTGCGCCACAACTGTTCTTATTCACTGATGGGGAAACTGGCTTTGTTACTATTGATACTATATAAGTTTAAGTTTGATACCGCTCCTGGATCGAACAGTGCCTTTATTATATTTGTAGAAATTTGCAGTTTTAGCAGCTTACATAATGATCATATTACCTCTTTTTTTTGGAAATGGGTCAGTGCAGACTCGATGGGCCGAATGGCCTTCTGTACTGTATGTTCTATGTTCCAATGATTGCTATGTAGCTTGGGTCCCCTTCTGTTAGCCACTCCAATATCCTTCATTTTGCCAAGTGAAAAGATTGTGCTTTTGTAATAGCAAATTCTATTATTCTCTGAAAAAAACATCAAATTCAAGATTTGTTCTAACTGTAGTCTTCAGTAGCATTGATGCAAAGACAGACATGAAGTCTATTTCTGAATAGGAATAGAAGGAATTCTTGCCATAATGAAACAGAAAATAGCATTCCCAGTATTGTTACTTCAGGACTATGTCTGTGTTTGATTTTTGCATCACGTCCCAGGTTTCCATAGAAAAGCACGAGTATAATAGTGTCGTGGAGCGCCAAACTGATCGATACGAAGTCAGCTGCTGTGTTTTCCTTGGGAATCTGTTTCTTTAGAGCTGTTGAAATTTTTTAAATCAATATTGATTGAAGAGAATTGGTGTTTGAGAGAATGCTCAGACTTGCTGAAAATGCCAGCTCCTTCGTGATATTTACAGAGAACAGAACTGCTTCTGAAGGCTTTGGAGATTTTAAAAGCGTTGCCAGATGCAGTTGAAAAACATCCTGATAAAATGTTGGAATTGCAATGATGAAAGTTTTACTGTTTTTCTCTTCTAAAGCTTGTTATTTTATTTTGTACTCTGAAACTTCGTTCAGATTCTGTAGTAAAATCTCAGAAATTGGCCTAAGCAAAGGAATCTCCCAAATAGAAAAGATATGGCGAAGGATGATGTAATCGCCAATGTTTTAATTGTCATCTGATAGAAATGATTGACGTTCATATCCAGCATTAAAGCAAAGTTAGTATATCATCCTTTTTGGAGAAGTGATTTGTTTACTGTTTTAGCAAATTAAAATTGATCTTCAAGCTTGCGAAGATGCGCAAAACCTTGCATTAGTTGCAATAGTAGGAGCTATTTATATTAGCCCTGTCAGCATCAGTACAAATGATCAATTTTGTATTGTTTTATAAATCAGGACAACATTTTCCATCAAGAGAACTTAAGCCCTATTTAATGGAAAGTCATGTATAGGGCGAGTTGACAACACACAAGTGCTTGGGTTTGCAATGTACCCCATTGGATTAAGGAAACCCGTTATCGCTGACTTACATTATCATGTGACATTCTTCCAAAATCTGAATGTAGTCCAACGTCAGTTTATAGAAGCCTAGTACTGCTTTTGACTAGATTTTCATTTTTAAAAAGCATATCTGAAAAATGTAATCATAGCAAATAAGTTATTGTTTTTTAGTCTGCGTTTAGTTTGTTTCAGTAGTAACAGATGGTTAAGTGAAACTTGGCATTAATGATCAATGGTGTTAGATAGACGAAAGCTGATCAGAGTTAATGTAAGAAAGCTGATTTTCCAAGAACCCTAAAGGGCTTGTAGAGAAGAGTTCCAGATGATTCAATTGGATGATTCAGAATGGAGCTCCCAAGGCAGGCACAGCATTAACACTGGTGTTTTGCATCAGTTTCTGGCCACTACTTTGGAATGAATAGCACTTTCTGAATTCATAGATTATGCATAGATTATAGGGTGAAGAGTTGCTAATTGTCCAGTGAATTTTTCTGCTTTCACAAGCCTTATGAGCAGGAGTAGGACATTTTATGGGGAGGGCTTTATACTTTCCCAACATTGCGGGATGCATTGTATGTGTAATTTGAGATATGATGCAGTCAGTGTAACATACATGGAAGGGTAAAGATGATTTTGGATATCTTTTAAATTTTTAAATAAATTTCGAGTACCCAATTTTTTTTCCAATTAAGGGGCAATTTAGCATGGCCAATCCACCTACACTGCACATCTTTGGGTTGTGGGGGTGAAACCCACGCAGACTCTGGGAGAATGTGCAAACTCCACACGGGCAGTGACCCAGGGCCGGGATTCAAATCCGAGTCCTCAGTGCTGTAGTCCCAGTGCTAACCACTGCGCCACCGTGCCGCCCGATCGTGCATTTCTGACGCCAGAACATTGAGTACTGGAGTTGTCATGCCCCTTAGTCTATTGTCGACTAATTGACAGAGATTGATTGCTCAGCTACTCCATAGTCATTGTAACGTATGAGTTAGAATGGCAGCAGGATGCCAAACCACTTGAACCTTGAATTATTTCATCCAGTAACATCCGTGTTCCTTGTTTGTTGCTCTTATCGGGGGCGGATTGGGGGGGGGATGTTTAGCTCACTGGGCTAGAAAGCTGCTTCATGATGCAGAGCAAGGCCAGCAGTGAGGGTTTAATTTCTGCAAAGGCTGAGGTTACTCATCAAGGCTCCACCTTCTCAATCTTGCCCCTCGCTTGAGATGTAGTGATCCTCAGGTTAACTCACCACCAGTCAGCTCTCCCCCCTCAAAGGAGAAAGCAGCCTATGGTCATCTGGGACTATGGTGACTTTATCTTTTTTTTTTACTCATCAGTTAACATCTGCTTTCCAAATAATACTAACTCAGAATATGGTGATTTTTTTGTGTTAGAAGTAAGATATACCAGTGCAAAAGCACTTTTTGATCCTTTTGTATGTAATTTTTAATTAGAGCATGAAAAGATAAAATATTACCTTATTTTGTGCTGGTATTTCATGATTTAAAAAGATTAACCCTGTTATTAAAGACCTATAAACAGAAGAGATAACCACAGTTTTTAAAGGATTAAGAGGTACAACTCTGTTGTGTACTGCTCTCATTCTCACTCAAATGCATGTCACGTAGTAATCTGCTGCAGTCACAAATGAAGAGAGAAATTGAAACTGGTTCACGTGGCATGCATGATCAGCCAATCTGAATGGCAGGGCATGGATTCCCATCAGGCTCCACCTTCAAGGCCTTGACTACAGTGCACTCTCAATCTGTGCACGCTCCTGAGCACTGATTTGTCTGAGTTGGTGTGCTCCTGTGCATGCAGACAGCCAGACAGGCACTGTCTAAAGTGGCTAGGGAGCCTGCCATTGATCGATTGAAATGGTGTGAAGTGAATTAATGTGAGGCAGGCAGTCTGTCTATCAAAGCGCACTAAAAATCTAGGGCAGAACTGATCTATGGTAGAAAGCTCAATTTCCCGGAGTACTGAACCACATTTTCAATGGAAATGTTTTGTACCAAATTTGTCTGTTCTCCTATGTATTGAAGGAATCTAATAAGAGTCAGTAAACATTTAACTCCCAAAACCTATGTGCTGAAGCAATCTGGTATCCACTATTAAATTAATGTAATCAGTTAGCAGATTATAAAACACAGTTTGTAAGTAATCTACTTGGAAAGTTGAATTTACCAAAAAACATGCAAGATGGTGTAAAAACATAAGCATTAGGTTCAACACTGCCTCGAATACAGCATGTTGGTCAACATATGGCCCCCTTTTCAAATTTTAAGCCTGTATCTAAATGATCAAGATGGCAATTATACAGCCATTAATTAAATGCTGGGGGTGATAAATGCATTCCCAGCTGAATGATAAAACTTGTTCTTTTAAACTAATTTCTCTGGATAGCTTATAACATTGTTCCCAGGCACAGCCTGATCTGTTCAGAGGGTTTTAAGTCAATTACCTAAAAAATAAGGGTGACTAAATCTGTTAATAGAGAAGAGTCATTTGTGGGAAAGAGGAGATAAGGTAAAAGTTGAGGGAGATAGTTTTTTTTCAAATCATATCCAGACTTAATGTAAGTATTCAAAAATAGACATGATTGATCAATCAGGGAAAAGAGTGATAAAGACTTGGCACTAAATGACAGCTTGCATTTTACATGACACCTCTAATGTAGGGTGATATTGTACGGCACTTTGCAGATACATAATCAATAAGAAAATCAATGAACCAAAGCAAGAAATATTCGGAGGAATATTTGATGTTGGTCTTCTTAAAGAACAAGAGTGGATTTTATGGAAAGAATTGAATGTAGTTAGTAGACATTTGAAGGTACGGGCGCCATTGGACCAAAGTGGGCCATAGTCAGCTAGCTGGATAGTTGGTGGGGCTTGTAGAAGCAGAGGCTGCAGAGATAGGGACAGAGATACTTGAATGCAAATCTTAAATTCAAAGTATTGGGAGACTTTGAGCCTAGGCAAATCAGCAAGGAAAGCAATGATGGTTGACTGAGATTGATGGATAAGATGCTCGCAGAGAAGTTTTGCATGAGCTGCAATTTACATCTTGTGGAAGATGGGGGCATTGACGGGGGAAAATTGAATCGTTCAGTGTTGTGATGACAGTGGCCAAAGTTATTGCAGCAAATAGGTTGAGATGTGGTGGAGATGAGTCATGCTACAGAGGTAAATTGATGCTTTTGTGGCCTGAGAGGGGAATTAAATTGGCATTCAAGGCATGGAGTTTGTGATAGGGCTAAAAATGAATGAACCATACCTTGCAGCATTGTGAGTGGTGGTGCACTGAATTGCGGTGCTGGTGCATGTTGGGACCCTGAGGAGGCTCTGATGTGTGCATGTGCTGCAATTGCCCTGGGCATTTAAACTTGAGGCTAATTTGTGCTGCCCGAGACCCTTTGCAAATGTCTCTTACACTGATCTTAGTCATGATGTGGAGATGCTGGCGTTGGACTGGGGTGAGCACAGTAAGAAGTCTTACAGCACCAGGTTAAAGTCCAGCAGGTTTATTTCAAATCACTAGCTTTCAGAGCACTGCTCCTGAGGAAGGTAACCTGAGGAAGGAGCAGTGCTCCGAAAGCAAGTGATTTGAAACAAACTTGTTGGACTTTAACCTGGTGTTGTAAGACTTCTTACTGATCGTGGTGTTGGAGACTTGGGCTAGATGTGCTGTACTTTGCCAGATACTTACCTAGAATTGTTATACTCTAAATCACCCCCATTACTCAATTATGTACCTCTTGACCCATCTATGCTCCCAGCTGCGTCCTAGTTGGTTTACTGTGCCAATTTGATGAATCTCGTCTGTATGCATATTAAAATCGCATATGATCATTGTTTTCCCTTTCTTACAAGCCCCCAGTATTTCCTAGTTTATATTGCGTCCTAATGTGGAAGTACCATTAGGGGACCAATAGATTACTCCCACCAGGGGCTTCTTTCCCTTGCTATTATTTCTACCCAGACCAATTCCATGTCTTGATCTCCAGTGCCAATATTATTTCTCACTACAGCACTGATCCCTTCCTTTACTAACACTTCATTTTTGTTTTGTTACATGAAAAATATACCAGAAGAATAAGTTGTTTCATGCTTGAATCTTGCTTTGCCCAACAGAACAATATTACAAGTAATTGGTGTGATATAACTCATTCACAGTGCTTCAGGAAGTATATGTGATTGTTCCACTGATAAGTGGATGCTATGTGGCGTTGGGATTTAAAGGCTAAGAATTAAATTTAATTCAAATGTTATTTTCAAAAAAGAAATTAAATGCTGTTTTTGATGGATTGCTTTTTAGCTGGTGTGACAACAGAAACCTTGCAAGCTGTTGGTGCAGGTCCTGATATACAAGGGGCAGATGCCAAAGTTCAAGAAGAAGAAGCTGACCTAGCAGATGATGACATTACTACAGGTAAGTGGTTCTGTTTCCAAACTTGCAAAAGGGCCTTTTTACTAAAGAATATTTTCTTGATTTTGTTTGAAGAAATCATAAAATGAGATCTATAATACTGATGAAACAATGACTCTCTTGTGTTACCCGAACACAATGCAAAACGTTTGTTCTAATTATACTACATAAAACAGTCATGGCCAAATTAGGATCATGTGATTCCTGCATTTGATTTTTTGCAGTCATATTGAGAATTGTCAAGTAATCATTTCCACTAACCTTTAAGTTTCAACCTGTTCTAATCTTCGTACTTTTTAATAGAGGTTAATTCTGTAATGTAGTGTTAATTGTAGTGCTTTACTATGTTCAGTGTGCCCATTTATTGATAAAACACCTCTACTTTTGACCTTTGAATTTCTGTGTACAGTAGCATTTATAGACTTGTGATATCTTGATGGTTGGAAATTGTTATCTAGTTGAATATTGCTTTGCATATTGGTGTTGCAGACCTTGGCAAACATTGAGGTAATTATGATGGCATAGCCTAGTAAATTAGGTTGAATGGCAGATTTGTAGAATTAAAGTTAAGGATTTTTTTACATTGCTATTTTACCCTTAATTGCTTGTGTACTTGTAATCAAATAGAGGCTCTAGCTGGTTTAGCACAGTGGGCGAAATCGCTGGCTTGTAATGCAGAACACAGCCAGCAGCACGGGTTCAATTCCTATACCGGCCCCTCCGAACAGGCGCCGGAAATATAGCGACTAGGGGCTTTTCACAGTAACTTCATTGAAGCCTACTTATGACAATGAGTGATTATTATTATTATTAGCTTCTCCAGAACTTTGATCAGGAAGAGAGGTAATTGAATGTGACAGCTATGATATTAAAATATTCCAGCAAACACAAAGATGAGTTGGAATTTTTCACATGCTGTTCTTGTTGCCTGAACAGATTATTAAATCTCAATCACTATACCAAATTGAATGCATACTTTGAATGGCTTTCCTTCTGCATTGCTTTTTTTAAACTCCAAAAGTATTTAAATACAATAATAGTCTCAGTCCTCTAATAGTGTTACATTCAGATGTATAGCCATCGGATAACATTTATTTTCCAGTTGCTTTCAATAAATTCACAATATTTTCAACTTTATATTACATGACAGCTTTTCTAGTTGTGGTTTTTCAAGATTGAGTTTGCAGAATATTACCATTTGATGGTTGACATTGAAGCAGTACAGAACCTATTGTCAAGACAGCCAAGTTTTAAAAATATCCAGTCGGGGTATTATTAAAAGAACATTTTAGTACAATAAGTCCATTAGTCTCAGCAGTTGGTCATATTTTGGATTTTAAAAAAATGTTTTCTTTTGGATGCCTTAATCTCTTTCTCCCCATCCCATTCAAAAATGCATAAGATGCTATTTTTTGTTTGTACTCCAATGTTATGTTTGTTTTTATTCATTCACGGGATGTGGATGTTGCTGGCTGGGCCAGAATTTATTGCCCATTCCTAGTTGACCTCCATTTAAGAGGGCATTTAATAATCAATCACATTGCTGTGGATCTGGAGTCACCTGTAGACCAGACCAGGTAAGGTTGGCAGATATCCTTCTCTAAAGGATGTCTCTCACAAACAGGTGGATTTTTACAACAGTCAACAATGATTGCATGGTCATCATTAGACTTATAATTGCAGATTTTTATTGAACTCAAATTTCACCATCTGGCATGGTGGGATTCAAACCCAGATGATTGTTCTGGGTCTCTGGATTACTAGTCCGGTGACATTACAAATATGCCTCAGCCTCTCTCAGATCTCTTTTTAAAAAGAAATAAACAGGTAGGTAGAGATGAAAATTGATGGCCTTAATAGTGCGGATATGTAGTTGGAGTCTTATCTCAGTAACCTATGACACCAAGGTTTTGAACAGTCTGGTTCAGCCAGAGATGTTTGTCATGGAAAGGTATAGAGTCAATTGCTTGGGCATGGAGGAGGCTGATTTCATATACTTCATAGAATTTACAGTGCAGAAGGAGGCCATTCGGCCAATGAGTCTGCACCGGCCCTTGGAAAGAGCACGCCACTTAAGCCCATGCCTCCACCTGATCCCCGTAACCCAGTAACCCCACCTAACCCTTTTGGACACTAGGGGCAATTTATCATGACCAATCCACCTAACCTGCACATCTTTGGACTGTTGGAGGAAACCGGAGCCCCCCAGAGGAAACCCACGCAGACACTGGGAGAACGTGCAGACGCCGCACAGACTGTGACCCAAGTCAGGAATTGAACCTGGGACCCTGGAGCTGTGAAGCAACTGTGCTCACCACTGTGCTGCCGTGCTGCCCATAATTTGGAGACCGTGGAAGGGTTGAGAGAGGTGGTGATATAGTAGAGCTGCATATCCTCAGTGTAAATCTGGAAACTGGTGTGTTTTCAGATTATGTTGCTGAGAGGTAGCATGTAGGTAAGCAATAGGAGGAGCCATGAATATATCTGGGGGACATAAAAGGCATTGGTGCAGGAAGCAAATCCATTGCAGGTGAATTTCTGGCTACTACTGTATAGATAATAGAACCAGACAAATGAAGTCTCACCCAGATGGATGATGGAAGAGAAACATTCATGGAGGATGGTGTCAGAGGCTGCAGACAGATTGAGTAGGGGAGGTTTACCATGACCACAATTACACAGAGTGCCATTTGTGAATTTGTTAAGAGCCATTTTGGTGCGTTAGTTTTTGCAGGATACCATCACATTGTTAACTAATTCTTGTTTGTTGCTCATCACTAAATTTAGTGTGGCCTAACCCTTTGTCAGTTCGAGAAAACTGCCCTGATATTTTCTAGAAATTCATTGCCTTTATCACTTCAGCTATTCTGCTTCTAGCGTATGTGAAAATTGACACCCCGGCCCACTTTGAGCCAGATTTGTTTTTGTTGCGTATTATCATAGAATCATAGAAATTACAGTGCAGAAGGAGGCCATTCAGCCCATCGAGTCTGCACCGGCCCTTGGAAAGAGCACACTACTTATGCCCCATGCCTCCATCCTATCCCCTTTATTCCGGTAACCCCACCTAACCTTTTTTGGATACTGAGGGAAATTTAGAATGATCAATCCACCTAACCTGCACATCTTTGGGCTGTGGGAGGAAACCCACGCACAGGCGGGGAGAGCATATATAGATGAAGAATGCCAATCAGCCTCCATACATCCCCTTTCCTCCCAAACAGGTCACCATTATGTTTCTTAAATGAGCAGTCATTCCTGGAATGTCATGGGCAGCATGTGGCGCAGTGGACCCAGTTTCGAATCCCAGCCCTGGGTCACTGTCCGTGTGGAGTTTGCACATTCTCCCAATGTCTGCGTGGGCTTCACCCCCACAACCCAAACATGTGCTGGTTTGGTGGATTGGCTATGCTAAATTGCCCCTTAATTGGAAAAAAAAAATTGGCTACCCAAATTTTTTTTTAAAAATTCCTTGAATGTCATGTTATATCTTCGTAAGTACTGCTATGTAAAAATCACAAATAGAAAAACACGAGGGGCGGAATTTTACAGACCTGTTGCGGAGGAAGCGGTGCCGTAAAATACAGCCAGCTGCTCAATGATCCGCTGATTTCAGTGGGACCAGAAAATCTTGTGGTGGGAGGAGCCGTAAAATTATGCCTTAGAGTTTGTAAATGATCATTTTGAAATCAGCGAGTGCGTATCTTTAACAAATTCCTGACCTATTGTCCACCTCACCCCTCGACCTTGATACAGATCTTCAGCGTTCTCGCTAAACCCGCAGCCATTGTTTGAAAGATTCCGATTTGTCTCCAGTAGAATGGTTTACACAGGAGAGCGCAATAACTTCTCGGCATAACTGTGAAGTGTCTATAATGTATTGTCAAAAGGATCCTTTCAAAACTTTGTGTTAAATTAAGGCTTGTTTGCTATCTTTATTAAATTTTTATTGAGTAAGTAGAGTCCTTTTAAGAAAAAAAAATAGCCCAAATTAAATATTAGGTTTCTTTCAGTGTGCATAATATTAGGATGAGGACTATTATTGGTGTAATTTTTAAGTCAGACAATATGAATGACTAGAAATTATTTATTATGATGCCTGCTTCTTGTTGAAAAATTCATTTTTTTACTTAGTGCACTGTTTTTGTAAATAGGAAAATAAACTGCCATAAAGAGCAGGAGGAGATGGACTATCAGTCAGAAGTGGTCTGGGGAAATTGACATTTTGCATAATATAGGATAATGCATCAGAAAGCAATGAATATAGATAACATTTTTGTAAGTTTGTAAGAACAAATTAATTAATATTGTTTTAAGATTTTAGACTGTATAAATTCCTGCGATGATTTAGTTTCTGTGAATCAGTTGACTAATGCAGTACTTCCTGACTATTAGGAGCACTACACAGGATTATGATATTTTATGGGTCATGTAAGAGTTTTTAAGGTTATTGGAGGCTTTTTTGAAAGTTGAATTGCTCTTCTGGATTTTGGTTTCAAATAATGTGTGTGTATACATAGTTAAGCACACACAAATGATTGACAGCAATAAAAGCCATTTCCGAATACAACATTAGTTAGATTGATATCTATTTAAACTCTTCAGACCCCTGTAACATGCACACATCTGTGGATTTGGGTAAACAGGCAGGCTGACCTTTGCTAAATATCTTTAAATCTGCCTGTTTACATCTGGCTTCTACGCAGGTGTCAATTATTGTTCTTTAGTTCAGTTGAGGACAATGGGAAGTTTTCTTGCCTCTCTTCCATCTTGTGTTTTATGGGCAATCTTGACATTAAGGTACTTGCCTTATTTGAAATGTACAATTTATGATTAGGAAGACCATGTTCTAGTTTAATGAGCCACCAACTACTGGTGGAATGGACAGCTGAATGTTCTCCATTAAATCTATTACGTGACAGCCTATCCATAGTTTAACATATGTGACAGTTTAACATATTGTTTATTGTTCATAAGATATCAATGCATTGCAGAATGGAACAGTTAATCAAGTTGCTCTGCAGATTTTAGCTCCCTGAAGACAAGCGGGGATGCCCTTGTTATGATTGAGCTCCCTTGGTTTTGTTTTTCTTTCAGCGGGCTGAATGGGGGAGCTTCTCTTTTTTTCTTTGTTCATTAGGTGTGAAACCTGATGGGGACTACCTCACTGGCAGTTATGTCTTAGCTAGTAAATGGGAGTGAGATGAGGGGAGGGGCTATGGACTATAGGACCTATTTAGATAGGTTTTGATGTGCCTAACATGTTTGTCTGGTTGGGGGGGGGGGGGGGAGGAGGAGGTGGTGGCTGGTAAGAAGGGAGCATGGTTCGCAGGCTTTTGAATTGGAGGGAGGAGAGGTAGAGTGCTGACAGCCACCAGGGGGTTTTCTTTGTCTCATTTTATGGGTGTGGTTCGCAGGCATCTTGGTTCCAGGAATTACTTGGAGTAACAAGGTGGTAGGTTTTCTAGCGGGAAGGGTGGTGGCGGATCAGGGAGGTAGGTATGTGATAGCCACTGGAAGGTAAGCTGGTGAATGTATGTGCCCCGATTTGGGACTATTATGAGGAGATTTGGACACACATCAGTTGATTCTGGAGAATTTTAAATTGCGTTTAGAATGCAAAAGTTGACCGGTCTAGGCCAAAGTCAGTTGCCTCTTTGGGGTTGGAGAAGGTGTTGTTGGAGTTTATGACGGAGAAGGGGGTGGGAGGGGGTGTACTCAACTATAGTGATCTCAGATCATGCTCCACATCAGTGGATTTGACATAATAATAATATAATAATGATCGCTTATTGTCACAAGTAGGCTTCAATGAAGTTACTGTGAAAAGCCCCTAGTCGCCACATTCTGGCACCTGTTCGGGGAAGGCTGATATGGGAATTGAACCCGCACTGCTGGTCTTGTTCTGCATTACAATCCAGCTGTTTAGCCCAGTGTGCTAAACCAACCATTAGGTATGTTCGGCTCAGTGACCAGCATGGAGACTAGATGTGGGGTTATTAGCGGACATGTGGTTCTGTGGACGGATATCAAAGCTGATTGATGAGTACGTGGGGTTTAATGGGAATGGGTTGGTCTTTTACCTCAGTATTATGGAATGCCTTGAAAGCGGTGATTAGAAATTAGATCATGTTCCACAAATCACATATGGATAGTGAGGCTAGAGAGGAGTGCCATAAGTTGGTAGTTGGAAGTAGACCGCAAATGCTTGAATGACTCAACCCAGAGCTCCTGGCAAGCATGAAAAAACTGCAGATGCTGTTTGAGCTAACTACAGATAAGGTGGTGTGCCAGTTGTGGTGCTCAAGGGCACTTATGAAATGGAAAGAAGGCCAGTCTTCTTTTGGCTTGTCTTTATAAGTCGGAGCTGCTGGGGTGGGAGGGGGGAGGGTGGTCAGATATGTCAGATATTTTGGAGGGCTTAGAGTTTCCTGAGGTAGGGGAGGAAGTGTGTGAAGAAATGGAGGAGCCATCGAGTCCAGAAGAGTTATGGCAGCGATAGGTTGGATGTAAACAGATGAGGCCTCTGGGCCAGATAGGTTGACGGTGGAGTTTTCCATGAAGTTTGCTGGACAGTTGGTTATGTTACCGGTGGGGATGTTTGAAGTCTCTGTAACATGGGGCTCCCTTCTTGCAGCGTTGGTACAGGCATCGATATCCCTTCTGTTGAAAAAGGACCCCATGGAATGCAGGTCATACCGTCTTATTTAATTTATTCATGTAAATGCCACGTTACTGGCTAAGGTGCTAGCATTGAGGTTAGAAACTTATTTATCTAAGGTGGGGAAGATGAGACAGGATTTGTTCGGGGCCGGTAATCATCAATTGTTGTCCGATGTGTGGTGATTTCTAAATCAGCTTCTTTCTCCGTCTGAAGGGCCTAATCCAGAGGTAATTGTCTCATTAGAAAAGGCATTTGATCGGGTACAATAGGGGTATCTTTTTATGATTTTGGAGAGGTTTGGGTTGGGGCCAGGTTTGTGCCTTGGATACACCTGTGTATAAAGCTCTCTTGGCTAGTGTTCACACCGACACCACTAGCTCGAGGTACTTTCAGTTGCATAGGGGAAGGAGACAGGTGTCCGCCCTCTTGTTTGCATTTGCGATCAAGCCTTTGGCCATCGCTTTGAGGGCGTCAGGAAAGTGGAAGGGGATAATAAGGGGAGGGGTGGAGCACAGGATGCCCCTGTATGCCAATGACCTTTTGCTTTCCGTGACGGACCTGGTCCGCACTACGGGTGATATAATGGAACTATTGAGGAGCTTTGGTCTTTTTCCATAAATTAAATGTGGAAAAGAGTGAGTGTTTTCTGGATACCTCCCCAGGGAGCGGAGCCAATCTGGGGGTCCTTCCATTTCACGTGGCTGGTTCCAGCTTCAGCTATTTGGGGGTCCGAGTGCTCGAGATTGGGCCCGACTTTGTAAAATGAATTATACTAGCCTGGTAAGTAGAGTCAAGACCGACCTGCAAAGGGGGGGGGGGGGGGGGGGGGGGGCGTAGGGGGATAACTTTCTCCTGTTCTTGGTTGTCAGGGTCCAGTCAATCAAGGTGAACATTTTGCCATGATTTTTGTTTTTTTTCCAGCGTTTGAAGATTTTCCTTTGTAAATTTTTTTTGGGCGTGGTCTAAAAGTTGATATCGTGCTTTATATGGGCGGGCAAGACCCCGAGGATTCGTGGGGCAGTCCTTCAAATGGACAGACAGCTAGGGGGCCTAGCATTGCTGAACCTGATATTTTATTACTGGGCAGCTAATGCAGCGAAGGTGTTGAGTTGAAGTAGGGGCTACATGGGTGCGGATAGAATTGAGGTCGTATAGGGGGTCTGGTCTGGAGGCATTAGCGACGGCCTTATTCCCGCTCTCACCAAAAAAATATTATCCATAAATACTGGAAGTTCCACATCCAGTGTTTGTTTCCACTTTGAAGATATGAAGACAATTTCAGCAACATTTTAAATTGGGGTTGGTGGTAAAGCTGGTCCCCATCTGTGCTAACCATCTGTTCGAGCTGGCGACATTAGATAGATCGAGAAATACAGCACAGAACAGGCCCTTCGGCCCACGATGTTGTGCCAAACTTTTGTCCTAGGTTAATCATTAGATGCCATGTTTGGAGGGGGTGGGAAGGGAAGGGGCTGGAGCCTGTGGGCGATTGAGGGACAGTTTGCCAGTCTAGAAGAATTAATGGAAAGGTTTGGGCTCTCGGGTTCAAAACTATTCCGGTATCTCCAGTTCGCAATTTTGCAAAATGGATTTTCCAGACATTCCCCGTCACGCTGCTAGCATCTCCACTGGAGAGTGTCCTTTCGCTCGTGGAGTTGGACGAATGTGGAACTACCAGTATTTATGGATGAATTTTGTCAGAAAACTGTTAGTAGAGGGGGTTAAGGTGAGTTTGGGAGGAGGAGCTGGGGTCCACATTAGATGACGAGGTGACGGGTGAGGCCCTTCGCAGGGTTAACGCCATGTCCTTGAGGCTTGTTTTGACCGAACTTAAAGGTAGTTTTTAGGCGCACCTGACCAAGTCCAAAATAAGTCGCTTCTTGGCAAGCACTGTTCAGGACACGTGCAAGCACTATTCAGTCGGTCTGGCTAATCAGGTGCACATGTTCTGGTCTTGTTTCAAGCTCATGGGTTTTTCGGTCTCTTTCTTTAGCACCATGCCAGTGATTCTGATGGTTGAGCTGGAGCCCTGTCCTTTAGTGGCCGTATTCTGGGTGTCAGTACTCCTGGGTTGGAGGACTACATCTCCACCCACTGCCTCGGTGTGATTGGCAGACCTGATGGAGTTTCTGTACTTCGATAAAGTCAAGTGCACTGAGGGTAGAAATTGAGAGATTCTGTTGGAGATGGCAGTCTTTTATTGTTTATTTCAAGGAATTGGTTCATGGTAGTCGTTAAGGTGGCTGAGGGGTGGGAGGGAATTAAGTTTTGTGAGGGGCTGTTTTATGTTTTTGTTTTTATGGTTAATGTCTGTAATTTTTTTATTTTGTATTTTATAAATTGAAAAATGGTAATTAAAATATTTTAAAAATTGATTGGGGCTGTCTTCCAACTTTGCTCAAATCTTTGAAAAATGGCAATTTCCATAGGCAGACTGCAGCTTTTAATTGCCCAACGTTTATAACTTCTGCTTTGATTGACCTGACTTGCTTATTTCAGTGTTAGTAATTACCCCTTCACTGAATTGTTGAGAATCTGAATTTCATGCGATTTGTCTTGCCTTCCTAAATGGCTAGAAAATGATCGCACTCACAAATTAAGGGACATCCAGATATGTAAAGCTGGATATATTAAATAAATTGCTTGCTGATGGTGTTAATACAATTGAATGATATCGAACAATTGGGTCAAATGGAATGTTTCTGTGCTGTTTAAATTTAGCTCTTGCTCCCTCTCGTTATGAATTAAATGAAATGAATGAAAATCGCTTATTGTAGGCTTCAAATGAAGTTACTGTGAAAAGCCCCTTTAAATAAAAGTCCCTTTATAATAAAAGTTATTATATACTTTTGAAATGTTATGAAGAAAGTATTTGATTTTTTTTTGTTACATTTGCTCAGTCACTTGTAAGGTGCTGATTCTTTCTTATTGTTGAGAATCTATCACTATTCCACTTAAGGGACTGTTCGTTATTATTTTCAACTCCTTTTTTTATCTTTGTAAAAAAAAAAGGAGTTCCTGATATTATTTGTCTTTATTTATACTGGTACCTATTGATTGTTCTGGCATGGCAGAGAGCATGCATGTGGCTGATCTGAAATCTATTTAGCAGATTAAGAGAATGTCACGACCAGTTTGTTGTTTAAATTTATTTTATTAAAATACTACATTAAAGCATACAGACAGCAAAAAACAAAATATTCCTGGGGTAATATCTGGTGCTGTCAGCCTTCGAAAATTAACTAACAGCTTTATCAAGAGATTGTCATTGTTTGCATTCACTATCTGTTTAACTGTTTCATAATCATATGTGTTTAAGTACAGGGACTTCAAAACGTATTAACGCATGGTAAGATTTTCAGCTTGTATGTATTGCATATTGTTATGGGACAGGGCTTAGAAACTCTAAAAGTGCATTATGAAGCTGACCTGACCGACAACTTTTATGTTGAATTTGTCTAGGATGAGCAGAGGAGCCTTCACTTTAGTTGTAATTCATCAGGCTTCCTAAGCCTTTTACCAAAACAAAGATAATTATAAGAATGTAGTTAACATAAAACAAGAATTTGGTATCAATTACAAATATGAAGAAAACACGTCAGCTGCAGTGATCTATGTATATAACTTCAAATGACCCCCCTTCGTAGGTGTTCCAATTCAATACAAAATCCAATAAACCCCCTTTCGAGGGCATGGCCCAACACACTGTAATTTCACTTGAATAGGACTGGCCCTTTCCTTGAGATCCAGACTCCAACAAACAGATTCAAAACTCCTTCCAGAAAGCAACTCTATTTTTAAAGTTACCAAGGCAGCTTGCCACACCCAATGTGCTTTCACTTCCCTGGAACAGCTTTAAAATGAAAACATGGAAACACTGCTTCCCTTCTGCAATACAAAGCAACAAACCAAAACTGAAACCACCTCCGGGCGAACCCGAACAGTGATCCTCTTAAGGCGAACGTAATCTTCTCTGGGCCGAGAAAGCTCGCCATGTCAGTTAGCCAGGATCCCGACTTCGAAGGCATTGAGTCCCTCCAAGCTAGCAGTATCCGTCTCTGGGCTACCAGGGAAGCAAAGGCCAAAATGTCAGCCTCTTTCTCCTCCTGGACTTCGGGTCCGTCGCAACCCCCAAAAATCGCCATGTCTGGACTCGTTACCACCCTTGTTTTCAATACTCTGGACATGATGTCCACAAACCCCTGCCAATAGCCCCTAGGTTTTGGACACGCCCAGAACATGTGAACATGGTTCGCTGGTCCTCCCGCACATTTTGCACACCTGTCCTCTACCCCAAAGAATCTACTCATCCCGGCCACTGTCATGTGGGCCCGGTGGACCACCTTGAATTGGATCAAGCTGAGCCTGGCGCATGTTGCGGTTGCGTTGACTCTACTCAACGCGTCCGCCCATAAGGCATCCTCCATCTCACCACCAAGCTCTTCCTCCCACTTGCGCTTCAGCTCCTCGGTCTGCGTCTCCTCCGCCCCCATGAGTTCTTTGTAGATGTCCGAGACGCTCCCCTCCCCCACCCATCCTCTAGACACTACCCTATCCTGGATCCCCCTTAGTAGCAGGAGCGGGAAGGGTGATACCTGCCTGCGCAGAAAGTCCCGCACCTGTAAATATCTAAATTAATTCCCCCTTGCCAACCCAAACTTCTCCTCCAGCGCCCTCAAGCTAGGGAAGCTCCCCTCTAAGAACAGGTCCCCCATCCTCTTAATTCCCGCCCTTCGCCATACTCTGAACACCCCCCATCCAAGCTCACCGTGGCAAACCGGTGATTGTCACATATTGGGGACCAGACCGATGCTCCCACTGCTCCAGCGTATCTCCTCCACTGACTCCAAATTCTCAGGGCCGCCACCACTACGGGGCTGGTGGAGTACCGCACCGGCGGGAACGGCAGAGGTGCCATTACCAACGTCCCCAGACTGGTGCCCCGACACGAAGCTGCCTCCGTCCGCTCCCAAACCAACCCCACCCCCACCACCCACTTCCTTATCATGGCTATGTTAGTCGCCCAGTAATAATTGTTAAAATTTGGCAGCACAAGCCTCCACTCCCCCCGGTTCCACTCGAGCATCACCTTCTTCACTCGCGGGGACTTACCCGCCCTCATAAAGCCCAGGATGATTTTATTGACCCTCTTAAAAAAGCACTGCGGTATGAAAATTGGGAGACACTGAAATACGAACAGAAATCTCAGTAGGACCGTCATTTTGACCGTCTGCACACTCCCAGCTAGCGACAGTGGGAGCGCATCCCATCTCCAAAACCCGGCCCTCATCTGTTCGACCAACCGGGACAAGTTCAACTTGTGTAACTGGCCCCAGTCGCGTGCCACTTGTATCCCTAAGCACCTGAAACTGGCCCCTACTAACCTAAACGGCAGCTCCCTCAGGCGACCCTCCTGGCCCCTCGCCTGGACTACAAACATCTCACTCTTTGCCATATTCAGTTTATACCCCGAAAACCGACCAAATTCCCCCAAAATCGCAATGATTTCACCCATCCCTGCCCCTGGATCCGATATGTATAAGAGCAGGTCGTCCGCGTACAGCGCAACTCTAATTTATTACTATCTATAAACATGAGGCATAGTTTAATGATGTCAAAAATGTTCTGTACTGTAAAATATTGGTGAAATGTGCAAACTTATGTCATCCCTCTGCCACCTTACATTTGTATACGGATAAAATAATGCTGTAAATAAAAACTGAGCTTTTTTACTTTTTCTGAAGATTACTGAGTCCCAGCATGCATTAAAAATGACTAATATTGCCTTTAAACAAGAATTTGATCTACCTTGCGCTTCCCTCACCCTCCCCCACCCTTAAAAGCATTGTGAACTCGAGCTGATATTTCAGTCAATGTTCAGTAACAGCATCAAAAGCTCAATGTTCTAATTCAATGATTCAGTTGCTATGTCACTGTCTTGTTGCTAAAATTGTCATTTCCAAAAATATCCAATGAAAGAAGTTAGTCTTTACCCTATTCAGTATTTCTAACTAGGCTTTCACCTGAGCTAGTCTTTTTGAGGCATCATAATTTCCTGGTACCACTCATCTTTCTCCTGTACATCTTCCTCCGATCTCCTATTTTCTCCAGCAGAGTTCGTCCATTGCTTGTGTTATATTTTATTGTTACAGGTAGGAGTGCTTATTGTGCATTTGGCTGGGCTATCAATGGCTATTTCTTGAATGTATATAAAAGTACAAAGGCTGGCCTGTTTGTGTGGCCAACTTGAGTTGTTTTCATAATTTATTGCATATCCTCATTTTAATGTCACTGCCTTCTGCCTCTGTCTTCCATGAGAACAACATTTCAAAACTGGAAATCCTGTCTGTCAGGAGTTCACGAGGATAAAAGTAATATAACAGGTTGGCAGTTATTTCTGTTGACTCATATTTAGGTTTAACTAGTGGATTCTGATCCTAATTAAATCCAGTTTATAATCATTTTCTATTTCTGCCATGGACCTTCATGTGACTAAGCAGGCTGATTTTGAACCCACAGATCTTTGAGAATGTGAGACAGATATCCCTTGAGTGATCAGATCCCGTGTATAGGGTTTATTTCCTTTCCTTCCTCTTTTGCTGTCCCTCTTCCCCTTCATTAAAGTGGGGCTTAAGCTTGATGGGACAAGTTGTTGCTTCATCTCATCATTAAGGTCAATATCACCATGCAGCAAAGAGAACTTCTGGGTGTCTCTGAAGCATTCTCTTTGTCCTACCATGGAACGTTGGTCATTTCAGAGTTGAGAGAACTGGCCAGAAGACCATAAGACATAGGAGCGGAATTAGGCCACTCGACCCATCGAGTCTGCTCCGCCATTCAATCATGGCTGATATTTTTCTCATCCCCATTCTCCTGCCTTCTCTCCATAATCACTGATCCCCATATCTATCTCTGTTTTAAAGACAGTCAGTAATTTGCACTCCACAGTCTTCTGCGGCAAAGAGTTCCACAGATTCACCACCCTATGGCTGAAGAAGATCCTCCTCATCTCCGTTTTAAAGGGTCGTTCCTTGAGTCTGAGATTGTGTCCTCTGCTTCTAGTTTTTCCTGCAAATGGAAACATTCTCTTCACGCCCACTCTATCCAGGCCACGCAGTATCCTGTAAGTTTCAAAATCCCCCCCCCCCCCCCCCCCCCCCCCCCATCCTTCTAAACTCCAATGAGTACCGACCCAGAGTCCTCGACCATTACTCGTATGGCAAACTCTTCATTCCAGAGATCATTCTTGTGAACCTCCTCTGGACTCTTTTCAAGGCCAGCACCACCTTCCTTGGATACGGGGCTCTAAACTGCTCACAACACTCCAAATGACCAGAGCCTTATATAGCCTCAGAAGTACATCCCTGGCCTTGTATTCTAGCCCTCGACATGAATGCTAACATTGCAGTTGCCTTCCTAACTGCCGACTGAACCTGCACATTAACCTTAAGAGAATCGTGAACAAGGACTCCCATTTAGGCATCTTCCCATTTAGAAAATAGTCTCTGCCTCCATTTCTCCTTCCAAAGTGCATAACCTCACACTTTTCCACATTGTACTCCATCTGCGACTTCTTTGCCCACTCTCCTAGCCTGTCCAAGTCCTTCTGAAGCCCACCTGCTTCCTCAATACTACCTGTTCCTCTACAGATCATTGTTTCATCTGCAAACTTAGCAACTGTGCCTTCCGTTCCTTCCTCCAGATCATTAATCAGGGGAGACAGTTTTCAGACATTCTGACACAATGGCCAGCACATCAAAGTTAATATTGCAGGAATTTTGCCTGAACTCTTGTGATGTTTGTTTGAAGGATGTGGTGGTGGCATTGTTGATGGAATTTCTATTGTCCTCTTTTGTGTGGCTGATATGCTGTCCCTGTCTCGCTGCTGTGCGGGAGCGTGGTGGCAAAAACTGCAGTGCACATTAGAACTTCAATTGACTTGCAGACGTCTTCCACTCAACACAGTTGCAGCCTGTCATCATGGAGCACTTGCCAAGTTATGAAAAATATACTGGACATCCAGATAGTTGTAGCACGAGCCTCCCAATTTACCTCTCTTCCACGACCAAGACGTATTGCTGAAATTTCTTAAAGGGGTGAACTGAAACCCGCAGTATGTTCTTGGATCTCCTTGTCAATGGTGGCCTATCTGGAGAGGCTGGTATTTAGTATTCTAAATACTGTGGGCTACCTCACAGCTGGCTAGACTAGAGTCTGGGTTTTGACGCTGTCTGCTACCTTCCACTCAACACAGTTGCAGTCTGTCATCATGGAGCATTTGCCAACTTAAGGAAAACCGCCTGTGGTCATCTGGGACTATGGTGACTTTACTTAACATCCAGGAAGGGAGCAATGCTTGTCAGATGTTAATTATCACAATTAATTAATCTCTTATCTTGCCAATATTTGGAGGATTACATGAGTTCATCGGAGTGGCATGCTTTGCTTATCTCCACCCTGTTTCTTCAATGACCTTTCATCACAAAGTTAGAAATGTAGCTGTTTGCTGCCAATTCCAAGTGTTCACCTTAATTCAAAATTTCCTGATAGTGAAACAAATGTATGCCAGCATACATAAAAAGACTATCAGGTGACCTCCGCTTGTGACCATGGAGTGATTGGTCACATAAAGGGCTGTTCCAGTTCAAAGTCACAGAAAAGGGATCTTTTTACCCAAATCTGGGTGGAATTTTGATGAAAAGGCGTGGGTGAATGTTAGAGGAGTAGTTTTCCCTGGAATGGTGTGTCTTCCGATTACAAGACCCGGCAGAAAACAGTGAGAGGTTTGGCTGGAAAGTTGAAACAGTCTTGTGCTTCACAGACGGTCTCTTCCAGCATGCAGGCGGGGGAGGGGTAGGCCCTAGATACCAGAACTGATGACTTTTATCAAGGAGGAATTCCAGAAACCGAGGAAAGAAATGCATGAGGATCATGCAAAGGCCATTGCAGAAGCTGTGGCACCCCTGAAGAGTACTTTGGAGTGGATGGAGAGGTGTTTGGAGGTGCAGGGGTCACAGATTTGGAAGATTGAAGGAGTGATCTCGGACCACAGCGATCTGGAGACGGAGGTGGGGCTCCTAGGAGACCTTTGTAAAACGCTGAGGGCAAAGGTGGAAGAGCAGGAGAATGCCTCGGGAAGCAGAACCTGCGAATAGTGGGCCTGCCTGAAGGAGTGGAAGGTGTGAGTGCCACGGGGTACGTCTCGAGGATGCTGGCGAGACTGGCGGCAGAAGGGTTGCTAGATAAGGAACCTGAAGTGGACCGAGCGCATAGGTCTCTGAGGCAAAAGCCTAGAGCTGGGGAACCACCACATGTGGTGATCGTGAGACTCCATATACTTGTGGAGAAGGAGAAAATTCTACGGTGGGCCAGGGAGAAGCTGCGACTTGGAGGGAAATGACGTCCGGATTTTTCAGGACACCGGAGCCGAGTTGGCAAAACGGCAGGCAGGTTTCAACAAGGTGAAGGCGGTGCTGCATCAGCGGATGATCAGGTTTGGGGTGTTCTACCCGACGAAATTATGGGTGGTGTTCGGAGGACGGGAGTATTATTTCGAGACCCCAGAAGCGGCCGAAGACTTCATTAAGGAGCATAAACTGGCGGAGAACTGAGTGGACAATGTTTGGGAACTGGGGTGCTGGCACTATGTAATGGTCGGGAGCATGGTTGAAGTGGGTGTAGGGAGTAATATTTTTTTGTGGGGGGTGGGGTCTCTGTTCAACGTTGTGATTGTGAGGAGTTGTAGGGGTGAAAAGTTTATGTGGGGATGGATGTTCCCACCCCCCCAGCCCCTCCTGTTTTATGTGACTGTTTGTGTTTAACATCTGTTTGTTTGCTTTTGGAGAAGGCTACCTGGAGTTCAGGAGAAGTCCTTGTTTGCGTGAGGGAGGGTAAGGCCAGCAGGAGACCTTCTTCTTTGATCTGAGGGGGGGGGGGGGGGGGGGAGAGGGGGGAGGTCATTAGGATGTGCCTTTGGGCAGGGGCAGCCGCGCCAGCAGGTTATGCTGGCGAACGGAAGTGAGGTGGTGGGGGAGAAGGCAAAGAGGGGTGGCAGTGGGTAGGGGGGAAAGGGGAAGTGGTGGGGAAGAAGGGGAATAGCGAGGCGGGGGGGGGGTTTCTGTGACGCGGGGAGGGGAGAGATGACATGGTCAAGGCGAAGAAAGGGACCATCTGGGATGGGCTAGGTACAGAGTGGAATTAAAGGGGCAGGAGTTAAGTGGGGAAGATGACGGACAGTAGAGGGGATTGGAGGCGCACGCCTCCGGTAAGTTTAATAACATGGAACGCCCGGGGACTGAATGGGCCAGTTGAAAGATCGTGGGTGGTCGCGCACCTCAGGAGCTTGAAAGCAGGGATGTCTTTTTGCAGGAGACACAGGGCAGGTTTTTCACTCGGGGTTTGGGTTTGATTTGAAATCGAGGGGTGTGGAAATTTTAATGAGCAGAAAAATGGGATTTGTGAGTGCGAAGGAGGTGAGGGATCAAGGTGGGAGATATGTGATTGTGAGTGGGGTATTGGAAGGGGCACCGGTAGTGTTGGTAAATGTGTATGCCCCAAATTAGGATGATGTGGGTTTTATGAGGGTGTTGCTGGCAGCACGGTAGCATTGTGGATAGCACAATCGCTTCACAGCTCCAGGGTCCCAGGTTCGATTCCGGCTTGGGTCACTGCCTGTGCGGAGTCTGCACATCCTCCCCGTGTGTGCGTGGGTTTCCTCCGGGTGTTCCGGTTTCCTCCCACAGTCCAAAGATGTGCGGGTTAGGTGGATTGGCCATGATAAATTGCCCTTAGTGTCCAAAATTGCCCTTAGTGTTGAGTGGGGTTACTGAGTTATGGGGATAGGGTGGAGGTGTTAACCTTGGGTAGGGTGCTCTTTCCAAGAGCCGGTGCAGACTCGATGGGCCGTATGGCCTCCTTCTGCACTGTAAATTCTATGTAAATCTATGTAAATCTCGGATTTGGCCACGTACCAGTTGATCATGGGAGGAGATTTTAACTGTGTCCTGGTGCCACGGGTGGATAGATCGAGCCCCAGGTCGATGGGTAGGGTACGAATGGTAAGGGAGCTGGTTGTATTTATGGAGTGGATGTATATGGTGGATCCATAGCGCTTTCAGAACGCAGGGGGAAGGGGGTTTTCCTTCTTTTCGAACGTCTATAAGGTGTATTCGAGGATTGATTACTTTGTAGTGAGCCGGGAGATTTTGGTTGGGGTGGAGGGGACAGAGTATGTGGGGATAGTTATCTAGGACCATGCACCCCACTGGCTGGAGATTCGGTTCAGTACGGGACGAGAGCAGAGGCTGGGGTGGACGTTTAACTCTGGGTTGTTGATGGATGGAGGTTTTTGTGATAAGGTGCGGTTGGCGATTAGGGATTATGTGGATTTCAATCAGAATGGGGGGGTGTCGGCGGGCATATTTTTGGAAGCACTGAAGGCAGTGGTCCGTGGAGAAATTATCTAATTTACGGTTCGTGCGAATAAGGAAAGGAGGGCGGAACATGACCGTCAAGTGAGCGAGATAGTGGAGGTGAACAGGGAATATTCGAGGGCGCCCACCGTGGAGGGATTGGCGAGCAGGAAAAAGTTGCAGGGGCAATTTGACAGGCTGACAATGGGGAGGGCAGTAGGGCAACTGTGGAGGGCAAGAGGGGTGCAATAACGAGTATGGGAAGAAGGCGAGCCGCATGCTGGCGCACCAGCTGCGGAAGCAGGCTGCATCCAGGGAAATATTGAAGATCTGGGCTGGGGATGTGGTGCCAGAGCCAGGGAAGATAAATGAGGCATTTAAAGAATATTATCAGGGACTTTATGAGGTAGACCCAGGAGGAGAGGAGGGGGACATTGGGTGGTTTCTGGACGAGCTGGAATTTCCCCAGGTGGAGGAAGCAAAGAGGCAGGCGTTGGAGGAGCCGCTGGGGCTGAGGGAGGTGCTGGATAGTATCAGGGGTATGACGTCGGGGATGGTCCCTGAGCCGGATGGGTACCCGGCAGAATTTTATAAGGAATTTGTGGCGGACCTGGCACCACATCTGTTGGGGGTGTTTAATGAAGCACTGGAGAAGGGGGAGTTGCCGGAGACAATGAAGCAGGCAATGATCACACTAATCCCAAAAAAAGGGGAAGGACCCGGTGGAATGTGGGTCGTATAGACCCATATCACTATTGAACACGGATGTGAAAGTATTCGCTAAGTTGTTAGCGGGGAGGATGGAGGATTTTTTCCCGGGGGTGGTTGCAGAAGATTAAACGGGCTTCGTGAAGTGCAGGCAGCTCGCGAGTAATATAAGAATGTGGTTAATGTGGTGATGAACCTGTCGAGAGCTCTGGTACCCGAGGTGGTGGCATCCATGGACACGGAGAAAACAATTGATCGGGTGGAGTGGTGGTACTTGTTCGAAGTTTTGAGAAGGTTTGGGTTTGGTCTGCGATTTGTGGCATGAGTGAGGTTGCTGTATGTGGCGCCAAGAGCAAGGGTGAAGACGAATTATATGATCTCACGAAGCTTTGACTTACACGGGTACGAGGCAGGGGTGTCCGCTGTCGCCGCTGCTGTTTGCTCTGGTCATGGAGCCATTGGTGATGGCTCTCAGGTGGTCAGCAGAGTGGCAGGGGATAATGAGGGGACAGAGGGAGCAATGGGTGTCGCTCTATGCCGATGACCTCTTGCTGTATATTTTGGATCCGTTGGAGAGTATGGGAAGGATTTTGGCCCTTTTGGGGAGGTTTGGAGGGTTCTCGGGATACAAGCTGAATGTAGGGAAAAGCGAGGTATTCCCGGTGAATGAGCTGGCAGAGCGGGCTAATTTAGGGAGGATGCCATTTATGGTAGCGAGGGATAGGTTTAGGTACTTGGAGATTCTGGTTGCGAGGGAATGGACGGGGCTCCATAAGTGGAACTTAACGAAGCTGGTGGAGGAGGCCAGGGAGGATCTTAACAGGTGGGATACACTGCACTTAACGTTGACGGGGAGGGTCCAAATGGTGAAAATGAATATTCTGCCGAGGTTCTTGTTTATCTTTCAGGCTCTCCGGATCTTTATACCAAAGTCCTTTTTTGGGAAAGTGGACACGATTGTCTCTGACTTTGTATGGGTGGGGAAGATGCTGAGGGTGGGGAGGACCCTGCTGCAGAGGCAGAGGCAGCAGGGGGGGGGGTTGGCGTTGCCAAACTTGCTTCATTATTATTGGGCGGCGAATGTGGACAAGGTGTGGCGGTGGTGGGAAGGAGATGGGGTAGAGTGGGTAGGAGGAATCTTGTAAGGGGTCTAGTTTGAGGGATATGGTGACGGCAGCATTGCCAATGGCTCCTAGTAGGTATTCAGGGAGCCCAGTGGTGCAGTCCACAGTGAAGATATGGAATTGGCTGTGGAGGCATTTTCGGGTGTAAGGGATGTCGGTGCTAACGCCGCTGTGCGAGAATCATGGGTTTGAGCCGGGGTGGGGGGGGGGGGGGGGGGGGGTGTTGGTGTTGGATAGTATAAAGGAGGTGGAGGGAAGTGGGGTTGGTCAAGGTGAGGGATTTGTATTTGGAGGAAGGGTTCGCCAGTCTGGAAGAGCTAAGGGAGAGGGTAGAGCTGCCAAGGGGTGGTGAGTTCAGGTATCTACAGGTTAGGGATTTTGCACAAAAGGTCTGGAAGGGGTTCCCTAGATTGCCGGGATACACCCTGCTGGAGCGATTGCTGCTTCCGGATGTGGAGGGGGAGGAGGGAGTGGATGGTGAAGATCAAGGAGAAATGGGAAGCAGAGTTGGGAATGGAGATCAATTGGGGAGTATGGAGTGAGGCACTGTGAAGAGTAAAGGGGACCTCCTCTTGCGCAAGGATGAGCCTGATACAGTTTAAGGTGGTGCACAGGGTGCATATGGCACGGGCGAGAATGTGTGGATTCTTTCAGAGGGTAGCAGATGAGTGTGAGAGGTGTGGCCGGGGGCCAGCGAATCATGCGCACATGTTTTGGGGTTGTGAAAAATTGGGAAGATTCTGGGCGGGAGTGTTCGCAGTCTTAGCCAGGATAGTGGAGGAGGGAGTGAACCCGGACCCTTTGGTGGCGATATTTGGGGTTTCTTGGTCTTGACCTTTGCCTCTCTGATTGCACGGTGACGGATTTTGCTGGAGTGGCGGTGGGCATCGCCACCGGGGGTAGTAGCATGGTTGGGTGACTTGTATGACTTCCTGCTGGTAGAGAAGATAAAGTATGAGTTAAGGGGCTCAGCAGGGGAGTTTGAGAAAAGGTGGGGGATGTTTGTGACGGTGTTTGAGGAGCTGTTCGTTGCAGGGTGTGGTGTGGTGGGTGATGGGGAGGGGGGTGAACTAGGAGAAAAACCTGTACAAACTGTATCGTTGATTGTTGGGAAGAATGTTTCCCGGGGTGATTATTTGCTGTAACCTACTTTGATACAAGTTTGAATAAAATGCGTTTATAAACAAAAAAGACTTATCAGGTGGCAAGCTACATTAATGCAAATAAATACTAGGCAGTGACCACTTCAGAGACTAATTAGTTTATCCTGCACAATAAACTAATTTGTAACTGGAATATTGTGGACAATATATTAGCTCAGTCACTTATTAGGCAAATATTTTATCTCGATGCATGTCTGCATATAATACACATTATATGTTTTGAATTCACTTGCTGGATGTGGGCATCACTGGCTTGGTCAGCATTTAGTGCCCACCACTAGTTGCTCTTCAGTAGGTGCAATGAGCTGTCTTCTTGAACTGATGCAGTTCCTGTAGCTTCACCCACAATGCTGTGAGGGAGGGAGTTCCATGATTTGAACCAGCGACAGTGAAGGAACAGCGTGTTGCTCTGTTTTGGTCCCAACAGCAGCGCCAATACTGTGGGTATTTCTATTTATCTTAGTGAACCACAAGCCTTCCCTTATATCAAATGACCACACACCCAGTTAGCTAGTTCGGTGGTTTATTTACTTACACAAGAGTTATCTCAATATGCAAACACAATATCTACTACGAGTTGAACTACACCTATCAGTTACAATATACTTAACTTCAGGGTGACCGGCACTGTGCAAATGGATAAGGCCTTTATCTGGATTTCACTTGGATGGTTCGAAGAAAGTGGCTCTGTTTCTTCTGGGCTCATGTCAAGTAGCGATCGTTGGTCTTGAACTTGGCTGGCTGTTCCTGCTGCAAATGGGTTGGCACAGGCCGGATCCAAAAGAGACAGAACACATGGCTGTGTCCTCTTTTATACCTCTGGAATTTCACGCTCTTTGGGGCGGTCCTTAACCTTGGACCCAATAGTTCGACAAGGCTCTGATCACTGTCTTCGATTTCGGCCAATAAAGGGGTGGGTTCCTTGATGGTGGGCGGGTCCTTAGCGGTCATTGACCTTGGCAGTTGTGCTTTCTGAGTAAGGGGAGTGGTGCTGATTAGTCTGTGGCTGTACCGGTTGCTTGATTGGAGTTCTATTGTCCTGGGAAAATGGGCCATTAAAATGCAAATGAGCATGGGTTTCGATCAGGTCTGGTTACCTGTGTTTTAGATACACATAGGCGGTATATCTGTCTGAGTCCTGGGTTGACCATAACTCCCATGGTCCTTTGTAGGTGGCCATCTTAGATGGCTACAAGCGATATATTTCCAAGTCCGAATGGTGAGTGATTTGGAGGTAATGAAATGAAAAATTGAAAATGAAAATTGTTTATTGTCACAAGTAGGCTTCAAACAAAGTTACTGTGAATATCCCCTAGTCGTCACATTCCGGCACCTGTTCAGGGAGGCTGTTACGGGAATTGAACTGTGCTGCTGGCCTACCTTGGTCTGCTTTCAAAGCCAGCGATTTAGCCCTGTGCTAAACGGCCTCTAGAGGCTGAATCCACCTGGTGGTGATGTTCCCAGGTATTTATGTGAATCTATTGATAAAAGACCTGGAAGGTTAGAATTTGATGACAAAATAGAGTTCACTGATCTGGTAGCTAATTGTGCAAACTGTATAAGGTACCAATGAAATGAAATAAAGGCATTTTTTAAATTCATTAGTTTGCTGAAACGTCCTTTGTATTAGAATGTCCAAATTATGACATTAAGAGAACTTACAAATTTTGGCCAGATAGAAGAGCTGAATTAATTACCAGCCATCATTAATGAAGGGTGAACAAAAAATGCTGGAAAAACAAGCTCGACCGACAGCGTGTGTAGGGAGTAAGAAGTTAACGTTTCAAATCCGTCAGAGTTAAAGAAAGGCAGAAATGTGTTTGATCTTATCATAGTTTCATTGTCTCATAGAACATACAGTGCAGAAGCAGGACATTCAGCCAATCGAGTCTGCACTGACCCACTTAAGCGTTTTTTGAAAACTGTTTCTGGGAGAGATTACAAAAAAATGTAGCAACCTTAAAACAAGAGACGCATGGTCTGGTGTCGGAATGAGGAAGGGAGTTTCTACATTGTAACAATGAATGTATGGATTATTAAAAAAAAGGTTAAGATGGAGGAGAAACATCACAGTCTGAAGTAGCTGAACTCAATGTTGAGTCCTGAGGGTGCAATGTATTTAATTGGAAAATGAGATGCTGCTCCTCCAGCTTTGTTTGACTTCCTTGGAGCATTGCAACAGGCTAAGGACAGGCATGTGGGCATGAGAGCAAGATGCAAGCAACAGGAAGGTTGGAGTCATGCTTGCGTACTGAGCAGAGGTGTTTCGCAAAGCCGTCACCTAGTCTGCGTTTAGTCTCCCCTGCATTGGGAGCAGCAAATACAGTCGACCAAATTGAACGAAGTGAAACTCTGCTTAACCTGAAAGGAGTGTTTGAGGACTTGAATGGTGAGAAGGTAAAGGGGCAGGTGTTGCACCTTCTCGTTTGCAAGGGCAGGTACTTTGGAAGAGATGGGGAGTTGGGAATGATGGAGCAGTGGACCAAGCTGTCATAGAAGGAGCAGTCTTAATCTTAATCTTTATTGTCACAAGTAGGCTTACATTAACACTGTAATGAAGTTACTGTGAAAAGCCCCTAGTCGCCACAACCCAGCGCCTATTTGGGTACACTGAGGGAGAATTCAGAATGTCCAATTCACCTCACAACCACGTCTTTCAGGACTTGTGGGAGGAAACCGGAGCACCCGGAGGAAACCCACGCAGACACGGGGAGAACATGCAGACTCCACACAAACTGTGACCCAAGCCAGGAATCGAACCTGGGACCCTGGCGCTGTGAAGCAACTGTGCATTTGAAAGATGCTATCCCTGGCAATGTAGCACTCTTTTCGTACTGCGCTGGAATGTCGGCCTAGATTGTGCCTAAATCTCTGCAGTTGAACCTGAACCGGTAACCTTCTGACTCAGAGACCAGAATTCTATCAACTGAACAACATCTGATACCTGTGATATTGTAGTAATATATCTGGTCTAACTACTCGCCTAAATTAAATTAATGTTCAGCAGGGTTCTAACTGGTGACACTCCTGCTTTAATATCAAGATTGTGCAGTCACTTCATGATAGTTAATAATTTTTAATCTTAAGTTTTATTTAACTTTTCTAAATGTTGATCCGAAAAGTCTATTAGTAGAGTAATAACTTTGAGAGATTACTGTGTGCAATAATGAACTGTTTTCTGTTGAAGAAATCAATGTGGTAACTACCCCCAGTTTTATTTTAGGAAGTTGGGCATAAGAACAGTGTGGTACACTTTGCATAATAGTATCATAATGGATGTTTTTTAGCTGGGATTGAGGAGAGGCTGATGGTGGTAATGTGGATACTAGTGATAACATCTCAAATTACAAAAAATAGAGTAAAAAAGCAACACGGGCAACAAAAAGGCAATTCATTCCAACCACTTTGTAATGTCGTTTACTGACTATTTTAGCCCTTGCGTGAAAAAATGTCACCAAATTCAGAAGAGAGGCTTTTTTTAAAAAAAGGTGAAAGAAATTGAGTAGTCTCGAGACTAATAAATGCTGCAACATAGCATTTCGTTGTGCAAGTTGACATTCTATTTCAGATGTTTAAATGTTGTGATAGTTTGTCAAACATGGTTTGCAATAAGTAGTTGATGGGAGATGGATATGTTCTTCGTGGCCAAATGATAACTCTGGTTCACACTAGGTGAAAGACACTGAAGTGCTTTAGCTCGGCACTCTGCTATTTTACGATTGCGTGACAAATGAAACCTTGTCGATCAGTTTCTCCTCGGTGATATTTGTCGCGCGTCCTGAAGGCGATCCCGGAGAACGCTTACCTGAAGATCAGAGGCTGAGTGCCCTTGACTGCTGAAGTGTTCCCCGACTGGAAGGGAACATTCCCGCCTGGTGATTGTCGTGCGATGTCCGTTCTACCATTGGCGCAGCGTCTGCATGGTCTCGCCAATGTACCACGCCTCAGGACATCCTTTACTGCAGCGTATGAGGTAAACAACATTGGCTGAGTCGCACGAGTATCTTCCGCATACCTGGTGGGTGGTGCTCTTGCTTGTAATGGTGGTACCCATGTCGATGATCTGGTACGTCTTGCAGAGGTTGCCATAGCAAGGTTGTGTGGTGTTGTGGTCGCTGTTCTCCTGAAGGCTGGGTAGTTTGCTGCAAACAATGGTCTGTTTGAGGTTATGGGGACGTGGGGATGGCCTTGGCAAGATGTTCATCTTCATCGGTGATGTGTTGAAGGCTCTGAAGTAGATGTCATAGTTTCTCCGCTCCGGGGAAGTACTGGGCGACAAAGGGTACTCTGTCGGTTGTGTCCCGTGTTTGTCTTCTGATGAGATAGGTGCGGTTTTTTGTTGTGGCGCGTTGGAACTGTCGATCGATGAGTCGAGCGCCATATCCCGTTCTTACCAGGGCGTCTTTCAGCGCCTGTCGATGTCTGTTATGTTCCTCCTCGTCTGAGCAGATCATGTGTATGCGGCGCGCTTGTTCATAGGGAATGGCTTCTTTAATGTGTTGAGGGTGGGAGCTGGAGAAGTGGAGCATCGTGAGGTTATCCGTGGGCTTGCGGTAAAGCAAAGTGCTGAGGTGACCGTCCTTAATAGAGATGAGTGTGTCCAAGAATGCAACAGAATTTGGAGAATAGTCCATGGTGAGTCTGATGGTGGGAACTTAGTGATGTCATTGTGTAGTCATTTCAGTGATTCTTCACTGTGGGTCCAAAGGAAAAAATATCATCAATGTATCTGGTGTATAACATCAGTGAAGGTCCTGTGCGGTGAGGAGATCTTATCGAACTTATGCGTGAAGATGTTGGCGTATTGAGGTGTGAATTTGGTCCCCACGGCTGTTCCGTGTGTCTGGATGAAGAACTTGTTGTCAAAGGTGAAGACATTGTGATCCAGGATGAAGCAGATGAGTTGTAGAGTTACATAGAACAGCACAGAACAGGCCCTTCGGCCCTCGATGTTGTGCCGAGCAATGATCACCCTACTTAAACCCATGTAACCCGTATACCCGTAACCCAACAATCCCCCCCATTAACCTTACACTACGGGCAATTTAGCATGGCCAATCCACCTAACCCGCACATCTTTGGACTGTGGGAGGAAACCGGAGCACCCGGAGGAAACCCACGCACACACGGGGAGGACGTGCAGACTCCACACAGACAGTGACCCAGCCGGGAATCGAACCTGGGATCCTGGAGCTGTGAAGCATTGATGCTAACCACCATGCTACCGTTGCGTCTGGAGATTGGCAGTTGTCAGTGTTGAGTACAGTGGCTGTTGCAGCAATACGCTGGTGTAGAGTGCCGAGACGTCCATTGTGACAAGGAATGGTCCTGGTTCAACTGGTCCATGGGTGCTGTTTCTGTAAGAAGTCCGTTGTATAGCGACAGAAGCTGGGCGTTCCTTGTACGATGGGTTTCAAGATACCCTCGATGTAGCCAGAGAGGTTCTCACACAGGGTCCCATTGCCTGATCCAATAGGACGGCCTGGTGTGTTGGCCTTATGTATTTTTGTGAGGCAGTAGAGATCTCCAATGTGGGGGAGTACGTGGGATGAGAGCACGTAGGGTGCTCTGAAGATTTGGATCCAAGGTCTTGATCAATCTGTTGAGTTGGCGGATGTGTTCTTTGGTCGGATGTGCGGGTAACTGTCTATAGTGTTCCTGGTTGTTGAGTTGTCGGTACACTTCTTTGCAGTAGTCCGTTCTGTTCAGTATAACTCCTTTGTCTGCTGGTTTGATTACGCAGCTGGTCTTAAGCGCGTTGGATGGCGTTGCTTTGTGCTCGTGTGATGTTTGGGGCTGTCTTGTGAATGCAACCGATGAATCTGGCATTGACACGACTCCTGATAGCTTGAGCACACATGTCCAGTCGAGGGCAGCGGCCTTCTGGAGGGGTCCAATTCGACTCTTCCCTCTTCGGTTGCTGCACCGCAGATCACTCAGTCAGATGTTCCGGTTCATTTGTTGTATCATTTGCTGTTGGCATCTTTGGGTCTGTGGAAGAAGTCCCCGAGCCTCATTCGCCTAATGAATTCCTCCGTGTCTGCCGCAAGACTGATGGGGTCCATTTTGGTGGTGGTGCAGAAATTGAGCCCTCTGCTGAGAACTTCAATTTTGTCTGGCTGAAGGGTGTAGTCCGACAAATTGACAACATATTTCCCTGTATTGTTTTCTGCTGTGGTACCGGGAGAGGCTGAGTTTCTCAAGCTTCCTGTTCTTGGTGTGCATTTCGGTGGCAGCTGGTCGGATGCATCCTGAGCGCAAGTTGAGAATATGGGCTCTATCTTGGTTTCACGGTTGTGCCGTTTGCTATAGAGCTGGTGTACGAGGTGATTGAGGAGTGCGAGAGAGGTGCCACGGCTCTCAGCGTAGTCTGTGTTGTAGGTCGACTTAAGTGGGTTTGTGATTTGTAGAAACTTGATATCAGTGTCTATATGCGTGATCTTCTTGGAGATGCTCTCCACTTGAGCCGGCAGTTTGTGGTGTTGATAGTAGCTATGATGTGAAGATGCCAGTGTTGGACTGGGGTGGGCACTGTAAGATGTCTTCCAACACCAGGTGAACACAAGGGCAGCACGGTGGCACAATGGTTAGCATTGCTGTCTATAGCGCTGAGGACCCAGGTTTGAATCCCGGCCCTGGGTCACTGACAATGTGGAGTTAGCATGTTCTCCTCGTGTCTGCGTGGGTTTCACCCCCACAACCCAAAGATGTGCAAGGTAGGTGGATTGGCCATGCTAAATTGCCCCTTAATTGGAAAAAATAATTGGGTATTCTAAATTTTTTTTGAAGGGTTAATGTGCGGCATTTTTGTTTTTAATCACTAGCTTTATTTTTGTGGTATAGATTTGAGCAGAGCAATGTCCCACAAGCAGCAATGTGATGATGACCAGATAATATGTATCTAGTGCTGTTGGTTGAGAGGTAAGTATTGACAGGAGAACCCCTTGCTCTAAAAAGTACCAATGGATCTTTTCCGTGCACTCGAGGGGGCAGATAGTGTTTACCAACTCATCCAAAGGACGGCATCTCTGACAGTGTGGCATCCTATCAGTACTGAACTAAACTAGGAGGTCAGTTCACTGGAGTGGAGCTAGAACCCATGACCTTCTGAAATTCCTGTCAATTGAACTCAAGCTTATATCTGAGCTGGAACAAACCATTACCATCTTTGTCGCTGGAGTGAACGTTTAAGACGGTAAATGGTCTGCTGATCAGTGTATTACTTTGTCTTTGCTGGGGTCATGCTTCTTGAATATTTTATGCTTTGCATCCATCCAGACAAATAGAGAGTATTCCTTCACTCCTGACTTGCACAGTGTAGGTGGTAGAGAGGCTTTGTGGAGTCAGTAGGTGAGCCACTAATTGCAAAATCTTTAACCTCTGACCTGCTTCAGTAACCACAGTATTTATATGACTGGGTCAGTTGAGTTTCCAGCCAATAATGTTGGCAGTGATGGATTTGGCAATGGTGATGATTCGATTCTACTTTGAAGATGGTGTTGTGAATATCTACTTCATAACACTTAGCAGCACGTTAGCACAAGTGGATAGCGCTGTGGTTTCACAGCGCCAGGGTCCCAGGGTCGATTCCCCGCTGGGTCACTGTCTATGCAGAGTCTGCATGTTCTCCCCGTGTCTGCGTGGGTTTCCTCCGGGTGCTCCGGTTTCCTCCCACAGTCCAAAGACGTGCAGGTTAGCTGGATTGGCCATGATAAATTGCCCTTAGTGACCAAAAAGGGTAGGAGGGGTTGTTGGGTTACAGGGATAGGGTGGAGGTGAGGGCTGAAGTGGGTCAGTGCAGACTCGATGGGCCGAATGGCCTCCTTTTGCACTGTATATTCTATGTTCTCTTTGTTTCCGAACATAGCATTTTGTTCTAAGAATTACAATTTAACTGTAGAACGTAGGGCATCTGGTTAAACTGACAAGCAGCTCAGTGAAATCTATGCAGGCTTGGAATTAATTACAGTTAAAAGGTTGTGGCCATGTTGGCTTAATACTTTAACAATGAGAAAATTATGTTCACAAAATGGCAGATGGGCTTACTAGGCTAAGGAACTGGAGATATGACATCTGCATTTATTCCAATAAGGGGAAAGTTATTCATATGTGTTGTATACTCAATGTGCAGTAAAAAGAAACATTATGGAGATGCTAAACACTTGGGTTTCTTCCAAACACGTTGCAAGGTTTATTCAGGAGATGTTGCTCATACAATTCTGCGATGGAGAACTAAAGCCCGCGCAAACACTCTGTTGACGTCACAACAGACCACGTGACGTTCCACCAGGAGGGATGTGTTACTTCAGTACCTAACAATATGGTTCCAAAATTAAGCAAAGCTTTTCAAATCAAAAGGTAGTTAATTATCCTTTCTAACTAGGAACAGGACATGTGTGGCTTTGGAAATGGGTGGAGCTTCGTGAGATTCTTTGTTTTGAGGTTTTAATTCAGTGCATAGACAGCAAGCAAAATTGGGTGATGTTTGGAAGGCAGCTAAGAGCCTATGTCAGTTTTAGGTCATATGTAGTTTGTAGCTCTTTTGAAAGCCAAGAAATAAAGCCAAAGTTACACCTGAAGTAAATGCTAGATCTATAATCTATGATGCAGCCTCCGATTGGTATTCATTATAAGGCAGAGTTGGTCAGGGGAAGAAAGTGACTGGAAGATTTGTTTAGCTAGAAGCTGAAGGAAATAATTTGCAGTAATCCTCTCCTTGAAAGAAGGTTGAGCTTTTTTTCACAGTGCCATCTCCAAGATAGAATTCTGGAAGTAATCATCCTGGTTGCAATTTGAAACCATGGCAATGGGCTATTGGAAATCAGTGTTTTAAGCTACTGTGTAGAAGTTGCAGGTAGGACGGTGATTGAGATGTGGCGGCCCGGGATTGAAATGTAGAATCCCGAGTCATGAGATTTAAAAAAAAAATGTTTTTATTCTCCTTTTTCACATTTTCTTCAAGATTTACCCCCACCAACAGTAAACAGCAATGGATACAATGTCAAATCCCTTATTAACAATGATCCTATCCTCCCCCCAACCCCACACAACAGCCGCATGACAATACAAGCATCAGAAAAACTCCAGAAAAGGCATCAGGAATCGCCCATGATTACCATTACCCCCCCCCCCCCCCCCCCCCCCCCCCCCCCCCGGCTAATATTCAAGGCAATCCAATCCCCGAAAGTGTACAACCTTTTTCTTTTTAGAAATTTAGAGTACCCAATTCATATTTTCTAATTAAGGGGTAATTTAGTGTGGCCAATCCACCTAGCCTGCACATCTTTGGGTTGTGGGGGCGAAACTCGTGCAAACACAGGGAGAATGTGCAAACTCCACACAGGTGCTGTGAGGCAGCAGAGCTAACCCACTGCGCCACCGTGCTTCCTCTCGAAAACACCTCACCCAGTATCGGCCCCTTCCGCCAACTTTTCACCCTGGCTAGGCTCATCGAAACCCGTTCTACCAAGCTCTGATGGCCGCAGCCCCTCAATCCATCTCACTCCTCTTCTGGCCAGCTTAAACCTCCAGTGTGGAGGCCCCCGCCCGGGTCTCCTTCCCCCCTGACCCGGTCCCAGGAAAACAAAGAAATCCTCTTTAACACACAACCCCAGCATAAACACACAAGCCCCAAAGAACCATCATTGCAAAGGAAAGTCCCAACTCTTACCTTGTCCAAATAGACAGCGTCGACTCATTTAGTGCATTGGATTGGATTGGATTTGTTTATTGTCACGTGTACCGAGGTACAATGAAAAGTATTTTTCTGCAAGCAGCTCAACAGATCATTCAGTACATGGGAAGAAAAGGGAATTAAAGAAAATTCAAGAAAATACATGAAAATACATAATAGGGCAACACAAGATACAATGTAACTACATAAGCACTGGCATCGGATGAAGCATACAGGGTGTAGCGTTAATGAGGTTAGTCAAAAAGAGGGTCATTTAGGAGTCTGGTGATAGTGGGGAAGAAGCTGTTTTTGAGTCTGTTCGTGCGTGTTCTCAACTTCTGTATCTCCTGCCCGATGGAAGAAGTTGGAAAAGCGAGTAAGCCGGGTGGGAGGGATCCTTGATTACGCTGCCCGCTTTCCCCCGGCAGCGGGAGGTGTAGATGGAGTCCATGGATGGGAGGCAGGTTCGTGTGATGGACTGGGCGGTATTCACGACTCTCTGAAGTTCCTTGCAGTCCTGGGCTGAGCAGTTGCCATACCAGGCTGTGATGCAGCCCGATAGGATGCTTTCTATGGTGCATATAACAACATGCAGTGAAAAGATAAAGCTACATACTCTCCCACCAACCCCCTAACCTCAGTACAAGACCTGTCCTCAGCCCCATTTCTCAATTCTGTCACAGACCTTCTGCCTTCGCAAACACCTCCGCCGCTTCCACCGTCTCAAAATAAAAGTCTTTGGATTTGTAGGTCACCCTCAACTTAGCTGGATACATTTGGATTTGGATTTGTTTATTGTCACGTGTACCGAGGTACAGTGAAAAGTATTTTTCTGCAAGCAGCTCAACAGATCATTCAGTACATGGGAAGAAAAGGGAATTAAACAGAATTCAAGAAAATACATGAGAATACATAATAGGGCAACACAATATATGCAATGTAACTATATAAGCATTGGCATCGGATGAAGCATACAGGGTGTAGTGTTAATGAGGTCAGTCCATAAGAGGGTCATTTAGGAGTCTGGTGACAGTGGGGAAGAAGCTGTTTTTGAGTCTGTTCGTGCGTGTTCTCAGACTTCTGAATTTCCTGCCCGATGGAAGAAGTTGGAAGTGTGAGTAAGCCGGGTGGGAGGGATCCTTGTATGGTACAGTATGCCGCACTGCACTTTGCTGTTATACAGTACCATCTTCACTCGGCTGAAGGCCGCCCGCCTCCTCGCCAACTCCACCGTAAAGTCCTGGTATATGCATATACCAACTCCAGCCCACTGCACCTCCCACTTCTGCTTTGCCCGACACAGGACCTTCTTCACTCGGTACCTACGGAAACAAACAGTCACCACTCTTGGCGGCTCACTCGCCTTTGGTATGGGCCTCCACAACCTATGAGCCTGATCCAGCTCGTATAGAGAGGGATCATCTCCCTCCCCAATAGCTCCGCCAACATTGGAGCAAAATACTCTGTCGGCCTCGGGTCTACCACCCCTTCAGGCAGATCCACGACCCTCAGATTCTGCCACCTAGATCTGTTTTCCAGGTCTTTCATTTTGGCTCGCAGACCCTTGTTGGCCTCTATCACCCTCCGCAGCTCCTTCCCCATCAGGATGAGTTGATCATTGTGTTGCGATAGTGCCTCTTCCACTTCCTTCAGTGTCTCACCTTGCTCCTGCACCTCAGCCGCTGCACTCGATACCGCCGCCCTCACCGGGGCAATCGCCTCCTCCACCGGCACTTTCAATATCGCCCCCCTCTCCTTCTTCATCGCTTCCATGTGTTTTGTGAACTGCTTTTCAAGTTCCATGGCCATCGCCTCGGTCATCCTTTCTGCCATGAGCAGTGCGGCCTCACCTGGCGCCCCTGCCTTCCTTCCAGTTCCTGAGCCGACCTTTCCACCCACCGGCGGACCTTCATTAACCCCCTTTTTCACGGCATTTTTTCTTTGAGGTTTGGACATCTCTCTTTTCTGTGCCTTCCTACCCTTGTTTCACCAAAAGTTACTCCTGGGAAGGTGCATCAAAACTCAGAAAAATCAATTCTCGGGCGAGAGCCCTGCAACGTGCCGCTTCCTCCTACCAGCCGCCACCGGAAGTCTCCAGAGTGATGAGATTTTAAAGCAGGATTGGAAGAGTACTTAGTCAAAGGCTAATGGAATGACTCCCATTAAATCTGGTCCCTTGGACAATAACTGGAATAATGAAGAAATGTCAGTGTGAGAAGTAGAACTGTATTTACAGCATAAATCTTTATAAACAATATGGCTAAATTAATGATGTTTACTTTGTTTAATTCTTTTTAATGATGCAATAAAGTTGTTTCTGTTGAAAAAAACATGAAATCTTGTGGCATAGTTTGGTTGGTTAATTGATCTGTTTGGATTTCTTCAAACGCTAATGGTCCTCAACAGGAGCACAACAATGATCATTACCTTGACACTCTTGCGATGTGAATGTCATTTATAATTTACTAGGCCTAGCCTATTTGTTATTCTAGTCTTGCTGTATTTTGTGGGAACAAACTGATTCATTATGCAGAATTGCAAAGGGATCTGATGACTGTGCAATCATCAGAGAACAGTCCACCTTTGCCCTTATGAGGGAGGGAAAGTTATTGATGAAGGTTAGCTAGGTTAAGCATACTGAGGACCACCTGCAGCATTGACATGAGGCTGAGATAGTTGACCTCTAAAAACTGCAAATATCTTCCCCTCGTGCTAGGTTTGATTCCCATTTGTTCCGTTTTAATTGGGATCCTTCGTGCTACACTTAGTCCAATTTTGCCTTGACATCAAAACAATCACTTTTGCCCCAGATTGGCAGTTCAGTTCTTTTGGACCAAGGCTGTAATGAGCTCTGGAGCAGAGTGGCGCTGGTGTAAACCAAACTGAGCATTGGGAAACAGGTTGGTAACCAACTGCAATTAATAATACTTGGCAACAGCTTCCATGCTTTGTTGTTACCTGAAGGACGCACCTGTTATTCTTTGCCTGCAGCAGTTGGGAAGAGAACCAACAATACTAATTTTAGCAGCCTGTTTCATAATGCCTTTGGAAGAACAGGTAATGTAGCTTAGACTTTGATTTCATTATTGGGCGGCATGGTAGCACAGTGGTCAGCACTGTTGCTTCACAATGCCCGGGTCCCAGGTTTGATTCCTGGCTTGGGTCACTGTCTGAGCGGAGGTTGCACGTTCTCGGTGTGTCTGCATGGGTTTCGTCCGGGTGCTCTGGTATCCTCCCATGGTTTCCTCCCACAAGTCCCGAAAGACGTGCTGTTTGAACATAAGAACTAGGAGCAGGAGTAGGCCATCTGGCCCCTCGAGCCTGCTCCGCAAAATTGGTGAATTGGACATTCTGAATTCTCCCTCCGTTTACCCGAACAGGCGCCGGAATGTGGCAACTAGGGGTTTTTCACAATATCTTCATTGCAGTGTTAATGTAAGCCTATTTGTGACGATAACGATTATTATAAAGATTATTATTATTCATGTGTAATCATCTGAAATGAACTGCTGTCTGAAAAATCATGGCAAATTTTACAAGTCCTCAGTCCACCTCCATCCTACCCCCTTTCTCCTTTGCAGCCCCATCATATATTTAGCACTCTATCACACATTCATAAATACTCAAAATTGCAGATAACTAGTCGTATCTGAATTTCAGCTCTGATTGCAAGTTCAATATTTTATTATCATAGATATCATGGTTGAATGAAGAAGAAAAGAAAGAGGCATAAACTACATACATAGATAGCAGGAAAGATGCCGATAAGGAAACTTACCAAGAGATTAATAGAGAAGTCAAAAAAATTAGGACGGCAGAGAGGAAAATAATAAGAACATGAAATAGTTTAATATTGGACAGTTATATAATTAAAAAGGATAGGATGAGATTAGAGTCAATAAGGAATGGACTAAATACAATCACAGGGAGCATTAGCAAAATGGCAAGAATATTATCTAATGACTTTTCTTCAGTATTTACCATGGAGATAGATCAGGCAGACAGAACATTGGAAGTTGAGATCCTGAATTATGTAACAGCATATAAAATAAAAAGAAAAGTATTTTAAGAAGTAATCATGCTCAAATTTGAATATAACCTGTGTTCTGGATGGATTATATCCATACATTTTAAAATACTCGAGGGAAAGGATAGCATTAATAATTTGTTTGAAAAAGATGTATTACCAAATGACTGCGGTAGCTAAAGTAGTATCTATATGTAAGAAGGGACATGGAACATGTCCAGAGAACTATTGGTAGGGAAAATAATGGAATCCGAATAACCATGAAAATAGAAAGCTTCTAGACACCAAAACTATAATAACAAATATGGATTTCAAAAGGGCTTGACCAATCTCATTGAATTTATTGAAGAGGTTACAAAGAGAGGAGATGAGGTTGATACAGTAGATATAATTTATCCAGATTTCCAAACTGTCTTCAATAAGTTTCCATGTAATAGACTAATGAGCGGAGGCAAGGGACAAGTAGCTGAATGAATAACCATCTGGCTATTCAAAACCGAAAGCAGAGAAAGTAGCTATTTAGAATGACACAAAGTCGGAAAATTGGATCCCATTAAGATCAGTTCTGGGACCAACGTTAATTTTTATTCAAGTTACTGACTTTGGAATCATAAACACAGTTTAGGAATTTGTGGGCACCGCCAAGTTGGGAGGGATAGTCAATACTGAGGAAATTGCAACCAATTACAAGAATCCTAGAATAGTTACAGCACAGGCCATTCAGCCTGCTGTGTCCATGCTGGTCATATGAATTAGTCTTATTATGTGGACACTTATCAAAGGCTTTTTGAAAACTGGGTGAATTACATCTACTACATTACCACTGTCTACTCCCTTCACTTGATAGAATTAAATGGGGCAAGACTTTACGTTTTGAATTGGCAAATGAATTTCAACACATTGGTGAAGTATTCTATTTTGGTAAGAAAAGTAATGAGTTTGCATTATTTGAAAAATAGGAAACTAAATAGTGTGGAAGAGAAAATGGATCCTAGAATAAAAACACAAACAGCTAAAACTGGCGTCGCAGATTAATAAGGTCATTTCGAAAAAAGAAAACCAAGCACTCGAAGAACAAAGAAAAGTACAGCACTGGAACAGGCCTTTCGGTCCTCCAAGCCTACACCGGCCACAGTACCGCTTAAACTAAAACTTTCTATACTTGCGGAGTCCCTATCCCTCTATTCCCAACCTATTCATGTATTTGTCAAGACGCCCCTTTAAATGCCACTATCATACCTGTTCCCACTACCTCCTCTGGCAGCAAGTTCCAGGCACTCACTAACCTTTGTGTAAAAATACTTCCCTCGCACATCTCCTCTATACTTTGCCACTCTCATCTTAAACCTATGTCCCCTGGTAATTGACTCTTAGGCGAAGGGAAAAAGCTTCCAATCCACTTAACTCGTATTTCTTTCTAGAGGGATAGAAGAGAAGTTATATTGAACATGGATTGAACTTTGGCAAGGCCATATTTGTGATACTGTGTACAATTCTACTGGCCATATTATAAAAATGATGTAGAAACATTGGAGAGGATGAAAAAAAGATTTACAAGCATGATGTGAAAGATGTGAGGTCATATCCATCAGGCAACAGACTTGAGTCCTTTTTCTCTTGGAGAAAAATGCTGAGGCATGACTTTTAAAGCTACAGAAGGTTTTGATACTGGACACAGTGTTTGCTCTTGTGGGGAAGAGCAAGACCAGAGGCCATCAATATATAGGATCGTCAACAAAAAAAATCAAGAAATTAGAGAATTCAGAAGAAACTTCTTCACCAGAGAGTGGTGAGAATACAACACTTAATACCACTGTGAAAGCTTAAGGCAAATAGTGCATATGCATTTAAAGGAAGACTAGATAAGCATATGGAAGCAAAGGGATTAGAGGACTTCGCTATTCAAATCAGCCGAGAATAAGTAGGAGGCGTGTAAATGCTGGCACGAACGGGTTTGGCCAAATGGCCTGTTTCTGTGCTATATTTGATGCAAGACTGGAAACTTGGCATTTCATGAAAATTGGATAATTTGGATTTGTTTATTGTCACGTGTAGCAAGGTACAGTGTAAAGTATTTTTCTGCAAGCAGCTCAACAGATCATTAACTACATGAAAATAAAAGAAAATACATAATAGAGCAACACAAAGTACACAATGTAACTAGATAACACCGGCATCGGGTGAAGCATACAGGGGTGTAGTGTTAATCAAGTCACTGCTAAGAGGATCGTTTAGGAGTCTGGTAACAGTGGGGAAGAAGCTGTTTTTGAGCCTGTTCATTTGTGTTCTCAGACTTTTGTATCTCCTGTCTGATGGGAGAAGTTGGAAGAGTGAGTAGGCCGGGGGAGGAGGATTCTTTGATTATGCTGCCTGCTTTCGCCAGGAAACGGGAGATATAGATGGAGTCAATGGATGGGAGGCAGGTTTGTGTGATGGACTGAGCTATGTTCATGACTCTCTGAAGTTTCTTGCGGTCTTGGGCCGAGCAGTTGCCATACCAGGCTGTGATGCAGCCATATAGGATGCTTTCTATAGTGCATCTGTAAAAGTTGGTAAGGGTTAATGTTGACATGCCGAATTTCCTTAGTTTCCTGAGGAAGTATAGGCGCTGTGTGCTTTCTTGGTAGTAGCTTCAACGTGGGTGGGCCAGGACAGATTTTTGGAGATGTGTACCCCTAGGAATTTGAAACTGCTAACCATATCCACTTCAGCCCCGGTCTTGCTGACAGAGTTGTGTACAGTACTTTGCTTTCTGAAGTCAATGACCAGCTCTTTAGTTTTGTTGACATTGAGGGAGAGATTGTTGTCACTGCACCACTCCACTAGATTCTCAATCTCCCTCACGTATTCTGACTTGTCGTTATTCGAGATCCAGCCCACTATGGTTGATTCGCCAGCAAACTTATAGATGGAATTGAAATCAAATTTTGCCACGCAGTCGTGTGTATACAGGGAGTATAGTAGGAGGCTAAGTATGCAGCCTTGCGGGGCCCCGGTATTGAGTACTATTGTGGAGGAGGTGTTGATGTTTATTTTTGCTGATTATGGACTGTGGGTGAGAAAGTCGAGGACCCAGTTGCAGAGTGAGGAGCCAAGTCCTAGGCTTTGGAGTTTTGATATGAGCTTGGCTGGGATTATGATGTTGAAGGCGGAGCTATAGTCAATAAATAGGAGTCTGATGTAGGAGTCCTTGTTGTCGAGATGCTCGAGGGATGAGTGTCGGGCCTAGGGAGATGGCGTCTGCTATGGACAGGCTGTGGCGCTATGTGAATTGCAGTGGATCAAGGCGTTCTGGGAGTATGGAGGTGATGTGCTTCATGACCAACCTCTCAAAGCATTTCATTACGACTGAAGTCAGGGCCACCGGATAGTAGTCATTGAAGCACGTTGCCTGGGTTTTCTTTGGCACCGGTATGATGGTGGTCGTCTTGAAGCAGGTGGGGGCCTCGGAGCGGAGTAGGGTCAGATTAAAGATGTCCGTGAACACATCTGCCAGCTGGTCCGTGCAGGCTCTTAGTGCACAACCAGGGATCCCATCCGGACCCATCGCCTTTCAAGGGTTCATTTTCAGGAAAGCCAATCTGACTTTGAAAGCTGTGATAGTGGGTATGGGTGTGTTATGGGCTGCTGGGGCACTCGGACAGCGGCTTGTTGATTTCCTGCTTAAACCGAGCATAGAATTCATTGAGTTCATCGGGGAGGGATGCGCTGCTGCTGGAGATAATGCTCGGCTTCGCTTTGTAGCCGGTTATGTTGTTTCGGCCTTGCCACAGCCGCCGAGAGTCTGTAACGCTCGTCTGTGACTCTAGCTTGGTCTGATATTCTCTCTTGGCATCTTGGATGGCTTTGCGAAGGTCGTACCTGGATTTCTTGTGTAGGTCAGAATCGTTTGACTTGAACGCCTCAGACTGTCCTTCAGTAGGGAGTCAACCCCGTGATTGAGCCATGGTTTCCGGTTGGGGAACGTATGTACTGCTTTCTTTGGCATGCAGTCGTCCACACATTTGCTGGTGAAGTCTGTGACAATGGTGTCGTACTCATTTTAGCTGGTCGCTGAGTTCTTAAATATGGATCTTACTATCGAAATATAAAAATCCCCAGTGGTTTCAAAATGCTCAGAGCATGCACATACAACTAGCACTGCTTTGCTGTATGAAAAATAGGGAAAGTGGAAATAATTTTCATTTTGTATGTGTGAAAGCAAGACTACAACCCTTTTGTGAACTGGATAAAATGATGGACAAATACGAGCTGCTCAAAGGTAGCAGATGTAGTATCAATGTTTTTTTTCAGGGTCAGCCCTAGAGATTGACCCTTACTTCCAGAAAAAAAATCAGACAAAAATCAAGCTGTGTGGCAAATAGCTTATTACTCCCACATCACTGCTTTGTACCCTGGAGTCCAGTTGAGTCACGTGTGTCATGAGATATTTTGACCAACTGAAGTACTTTTGAATAATGTCAGTTATATCTACCTCAAATGTTTAAGCGACCCCTGAAGAAACCATCATGACTCAATTGGAGAAGATTGAAGTAAGCTGTCAAATTTGACTTTTATTTTTTGAATCAAACAATCTTTTACCAAATAATGTATTATAGGGATTCATCCTTAGTTCAGTGGTAGTGATTTTGTCTCTGAGTCAGAGGTCATGGGTTCATGCACTACTCGAGATTGGAGCTTAGTGCAGTACTGGGAGAGTGCTCCAGTCTGAGATGCCATCGGTTGCATGAAATGCTAGTGAAGGTATTATTCACCTGTTCATTTGAGTGTGAAATTTCCTGCAGTGCTGTTCAAAGCACGGAGGTTTTCTCTGTTATCCTCGTCAACATGTGTCATTCAATCACCATCACCAAACCTGGATTCAATGGCTGTTTATCTATTCTGTTTGTGGAAGCAGGCTTTGTGAAAATTGACTGTCACATTACAACAGTGGCTTCCTTTCGAAAGTACTCCATTTGCTGTGAATCATCCTGGAGGACATGAAAGAGCAGGGCATCCCTGGATTCAAGGTCAGCAAGCAGGTGTTGAAGAATACTGAGTGGTATGTAGCGAGACAATGGCATGAGGTTGCTCACTTAGGGCTTCTCCGTACGCTACTTGTCCTCTGCTCTGCTGAGAACACATCGTTAAAGCATGCAATCTGTTGGCTTATCATGTTGTTGCTCTATTTATTTATCTCGGTGAACCACAAGTCTTTCCCTTATATCGATCAAATGACCACATAACCAGTTAGTTAGTTCAGAAGATGGTTTATTTACATACACAAGAGTTATGTCAACATGCAAACACAACATCTACAACGGGTTAAACTACACCTATCAGCTACAATAACCTATACTTAACTTCAGGACGACCGGCACTGTGCAAATGGATAAGGCCTTTATCTGGATTTCACTTGGCTGGTTCAAAGAAAGCGGCTCTGTCTCTGCTGGGCTCATCCGTCAGATAGCGAACGTTGGTCTTGAACTTACCTGGCTGTTCCTGCTGCAATTGGGTAGGCACAGGCCGGATCCAAGAGAGACACAACACATGGCTGTGTCCTCTTTTATTCCTCTGGGATTTCACGCTCTTTGGGGCGCTCCTTTACCTTGGACCCAATAGTTCGACAGGGCTCTGATCACTCTCTTCGATTTCGACCAATAAAGGGACGGGTGCCTTGGTAGCTGGGCGGGTCCTTAGCGGTCATTGACTTTGGCAGTTGGGCTTTCTGAGTAAGGGGAATGGCGCCAATCAATCTGTGGCTGTACCGGTTGCTTGATTGGAGTTCTATTGGAGTTCGATCAGGTCTGGTTACCTGTGTTTTAGATACACGTAGACTGTTTATCTGTCTGAGTCCTGGGTTGGCCATAGTTCCCATGGTCCTTTGCAGGAGGCCATCTTAGATTGCTACATTGTGACTTATCTAGCTGCTGGGGGATCCAGAAAAACAGACCTTTTCTGTGTCTTCTGAAGGTTGTTTGATTAACTCATGTCTGGAAAACTATCTAAGCCAGAGTTCCATTGTCCAAGTGATTAGTCTTATTAACCTATCTCCAAATGTTGAATACCTCCAATGATTGCCTTAATGCCTTGCATTCAACAATGCCCCTTCTACAACACGGTGCAAACCTGCAACCTCTGCCACTTCAAAGGACAATGGCAGCAGATGCATGGGAACATTACCTCCTGCAAGTTCCCCTCAAAGCCACATACCACCCTGACCTTGAGCTATATCGCTGTTATTTTACTGTGACTGGGTCATATGGAGAGTCACACTTGATACTACAAAGGCACCATTCCAGCAATAGTACTGAAGAATTATGCTACGGAACTAACTTCACCGCTAGCCAAGCTGTTCCAGTACAACTACAACACTGGCTTCTACGTGGAAAACTGCCCAAATATGTCCTGTGCGTAAAAGCAGGACAAATCCAACCCAGCAAAATTATGGAAGAAGGTGTTGACAGTGCTATCAAGTGGCACTTGCTCATCAATAACCTGCTCACATCCACTCCGTTTGGGTTTCATCAGAGCTACTCAGCTCTGACCTCATTGACAATCTTGGTCCAAGCATGGACTCGAGGAAGGGCAGCATGGTGGCACAGTAATTAGCACTGCTGCCTCACAGCGCCAGGGATCCGGGTTCAATCCCGGCCTTGGGTAACTCTCTGTGTGGAGTTTGCACTTTCTCCCCTTGTCTGTGTGGGTTTTCTCCCGCAGTCCAAAGAGGTGCATATTAGGTGGATTGGCAATGATAAAATTGCCCCTTAGTATCCAGGGATGTACAGGTTAGGTGGGTTTACAGGGACAGGGTGGGGGGGGGGTAAGGTGCTCTTTCAGAGGGTCGGTGCAGAACCGATGGGCCGAATGGCCTCTTTCTGCACTGTAGAGATTCTATGAGTAAATGAGCTGCAGTGAGCGTGACTGCCCTTGATATTGAGGCAGAATTTGATTTGAGCATAGTAACAAAGAGCCGATGCAAAACTGGAGACAATTTGTATTAAGGGGCGCAAACTCCACTGTTTGGAGTCATTCCTGGTATAAAGAAGATGGTTGTTGGAGGTTAAGCATCTTAGTCCCAGGGCATCGCTGCTGGAGTTCCTTTGGATAGAAGCCTAGGCCCAGCCATTTTCTTTTGCTTCATCAATGACCTTCCCTCCATCATAAGATTAGAAGTAGGCGTGTTCGCTGATGATTGCGCGATATTCAACACCATTCATGACTCGTCAGATACTGAAGCAGTCTGTGTTCACATTGTTTTTTAAATTCACCTATATGTTTTAGAATTCCCTTTATACCAAAGAACCTTAATGGCCGATATTCTAAAAACGGCGACCAGGGAATTTCCTCCCTGACTCCAGTACAGGCCTCTGAGAGTGCGATTCGGGTCAAACTCTCCTTTCAAGTTATCCCCCGGTATAACTCCTACCTTCACTGAAGAATTTTACTTACTTACCCCTTAATGGCATCGATGTCACGGGTCCTGCGTTCTTAAGGAAGTGAAGTAAGCTAATAACCACTTTTTCAGGTTAAATTATTTTATTATTAACATACTCTTTTTATCTCATTAAATTAAAAACATTATTTACTTTTTGATGTTGTCTGGTTGGTTGGTGAGGCCTTCAGACTCTCTCTCTCTCTCTTTCACTTTCAAGCCTCCTGGTCATCTCTCCTGGTGCAGTTTTCTCTTTTCCGGCTGCTGTGGCTGAGCTGTCCTTCTTGCTTCTTCGGGTGCCGCTGGTGTTCTGCTGCTGGTGTCTTTGTTCTTGCTTCTTGCCTCGTGGGGAGAAAAAGGGGAGGAGTCTGAAGTCCACGCTGGTTTCTTTGTTTCAGCTGTTCTGATCGGGACCTCTGATAAGGATCGGACTTCGGGTCTTAAAGGGGCAGTCCATCACAATTTTCCAACAACACAAAGAGATTTTTTAAAACTTTTTTCTGTTGCCTTTCTCCTGCTGCAGGTTGTAATAACCATTCTGATAGACTGAAATTGCTGCCCACAGTTTCTGTGCCCTTCAGCTGCCACCAACCTCTTGTGGGATCTTTCCCTGCACTCTCCTCGATCAGATGTTGGCAGACCTCTATGTTTCAAATGACACATTCTGTATTTTCCAGAACACCCCGTCTTGACATTTGAAACATTACTATAATTTGGTTTATTGTCCCCCCATCCAATTGTACTAACATACATCCCTGATCATTGTCATTTGTATGCATATCACCGACCAGTGTCAATACGAGTCTTGTTTTCCGTTCCAGTCCAACTTGTTTTCCATTTCTGATTGGAATGTGGTAATTGTGATATCTTTTACCCCCCACTGATCCCCTAGTCTTATTAATTTAAAATGTTCAATTGATCCTGCTTGTATTCCTAACTTCCCCATTAATGTCTAACATTGTCGTGAATCATGTAAGTCTGCCAACCCCTGGTTTACATGAGAGAACATCTTTCTGACAACGTGTATATTTTTCATTTCAGCATTTACAAAACCGCATTGAACCGTCTCTTTTTTTTTTCTTCCCAAACAAATTCTCCCTATTGTTCTATACATAGTAAAATTTTTATCTTATCTTAACACCTTATTCATTACCTAACCAATAGACTGTGTGTTACACTTTACATATTTTCAACTGTTAACAATTTAATATCAATATCGAAACATCGCTTCTTGGCTTTTGGAACAATCATTATTACATACTAACTAACCCTCTATTAAAACATTCACAGTTTAGAAATGCGGATCAAGTTATTTACCGACACACATACCCCCCTTCTCATATATATACAACAGTCCCTATCAATTTACATGAAAATAAAAAAAATTTTCTTATCAACGATTATAGCTCTTCAATGCAATATTGTTTTGTTGCATTGGTAACAATTTTCCCGCCGTAGTATCAAGCTACTGAAATTCTTAACCTATTATCATTGATCATATTGGGGTTCCTCGTCAGTCGCTGCTATCTGCTGCCGAGACCTTAATGATTCCACTGCGTAGTACATACCCCATGGAGACCACAGATCATCCATCAACTAATGTCCAGTTAGAGATGTCTGACCGGGGGTTTCACTGTCCAGTTATAATTTGATATTCTAATTTGCATTTAATTCCCTCAAATTTGTAGCCAATTATATCATTAGTTTCCCCCCAATCCTGTCGAACAGATTCTTCTCTGGAGTGTAGTTCTCTTCCTTCTTGCGACCTGGTTTGTTATTAATTTTTTCCACCTGAAAAAGCAAATGAACAGATCAAGGGTGGAGAGGGCCCTATTCTTTAATTCGGATTATCCCAGAAGTGCCCTCTCCAGGACTTCCGGATTCCTTTTGCCATCATTTCTTTTTGAACTGGTTTATATTCCATATCCTTGATGTAGTCAAGCCTCCTTCTGTCATTGCACCCCTGAGTGAGATTCGAAGAATCTCAAACCCCTCTGATGCTCACTGGGTCGTGTGTTTCAAGCGTGACACAATTTCTTTTGCTCCAGACACCATGCTTCTCTAATTCAATTGTATGTGTACCCAGAATCTGAACAATCTTGTCTTTACATTTTACAGTCTCGCGAATGATTTTCCCCGCAGTCTTAGTTGGTAACTTCACCCAAACTTCGTCTCCTACTTGATAATTCCCAGATTCACTTGGGTCTCCTTGTCCCTGGGGGACAGAGGTTCCAAGGTTGCTATTAAGATCAAATACTATTCTTTCAATGTCTTTATCCCAGCCTTTATTATTCTGATTCTTTATGATCCAATCCTTTACTTTTCTTACAGACCTCTCAGCCATTCCATTACTCTCAGGTGCATATTTCACGGCCCAATTGATTGTTATTCCTCTGTCAGCACAAAAGTTAATAACAGTATTGTTTCTAAAGTGTGGCGCGTTGTCCATTCGGATCGATTCTGGTCTACCTCTGGAGGTCATCATTTCTGCCAATACCCTTTTGGTTGTGGCTCCATTTGCTTTGCTGGTTGCTCTAAGGTCAATTTCTCCCGTGCAGCTATCAGCTTTGACTAAAAAATACAAATTACCTTTGCTGCTTCTGGGAAAAAGTGGTCCTGCATAATCTAATGACCATTCCTGCATTGGTTTCTCAGTTTTTATGCTCCCATATGTTTTATTTCCTCTCTGTCCTCCACAGGCCATACATCTCTCACATTTTCTCCTTACTGCAGTTAAATGTTGTCTCCAATAGGCTATTTTAAGTCCCAACTTCTTCAACTCCCTTGAGACTACAACATGACCCCCATGTCCTGTGGCTTCATGTACTTGCTTAATTATCATTTGATGGTCGGCTGCTGAGTTCCCAAGAGTCCCCAAGATTATTGTCCTAAGTCTGGCTAATTCATCCACTTCCTGATTCCCCTTACACAGTTCCCCAATTCCTTTTGTGTGTGCTTTTTGATGAATTGTCTGGATCTCCATATCGGCTAAAATTTTATCTATCTCTTCCCACTGTTCTTTCTGTTCCAGTAGTTTATTTCTACCGTTCGTCCAACCGTTTAGTTTCCAAAACTCCAAATCTTTCTCCAATCCTTGCTGCACGAAAAAGCTATCGGTTACAACGGTAACTTCCTGCAGCTTTCGCTGGTGACACTCCTTCAACCCTTGCAATACTCCCTCTACCTCAGCTGTCTGAGCTGATCCAGTGATTACTCCCTGTTCCTCCACTACTATGTTTCCTGAATTTTTTAAAATGAATGCCCATCTGGCTTGTTCTTCGTCCTTCTTGACTTTACTACCATCAGTATATAATACCCAAGCATTCACCAACTCCGTTTTACTAACTGGCTCATCAAGTTTCTGTCCCTTTTGAATATTATGAACAAACATTAAGTCAGGGTTTAGAAGAATGGTTTCCCATCTTTCCCATCGAGCTGTATTCGCGCCTTGCTGGCAAATCTGTCTCTTGGTTAGCTCCTTTAACTCCAAAAACTCAGTGGTGACATAAATTTTCTTACCACCCGACAAGTTTTCTATCTCTGCTATTCTCTTTGTTATAGCTGCTAGACATTTCTCGATGTTTGAAAACTTTTGTTCAGCTCTCGACCAGTTTCCTGTCAGATGTTTGATAGGTGTCTGATTGCTAAGATTAGCAAGTACCATACCATATCCATTTTTATATATGTCTAATTTAATGCTTAAATCATCCTCTTCTTGTCTCCCAACTAATGACCCCGATATCGCAATTGCTGCCTTTAACTGATCTAACCCTCTCTGGGCCTCGCGGGTCCAAATAAAATCCCCTTTCAAGGTTTGATAAATGGCTTTAGCATAGAGACTGAAGTCCTTCACTACTGGCCTTAGATATCCCAACATTCCCATTATTTTTTGAACCCCTTTTTTCGAAACCGGCGCAGTAATTTCAGCTATCTTCTTCCTCATTTCAATACTGGCCTCTCTACCTTCCTTCGATACTGAATAACCCAAATAGTTGACTTCGCTTCTCCCAATTTGACATTTCTTTAGCCCTATTTTAAAGCCTGCTTCACCAAGTGTCTTAATGATCCTGGCCACTCTTTCCACATGTATGTCCTGATCGTCATCTCCAATTAATATATCATCGATATATACTAAGGCCAAATCATCTTGAATCAGCTCCCTGATTATTGCCTGAAAGTGATTTGGAGAATTAACATATCCCTGTGGAAGTCTACAATATACATAATGCTTAGTTCCAAAGGTGAATGCTGTTTTCTCCCTGCTGTCTGGGTCTAATGGAACACTCCAGAATCCATTCGCCAAATCTATACTAGTTAAGTAAGTTTTTCCCGCGACTTGCTCTAAGGTAGCTTGTGGATTTATTAAATATCTCTTGTCCTTCTTTGTGACTTTATTTAAAGCTTTGTAATTTGTTACCATTCTAAATGTACCATCTGGTTTTCTTACTACCTGAAGTGGACTATTTGTTGAGGCATATGTGACCCCTTGAATAATCCCCTGCTGCTCCAATTCCTTGATTATTATCTCCAGCTCGCTCTTAGCTCCTCTAGGCAAAGGATACTGTTTTTGAGGTCTGTGTTGTCCCCCGTGAATTGTGTGTTGAAATTGCTGGCTAAGCAAACCTGTGTCATTCTTACCTATCGCTAGGTTTGCTCCCATCAGTACTTCTTCCATCTTCTTCCAAGCTTCGTCATTTAAAATACTTTTCTCTTTCTGTTTCCTTATTTCCTCCATGTTATCAATTGGTTTTAATATCCTTATTTTTCCAGTATCTATTTTTATTAAATCTTTCCCTGCCATCAGATTATCAGTTCCTGATATTGCCAGTAATTCTCCCAATCTAACTTCTGGTCTAATATCCTTATTCCCTAATGCTCCTTCTACTATGTATTTCTTTCCTGTCGGATTTCCAGCTTCTTCCCTTATCATTGATATCTCAGCCCCTGTGTCCACTATACATCTTTCCCCCTTGTATACTACTACTAATTCTCCTTTGTCTGTTTCTGTTGTTAGATTTTGTATAGCCTGTTTAAGGGGAGAAGCCGAATCCTGTCCATATATACCGGGGCCTCCTCTGCCTCCTCCTCGGAATCCCCCTCGCGAGCGTCCCGGATACCCTTCTGGTGGTTGATATCTACCTTGCTCAATCCTCCCCTGACCAGCTGCTCTTCTTCTCCTATCCTCAATGAATCTGTCTCTTTCCTCCCGACTGAGGGCTAGGAATTGTCCCCTTGGTAAATAATCTAGATTTTGTGGTGGAGGTGGCCCTTGTGACCGCAAATTATACCCATGTTGTGGCATTGCTGGTTGTGCTGGATTTTGTTCCGATTTGTCAGGTATCTGTCGGTTTGGTGGTCTAATCTGAGCATTTTGTGTTGAAACATTATTTTGGGCAGCTGCTCTTTTTTGTTCCCCTTTTGTGTGTTTATCCTTAAATGCTTTGCCTGCCAAATCAAATTTAACCAGTTCTCTTCCTATTTCTCTTCTAGAGGTCGTTAACAGTATTATTGAGAGGCTTTTTCCTCCTGGAATCTTGGGTCCTAATTCCCTCAGGAATCTGACTACATCGACCCCCTCTTCCTTATTAACCTCATATATTCGGTCGATATATGGTGTGAGGTGTTCCCCTGCATATGCTGCCTCTGTCATCTCTTTCATTAAATTAGCTCTCTCATTTCCCAAATCTAACTCATTTATTAAATCTGCGACTTCGCCTGTAACTATTTCTCCCACTGTATGTAAATCAATCAATTTGGTGGATTCTCCTGATGCCCCCATTTTCTTCGCTAACTGTTTTAACCTCTGTGAATACTCAATTCTACTCTCCCCATGTTTCTTTGGGCCTGCTGTCTTCATTACGGCTGCTACTATTTTATACGGTACCATGCCTCCCTGTCCTTCCTCTGGACCTGGTGTAAATGACTGAACTATTTTCTCACTTCTGGGGCATGGTGTTCTCAAAGGGGCACCTCTATCTGGGTCCCTATATTCGGAGAAATGTATCCGTCGTCGTACCGGTTCTTCCTCAAAATAGGGGGTACCATGTTGTGCAAACTCTTCCACCGATTCTATATATTCTTCAAACCTTGCACTTGGTACCTGGCTATCTCGTGGAGCATAACTTGCCCTATCCATTGGAGTAGGAGCAGTTTTTTGGGGTCTTGGACGATTCTGTATCCTTTCCTGTGGTCTTAGTGCTGCTATTATCTGGCCTTGTGTTTCTGTGCTGTTCCTTACCCTACTCATGGCTCTTCCGAAACTGTCATACCCTTTGCTCATTTGCCAAATTTTAGCTTTGGGGGTAACGTTTGGTAATTCTAGTAATTTCGAAGAATCAATTTGTGGACTTCCGCCTAATATTTCTCCTATTTTAAGTCCCCTAGCTGTAACCTCTCTTTCCCATCCTTCCTGATCTCTATGGTGTACCATTTCTGCTTCTGGATTATACATATAATACGGTACATCCTTATTTACTGGTTGATAAGTGGAAGGTTGTTGGTGTTTCCAGTGATCGCTATAATCCCCTATTTCTAATGGTTTAGAATTTTTTCTATTCCCTATTCCTCTCTTTGGTTTGACTATTTCCTCATTCTCGGATGAGGATGATAATTCTTCCTGTCCCATCACAGGAGGCGCCATAATCCCAACTATGCCTTGTTCCTCTTCACTTTCTTGTGGTTCAACGAAATGATCGATAAACGCTTCTTTCTTATGTGTGGCAGATTGCTGAGGCCAATTTTCTTCCTGAAACAGACTTGGATCTGGGTATGGAAAATTGTATCCCGTTGGGAAATTTTCACAGGAGTCCGAATTCTCTCGGCTATCTGATTCTAGGCCTGATTCCTCGTCACTTTCCATTTCTAATGGTTCATTTTTCTGCAGTTGTTTTATATATTTGCCTACCACTTCAGAGTTAATTTTGTGTTTACTATGGATCTGTATTATTTCTGTCCTGTTTACTCCGTCAATGATTTTAATCAGTTTGGAACACACTTTGCCCACTTGAGCAGCTGCATGCTTCTGTCTGTGTCCAAATACGATTAGTGATTCAGCTCGCTTTTCAAATGCAAACTGACAAAGTGCTTTAAGGACCCTGACTGAATCTGTATATTGCAGGGCTTTTGGCACTCTAACAAAGAGGGAGATATCTCCGTCTGGATACATATCTCCTGTCCAGGATTTCTTTTGCTCTTTTAATTTCTTCCATTCCCTTTTCATTTCTACATTTCTCTTGACCGTATCCCAGGGCATGAGAATTACCCTAATTGCCATTTTCGGATTTTTAGTTCTGTTCCTGGTTGTCCCTTTCAGGTGCACTCTGAAATTAAGGATAAGTACCCTTTCTGGGCCCTATCCAAGGCTGACCAAGGCACTATCTTCCTGCTCTAGTTAAGGGTCGATTGATTATTGGTTTCTGAATATAAGCGTCCCTATTTTCCAGAAAATGTCCGCACAATCCGCCTTACTCTGAGGATGATTTATTCTTTAGCCCCTACTCTGCTTAACTAGAAACTTCTAATATTCTAGCCTCGCTTTACCTAGAAACTTCTAATATTCTAGCCTCGCTTTACCTAGAAACTTCTAATATTCTAGGCTTTTCTTGGGAACTAGAAACTTCTAATATTCTAGCCCCTACTCCGCTTAACTAGAAACTTCTAATATTCTAGCCTCGCTTTACCTAGAAACTTCTAATATTCTAGGCCCCACGTTGGGCGCCATGTTTTTTAAATTCACCTATATGTTTTAGAATTCCCTTTATACCAAAGAACCTTAATGGCCGATATTCTAAAAACGGCGACCAGGGAATTTCCTCCCTGACTCCAGTACAGGCCTCTGAGAGTGCGATTCGGGTCAAACTCTCCTTTCAAGTTATCCCCCGGTATAACTCCTACCTTCACTGAAGAATTTTACTTACTTACCCCTTAATGGCATCGATGTCACGGGTCCTGCGTTCTTAAGGAAGTGAAGTAAGCTAATAACCACTTTTTCAGGTTAAATTATTTTATTATTAACATACTCTTTTTATCTCATTAAATTAAAAACATTATTTACTTTTTGATGTTGTCTGGTTGGTTGGTGAGGCCTTCAGACTCTCTCTCTCTCTCTTTCACTTTCAAGCCTCCTGGTCATCTCTCCTGGTGCAGTTTTCTCTTTTCCGGCTGCTGTGGCTGAGCTGTCCTTCTTGCTTCTTCGGGTGCCGCTGGTGTTCTGCTGCTGGTGTCTTTGTTCTTGCTTCTTGCCTCGTGGGGAGAAAAAGGGGAGGAGTCTGAAGTCCACGCTGGTTTCTTTGTTTCAGCTGTTCTGATCGGGACCTCTGATAAGGATCGGACTTCGGGTCTTAAAGGGGCAGTCCATCACAATTTTCCAACAACACAAAGAGATTTTTTAAAACTTTTTTCTGTTGCCTTTCTCCTGCTGCAGGTTGTAATAACCATTCTGATAGACTGAAATTGCTGCCCACAGTTTCTGTGCCCTTCAGCTGCCACCAACCTCTTGTGGGATCTTTCCCTGCACTCTCCTCGATCAGATGTTGGCAGACCTCTATGTTTCAAATGACACATTCTGTATTTTCCAGAACAACATGCAGCAAGACCTGGACAAAATTCAGGCCTGAGTTGCAAGTAACCCAAGTGCCAGGAAATGACCATCTCCAACAATTGAGAATCTAACCATTTCCCAGCGACAGTGAAGGAACAGCAACATGGTTCCAAGTCAGGATGGTGTGTGGCTTGGTGGGGAACCTTGTGGTCCCTTGTTCGGATGGCGTTGTAAATCATTTCCTAAAATTGTTGAGTAAGATATTTATTTCTGGCGTGGGGTCATTTCTTCAGTCAGCAGGTACAGGAATTTAAAATTTTTTTAAATCTATTTTTTTAATAATCTTTATTGTCACAAGTAGGCTTACAGTAACACTGCAATGAAGTTAATGTGAAAAGCCCCTAGTCCCCACATTCCAGCACCTGTTTGGTTTTACAGAGGAAGAATTCAGAATGTTGAATTCACCTAACAGCACGTCTTTCAGGACTTGTGGGAGGAAACCCACAGAGAATGTGCAGACTCCGCACAGATTGTTACCCAAGCCGCAAATCGTACCTGGGACCCTGGTGCTGTGAAGCAACAGTGCTAACCACTGTGCTACCGTGCTGCCCATAATACCATTCTTTTTGAATTGATTTTGTACATCCAGTCTTGTTTTGAACATGTACCACCTGCTTCTTTACTTACAGTCCAAATAGTAGTTGTACCATCTACCTGTCTAACAGTAGGAAAAGTTGGATGATTTTTTTTTACCCCTAATCTTTCTTTAAAAAAAAAACTTGTAGTCTGTCCTCATAATAACATTAATTGCCCGTGTTATTATCAGGATAGAGTTGAAATTGTGATATAACTGTAGTTGTGCATTAAAGCTGATCCAATGACTCGGGCGAGGATGAGTGGCGTCTTCCAGGGGGTGACTGATGTGTGTGAGAAGTATGGGCGGGGGCCGGCGAATCATGCTGACATGTTCTTTACCCAGAGAGTAGTGGGGACATGGAATGCACTGCCTGTGGAAGTAGTTGAGTCGGAAACGTTAGGGACCTTCAAGCGGCTATTGGATAGGTACATGGATTAGGGTAGAATAATGGAGTGTAGATTAATTTCTTCTTAAGGGCAGCACGGTAGCATTGTGGATAGCACAATTGCTTCACAGCTCCAGGGTCCCAAGTTCGATTTCGACTTGGGTCACTGTCTGTGTGGAGTCTGCACATCCTCCCCGTGTGTGCGTGGGTTTCCTCTGGGTACTCCGGTTTCCTCCCACAGTCCAAAGATGTGCAGGTTGGGTGGATTGGTCATGATAAATTGCCCTTAGTGTCCAAAATTCTATGATTAACCTAGGACAAAAGTTCGGCACAACATTGTGGGCCAAAGGGCCTGTTCTGTGCTGTATTTCTCTATCTATGTTCTGGGGTTGCAAGAAGCTGGGGAGCTTTTTTGTGAGTGGGTGTTTGGGATGATTGTGGAGACGGGCCTTATGGTGGCGATCTTTGAGGTTTTGGAGGAGCTGGAGATGCTGGAGGAGCAGGGGGCCGATATAGTGGCCTTCACCTCTTTGATTGCCCGACGAAGTATCCTGTTGACTTGGAGGTCGGAGAAGCCGAGGGGTTGGCGACCTGGCGAGGGGATTCTACTTTCACCGACTGGCGAAGATAAAGTTCGAGTTGAGGGGATCAGAGGAGGGTTTCAAGGTGTGGTGGAAGCCGTTCATGACTTTATTTGAGGAGCTGTTGGCCGCCCGGTTTCGAGTGGCGGGGTGGGGAGGGATTAAAAGGGGAAAAATTGTACAAACTGTTAACTGTGCTTTTGTGTATTTTGTTGATGTTGTGAATGGAACAAAATATCAATTTTAAAACAAACTGATTCAGCGATCTGGGCTGGAATTCTCCAGCGTCTCACTGGTGGCGGGACTCTCCGATCCCGCAGGCAGAGCACTGTCCATGGGTTTTCTTCCACTGTGGGGTGGTTTCATTAGGAAGTCCTGTTGACTAGAGCATAGACTAGTGAAGAGAGAGTCCTGTCGCCAGCAGACAGCACGCCCCAATTGTCCCATGGCGCCCAAACGGCTGCGTCCAAACGGCCGCGCCAAAACGGCCGCGCCCAATTGTCCCATACCGACGCCACCTGCCACCGCTGAGAAGCCAGAGAATCCAGCCCCTAGTCTTTTCGTGGGATGGAATAGATAAACTGAATCATCCCCACCCACCCCCTGTAACTAGTTTTGAAAAAAATGCAGCACCCTTTTGGACAGCGTGCTGTCCTGTTACTCTGGTTAAAATTCATTATCAGTCACTGTTTAGTTATTTTAGTTCAAGAATGCTGCAGATATTTTCTCTCAGTTTGCATGTTTGAAGGCTTTAATGTTCTCCCTATGCAGTATAGCTTACCGTGGTAAAAATTGGATGTGAACAATTTCTGCAGGTGTTGGTCTTCAGCTTGCCACTAGAGGGAAGTTGGTAGCAACCAGACGGTAGCTCTTGCTTTGATGTCCTCGCCCCCAGGGTAAATAAATGCCTTTCCACAGAAGTGCTGCTGAGATCAGACTGTCAGTGAATTGAGGGTGATCAGTCCTGTCTTCCTGCACTCCACGCTGGCTGTGTGTACATGTGACACTTTATAACCTTCCAGTTTGGGTTTGGCCAAAAGTAGTATGTCTCATATTATTTTAAAATGTCACCCAATGTTTTCAACAGAAAAACTGTTTTGGAGGCAAAAGATTCACTTTGTCATCCGGGAAACTGCTGTTGCGATTTTATTAGCAACTGCTGTACAGTGCAAGTTTATTGAAGCTGTTAAAAGCAAAATGCTTATGAATTATAAATATATTTTAGAGATCTAAGCTTCTGCTATAGCCTCCAGATCAACTTTGAAGAGAGTGTCCTTGCATATGATTCCAAAGAGACACCTCTTTGTGGGACAGAGTTGCAGTAATGCAATCTTGCTTTTGTGGCTTACAATTACACATTCTTAGTCAAGTAATAAAAGGAAACTGCTACTTTTTACAATGATGGAAATCATGAAAGCTTATTTTTAACACGAGGTTCCATTTTAAATATTATCCAGTGAGACAAAGTAAAATGTAGGATACATCCAGGCAAATATTAGCTCAAAATTTTGGACCTTGTCTGCTGGCCAAATGAGAATTATGTGAAAAACGAGTTTGAACCTTATAATAGGATAAACAATGAATTCACTTAAGGTTGTCTGCAATGTTTAAATAATTGCACCAGTTAAATAGCAGAACTAAGAGCAAGCAAATTTATATGAAATCAACTTAATATTGTGTCTATGGATTAATGCTTTTACCACAATGCAGACTTGGTGGTCAACTTTTGATTCTGATGCTGGCCAGTTGGTGTATGTCTCCAGATCTATTGATCTAGTCTCCAGTGGACCCATATTTTGCAGGTCTCTGTGAATGAGGTTTTTTTTCTTTCGGTGGATCTAAATCTAAGTGACCTGTCATCATTCATATGCTATCAATTGCTAATAAGGCATGACTTGCATGGAAAACTGGCAATTTATATTCAGAAATGTACAGATATGCAGCTTAGCCGAGACTAATTCTAGTTTGAATATTAAGCTTGGATGTTGTATTTGAATTTCAAAACAGTAAGATGACAGTATTTGACCGTGAGATTGTAATTAAAAGGTTTTGACTTGTAACTTTATTTGGAATAAAACATTGATTCAATCCTGGATCTGTTAACTACAGATCTCTGAGAAATGTCATTTTATCCACCTAGGTTGTGATGTGTTAGGTAAGCTGGGTCTGCGAGGACTGTGTTTACTGCAGCAGTGAGAGAGAGAGAGGCTTCCAACACTTAAAGAAATGCAACTCTATTTTATTGAACTCTTAACTATCATACATACTTTAACTGTGGGTTGACACAATGCTGAGTTGACTGGAGACCTGAGGCTAACCTGACCAGACTATCTTACTACCACATGGTGTATGTTCTAGTTGTTGCTCACGGGCTCTGACTGTCTCAGAGGCTGGATCCCAAGAGAGCGGAAAAACTAGTGCCCTCTGGCTTTATAGTGGTCGTGTCCTGTCTGGTGATTGGCTGCTGTGTTCTGTGTGTTCATTTGTCATCCTGTGTGTCAATCAATGCCTATCTGTGCACCATCATATACTTGTGTGTATGTTATGACAGGTTGGTTTTATTAAATATCAGACGTACTGAGTATCCATCTCTCTCAATGTACACCCATTCAAATAATAATCTGCTTTCCTATTTTTGCTACCAAGTGTATAATGTTACGTTTATCCACTTTATACTGCATCTGCCATGCATATGCCCGCTCACTCAGCCTGTCCAAGTCCTGCTGAAGTATTTCTACATCTTCCTCACAGTTCATCCTCCCACCCCACTTGTCACTGCCTGCCATTTTGGAAAAAGACCCATTCCAACATAGGACATAGGATTTAGGATCGCAGGTAGTTCACTTAGTCCTTTGAGCTTTCTGTGCCTCTCGATAATGTCATGACTGATCTGGTTGTGATGTCAACTTCACTTTCCTGTCTGTGGCCCCATAACCCCTGCGTCCTCTGTACTGAGAAAAAGTCTGCAGCACAACTGAAAGCAATTAAGGAATAATGGCTACAACTAGCTGAGGTAAAATGAGATTTAAGGAAATTATGTGCATCTGTATGAAATATAATAAATACAAGAAACTTATCCCAGCAGTTGATAATTCGCTTTCATCAATGGCAGCCTGAAAAACGGAACACATCGTGAGCAGTGTCAACAAAGCTGACGTCGCTCTGCAGAAAGCTAATGATTCAAAATAACTGTGGGGAGAATCATAGAATCCTGACAGTGTAGAAGGAGGTTATTTGGCCCATCAAGTCTGCACCCGCCCTTGCTCTGATATAGCACCCGACCTCGGCCCAATCCCGGGCTCCTATCCCTGTAACTCCCCTGACGTTTTGGGCAATATTAGCATGGCCAATTCACCTACCCTGTACATCTTTGGACTGTGGGAGGAAACTAGAGCACCTGGAGGAAACCGACACATACACGGGGAGAAAGTTTGTATTTGTATCATCTGCAAATTTGGAAATACTACATTTAGTTCCCACATCCAAATTATAAATATATAATGTGAACAGTTGGTCTCCGAGTGGTGCGAATGGCCTCCTGCGCTGTAAATTCTATGATTCTATGACTAGGAAATTTTCACAGTAATTTCATTGCAGTGTTTTTTTTAAATAAATTTAGATTACCCAATTCATTTTTTCCAATTAAGGGGCAATTTAGCGTGGCCAATCCACCTACCCTGTACATCTTTGGGTTGTGGGGGCGAAACCCACCCAAACACGAGAAGAATGTGCAAACTCCACACGGACAGTGACCCAGAACCTCCAGGCCGTGAGGTGGCAATGTTAACCACTGTGCCACCGGGCTGCCCTAACTTCATGTTAATGTAAGCCTACTTGTGACAATAAGAAAGATTATTATAAAAAGGCAATGACAGCCGATTGCATCATTTACATTGTGTATCTGGAGTTACGTTAACTTTCATTTTAATATTTAAGATATCCTGGAACACCCTTCCTAACAGCACTGTGTGTGTACCTACACTTCCGGGACTGCAGTGGTTCAAGAAGACAACTCATCCCCACCTTCTGAAGGGTAACTAGGGGTGGACAATAAATGCTGGCCTAACCAGTGATGCCCACATCCCATAAATTAATAAAAGAAAACTTCAGCAGGGTTAATTTATTTCTGGCTTTAAAGACTGGATTGAAGTTGGCTTTGATATTCCCTGCATTATATCGCTTAAGAACAAAGAAAAGTACAGCACAGGAACAGGCCCTTCGGCCCTCCAAGCCTGCACCGATCATGTGTCCTATCTAGACCAATCGCCTGTATCCTTCTATGTGCATGTGCCTAACCAGATTAGTCTTAAAGGTCGCTAATGTATCTGCTTCAACCACCTCACTTGGCAGTACATTCCAGGCCACCACCACCCCCTGTGGAAAAAAGAACGTTCTCCGGACATCTCCCCTAAACCCTTCCCCTCTCACCTTGAACTTGTGCCCCCTTGCAATTGTCATTTCCGCCCTGGGAAAAAGCCTCCAACTGTTCACCCTATCTATACCCCTAATAATTTTATGAACTTCTATCTGGTTGCCCCTCAGCCTCCTTCTCTATAGGGAGAACAATCCTAGTTTATTCAATCTCTCCTCATGACTAATATCCTTCATACCAGGCAACATCCTGGTAAACATTTCCTGTACTCTCTCCAAAGCCTCCACGTCCTTCTGTTAGTGCAGTGACCAGAATTGGACAAGTATTCTAAATGTGGCCGAACCAACATTCTATATAACTGTAACATAATTTTCGAGCTTTTATACTCAATACCCTGTCCTATGAAGCCAAGCATGCCATATGCTTTCTTTACCTCCATATCCACCTGTGCTGCCACTTTTAAGGATCTGTGGACTGCATGCCCAGATCTCTCTGTGTCTCTACGCTCCTGATGGTTCTGCCATTTATTTTATAGCTCCCACCTGAATTCGATCCACCAAAATGCATCACCTCACATTTATCTGGGTTAAATTCCATCTGCCATTTCTCTGCCCAATTTTGCAGCCTATTTTCCTGCTGCTGTATTCTTTGACTATCCTCATCACTATCTGCAATCTTAGTATTCCTAATCAGACCCGCTACATTTTCTTCCATTATTACAAAAGATTTTAAAAAATGCAATGCAGAGAAGTGAAATTTGCAGCATTTGAAGTTGAAGGGGGACAAATGCTGGGAGATGTTTGTTTGGTGGGTGGGGTGGGGGGAAAAGAGAGGAATGTGGAGGTTTTATCTATGAAGACTAAATTGTCCACCACTCCTTCCCAAAGTTCCGATTTTTGGCACTTTGAATTTTCTGATACTTTGGAATCTAGTATAATGCTACTTTAAGTCAAACATTGATCCAGCATATGTTACACAAATGAGAAATAAAACTAGGGATTTAGATACCATTTTGAAGTGTCCAGTTCCTTTTACTCACAGGGTAACCTCAGCTATATCTTATTCTGGCTCACTATTCTCTCTGTCCATGTCCTGGACCTTGTGGCAATCCAGTAGCACACAGGGCATTCCCGGAGAGTGTGCACAAACCTCTATTTTTAAGTAGCTTCAAAAGAGACCAGGGTAAGCAAGCCAACATTATTAAAACAAAACATTTATAACCCAGTTCTGAAAGTCACAATCATGAATCCAAACATGTCCTCTTTTTCGCAATTAGATCACCCTATTAAGCATTTCTTTTATTTTTCTAAAAGCTTAAAAACATATGAAATGAAATGAAAATCGCTTATTGTCACGAGTAGGCTTCAAATGAAGTTACTGTGAAAAGCCCCTAGTCGCCACATTCTAGCGCCTGTTTGGGGAGGCTGTTACGGGAATCGAACTGTGCTGCTGGCCTGCTTGGTCTGCTTTCAAAGCCAGCGATTTAGCCCTGTGCTAAACAGCCCCTATGATGATGCGAGTATCGTTAGTGGTAATAGTCACTCGAAACACGTATATTCTGTCCTGGTCGAGTCAGTATATTAAGCATTTTACAACTACATCCATTTACTGTCACCCTTTCCCAGTATAAATTTCTGAATCCACATTTATAATGAAAACTGCTCTACCACACCATAATTGCACCTACCTCTCTCGCCCCCACCAGTAGCGCGCTTTCGCTTCCATTATATGTGGTGACATTTTAATGACTCAGATTTTTCTGCAAAAATAACAGCAACATGGAGGAGATTACCTTGTGAGTTGTAAAAACAGATTGCTGGGCGATTTGCGGTTCTCTGCTGTTAGCCTTGTAAAAACAACAGCTCACCCTAAACCATCCTGTGAGTTTCGTGAAATTGCTGGATTTGTGCATTAATTGCCTACTCAACTTGTTGCAGAAAGTTAGGGCTGCTACTTTACAGTGTAAGCATTCTTTTAGTGAGATTTATTTTCTTGCAATGCCGATCAACCTCTCTGATTCAGAAAGGACACTTTGGGGTCTCATTCCTGCAGGTAATAAATTGTTGGAGACATTTTGAAATGACATTTTTTTTAGTCTTTATCTTTCCGTTGTGTCTTATTTTTCTATTTTAATTCAATCTCTTTTTCTCCTCATTTTTCTTTCTGCATCTGAATTGACTTGAATTAACCCAATTTTCTTCTCCATCATTTCTTGGTTTCTTCATTAGGTCTCATTGGTTAAGAACATAAACTACTGATATCATTGTTTGTAAAAGTTCTAAAGGATGAGTTGCATTCACCGCAACATTATCAACTCTCATCGCGCCGTACTGTGCAAAATGGAGCATGCGAGTTGTCCCCCTCCAGCAAAATGTGGGCCATTAATTGAACCGATGATCTAGATGTCAAGCTGAGTGAACTAGCTTGGAAAATGTTATGGTTTCCATTCACAATTCAAAGCTGAACCTGAAAATGATGCCAACAAAGGACAAACTGAAACTGCCTAACCTTCAGCCATTCACCCGAGGAAGGCGTAGTGCTCCGAAAGCTAGTGTTTGAAACAAACATGTTGGACTTTAACCTGGTGTTGTAAGACTTCTTACTGTGTTCAGCCATTAGGATCACCAACTGACACTTGCAGTTCCTCACCAGGACACTCCAACATGCCTCTTCCCTCCCACTCCCTTCCCTTGTATCCATAATGAGAAAAAACTTCACAGTCCCACTCCCTACCCTCATTAAGAAGCAATTTTGTGAAAGCTCTCACCTTCCAAAGGATGAGATTAATACGTCAGTGAGAGAGCATCTTCAATAGGAAGATCAAGAGGTCAAATTTGGTTGGGTGGAGCTAAGAAACAGTAAAGGGCAGCAAACATTGGTTATTGTTAATAGGCCACCAAATAGAGGAATAATACATAGGATGGTATGAATCAGGAAATTACAGAGTAATACCGGAATCATGAGGGACTTGACTCTACAAACAGACTAGGTAAGAATGAGCATTAATACTGTTGAGGACGTAATCCTTGAATGTAGACAAGATAGTTTTCTAGAACACCCTGTTGAGGAAATGTCAGCTCTAACAAGATAAACCGTCACTAGCAAGAGAAGTTAAAAATTGTGTTAGATCAAAGAAAGAGGCTTTAAAGTTGCCAAAAAAGTGGTAATGCCTAGGGATTGGGAGTTTTTTTAGAATACAGCAAAAAAGTGCCAAGACTCTGATAGAGCAAGAGAAAATAGAATATAAAAGTAAACTAGTGAGAAACATAAAAATGGACTGCAAAAGCTCCTATAGGTATGTAAAAAGGAAAAATATTAGGAAAGGCAATTGTGGGAGCGTTACAGGCAGAGACAGGAGAATTTATAACGGGGAATAAGGAAATGGCAGAAAAACTAAACAGAAAATGAGTAACTACAGACCTGTTGGTTTGACATGAAGAGTAGGGAAAATGCTTGAATCTATCATAAAGAATGTGGTAACTGAACACTTAGAAAATAATAGTAGGATTAGGCAGAATCAACATAGATTTATGAAAGGGAAATCATATTTGACAAACCTGTTGAAGTTTTTTGAGGATGTAACCAGCAGAATAGATCAGGAAGAACCAGTGGAAATTGAGTATTTGGATTTTCAGAAGGCTTTTGAAAAAATTCCACACAAAATGGCATGGGTGGCACAGTGGCTAGCACTGCTGCTTCACTGCACCAGACCTGGGTTCAATTTATACCTTGGGTAACTGAGGTTTGCACTTTCTCCCCGTGTCCTTGTTGGTTTCCTCCCGGTGCTACGGTTTCCTCCCACAGTCCAAAGATGTACAGGTTAGGTGGGGTTATGGGGACAGGGTGGGGGAAATGTGCTCTTTCAGAGGGTCGTGCAGACTCGTTGGGCCAAATGGCCTCCTTCTGAACTGTAGGAATTATATCATTCTATGAAAAGGTTGGGAAGAAAAATTAGACCACTTGAGTTTGGGGGCAACATAATGGCATGCATTCAGGATTGTTTAATCGGCAGAAAACAGAGAGCAGCAATAAACAGTCCGAGGTAGGTTCTTTACTCAGAGAGTGGTTAGGGTGTGGAATGGACTGCCTGCTGTGATAGTGGAGTCGGACACTTCAGGAACTTTCAAGCGGTTATTGGATAGGCACATGGAGCACACCAGAATGACAGGGAGTGGGATAGCTTGATCTTGGTTTTGGACAAAGCTCAGCACAACATCGAGGGTCGAAGGGCTTGTTCTGTGCTGTACTGCTCTACGTTCTATGTTCAAGGGGCAGCTAAGTGAGGGGCAAGAACTATGGAATAATGAGGAAAAATATGAAGTTATCAACTTTGGCAGGAAGAGCAGAAATACAGAATACTTGATAAATGCTGAGAAAATGGGAAATATTCCTGTCCAAAGAGATCTGGGAGTCCCGTGTTCATAAGTTGCTGAAAGCTAGCATGTAGGTTCATCAAGCAATGATGAACACAAATGGTAGGTTGGTCCTGATGGCAAGGGGATTTGAGTACAGGATCAAATAAGTCTTGATGCAGTTGTATAAAGCCTTGATGAGACCACAAGTATTGTGTACAGTTTTGTCTCCTTACCAAAGGATCGATATACTTGCCATCAACGAAGGTCTACTCAGCTGATCCCTGGGGTGGTGGAATTGTCCTTTAAAGAAAAATTGAGGAGACTTGACCTGTTTTCTTTGGAGGTTTGGAAAATGTGAGGTGATCTCATTGAAGCATGCATAATTCTCATAGCACTCAACAGAGTAGATGCAGGAAGAATGTTTCCTCTGGCTGTGGGGGCTAAAAACAGGTGACACAGTCCCAGAATAAAAGGTCAGTCATTTAGGACTGTGATGTGGAGATGCTGGCGTTGGACTGGGGTAAGCACAATAAGAAGTCTTACAACACCAGGTTAAAGTCTAACAGGTTTGTTTCAAACACGAGCTTTCGGAGCGCTGCTCCTTCCTCGGGTGAATGGAGAGGTATGTTCCAGAAACATTTAGACAAAGTCAGAGATGCCAGACAATGCTTTAGGACTGTGACGAGGAAGAATTTCTTCACAGGACGGGTGGTGAATCTTTGGAATTCTCGACCAAGAGGGCTATGCATGCTCAATCATTGAGTGTGTTCAACAGAGTGATAGATTTCTACATTGAAAATATCAAGGGTTAGGGATATAGGAGCAGGAGTAGGCCATTTGCCCACTCCAGCCTGCTGCGCCATTTATTTAAAATTTCTTTGGGTTATCTATAGAATCCATACAGTGCAGAAGGAAACCATATTTTTGGAGTGACCAATCGAGTCCGCATTACCCTCTGACAGAGCACCATAACTAGGCCCAATTCCCCAACCTAACCCATAACCCCACCTAACCTGCACATCTTTGGACTGTGGTGGGAAACCAGAGCACCAGGAAGAAACCCACACAGACAGGGGGAGACAATGCAAACTCGACACAGTCACCCAAGACTGGAATTGAACCCAGGTCCCTGGCGTTGTGAGGCAGAAGTGCTGACCACTGTGTCACCATGCCACCCTAAGGTTGAGAAGGCGTGGACCTTCATGAATAGTCTCAGCTGGTAAGGGAATTGAACATACGTTGTTGGTGTCGCTCCACATCAGGCAACAAACCAGTCAGCCACTTGAGCTAACTCATACAATGTTGCTCATAAGTCTTGTGTGGCACCGTATTGAATGTCTTCTGAAAGTTCCTACATTCCAGATCAACAGCATTGCCCTCATCGCCCATTTCTGTTACCTCCTCAAAAAACTCAAGCTAATTGAACACGATTTTCCCTCTCCACCTTCCTCTCAGTCTCCTCCCCCTCCCCGTTTCCCTCATCCCCACTCGGTCTCCCACAACCGCCTCCTCCCCATTTGGCTGCCCCCTCTCCCAGCCATCTGCCCCAGCCCTCCGCAGCCCCTCTCCCCCGCCCCCCTCGGCTCGCTCCCGCACCCTCGGCTCACTCCCGCACCCTCGGCTTGCTCACCCCCCCACCCCGGGCCCCTTCGCTCCTTATCACCCACCTCTCCCTCCTTATCACCCACCCTTCCTCCACCACCTCCCCCTTTTGCCTGCACCCCTCTACCTCCATTCCCATCCTCCTCCACTCCTTTCAGCTTTATTCTCTCGTTGGATAGATATACTTTCTTTTCATCATTTTATATGTGGCGTTGTTTAGTTTTACATTTTCATTGCTTGATTTCAATCCTTTGTGAGAAATGTTTATTTTTAAAGGTTTTTACTGTTCTTAGCAGAAGCCATGTCTGTGTCATGTTCATTGCACATTAAATAATCATCTGAATTGGAAGAGAAACCTGCGCATCTACTTTCTGTGTAAATGCTGCACTCTGTTACGCTCGTTTGTCAAACTTGAAGAGCAAAGAGGAAATCTTCTGGAGTGCGCAGAGATGGGGTAGTGGTTTAATGTTTCCGGTTACTGTAATGTGTGAGAGATGGTGCTGATGGTTTCTAAGAAGTAATTAAATTCAAATTAAAAGGCCCTTTGATCATTGTGAGACATGCTCGCATGAGGCCGCTTAAAGAAATGCATGTTGACAGGATCTAAAGCAAGCTCTTGGGTTTGTCTAAGCTCTTTAAATGGAACCCAGCAGGAACTTTGTTAGTGCCTGACATTTTTGGCACGATCATTGTATCCAGCAGTGGGCCCCAGATCTGTTAGTTCAGACTGACAGATGGCCTTATTTATTACTCAGTTTTAGACCTTTCAGAATATTGGGGAATGGCTCATGCAAGGCTCAGGAGTAAGGTTTTTCATAGATGCACCTGTCGCACTGACTTCCGATGGAACCAATTGCTATAGTTTTTTTTTATAGTTTGAAGTGAGTAGTGGCTATGGCTGTTTAAACACATCGTGAGAAATTTCCATCCGTTTTAGTTTAATTTCAATGTATGTGAATAAATAATAAGGGTTGGCAGTTTTATTTTCCTTAAATTTTTGATATTTGGCTGAAAATATTTGTAAAACTATCAATAGATATACCACTTGAGTCTCAACCTTTTTATTGAAGAGGGAAGGACATTCAAGCAAATTTTAAACACGTATAATCTATTGCCAATCAAGTACTTTAAAAAGTTTTATCACATCAGAGTGCCTTTTCAGACCTTATTGTACCAGACTTTGCACAAAACCCCCACAGTGACCGCAAAATATTTATTTGCTGCCTGTTTATTTTCATTTTGTGTTTTAAAATGTTATTTTTATGCTTTACTTAAAAAAAATTATTTCTCTGCTGTATATTATTGTAATGTTGCAGACATTTTTGGAAATTAACTTGAGGGACAAACGCAATTGCATATGCCACACTGAAATTTGATGTGATTTTTGCACCGTTCCAGAGACCCTTGTTGAAAGAGTTGACTAGTTAGTTGTTACAGTTCGCCCCTACGAGATCAAATTTGCTGAATCAACACTACTGTGATGAACCATTAGTGCATTGTACCATAATGCTGGAGGTCTCTGAATCTGACCATTTGAATGAAGTTCCAATGACATAAAATTGCCACTGTCTAAAGTTGTGTGGAACTTTTATTCAAGCGAAGAGTTTTCTTTTACTAACTCAATCCTTTTACACTTTGAGAGATTGTACTTGTATATTGGGGACTGGTTTAGCTCAGTTTGCTGGACAGCTGATTCGTGATGCAGAGCGAGGCCAATAGCACGGGTTCAATTCCCTTACCAGCGGAGGTTATTCATGAAGGCCTGGCGCCGTATTCTTGCACCTCACCTGAGGAGTGATGATCCTTGAGTTAAATCACCGTCAGTCAGCCCTCCCCTCAAAAGGGGAAAGCAGCCTACGGTGATCTGTGTGTTATGGACGCCTGGCTAAGAGGCTGAACCAGAACCATAACGTTCTTTTAAGTTTTAAGGCAGTGCGGAGAGATGGATTCATTCCAGGATTGATGATATAAGAAATAGGGCTTGTTTATTTTATAAATTAACTTCATCAAAAGAAAAGAAAGCAATATTTAAACTTTCACACTTCAACCAGACCTGCAGCCCTCATTCCATTTTCAAAGGCAGACAAAGGTAATACTTCTATTTATAACGCAATTTTACTTCTGGTAGGGACATTCGTTCTGACCCTTTTCCAAAGCCTGCCTTGGTGACAACGTTCATGACCTTCTCTGTCGATTTCCAAAGCCGCCTTCCTGTAACTGTTCAAAACAGCTTTCTTACTCTCTCACTAAATTCTGCCCAGCCCCTCAAACTAAGGGTCCCTCCTGGGGTGCCCAGACTTGAAGAACCAGTCAGCGTTATGTTGGCTGTTTGATTTCCCACTTTCATTTATACAAAATAACACAGCCATGCTATTGATATGCAACTAACCTCCCTGATGGACGTAGAGGCCATAAGACTCTGGTCAGACAGGAGTTTCCTGAAAGACATTGGATCTCGAGTGAATCATCCTTACTGAACTGGACCATCCTCTGTATTCCCACTAATATGTTTAAGTGGGGCAATGTAACTCGGCCAAGTGTGGACGTATCCTTCGGACTCTGTGCTAGCAGGGTTTTTTTCTCTGTCAATTTAACCCCTAAATTGCCTGCCACATTGGGTATAATTTCTGGACCCAATTGCCTAATATCTCCCTTGCATGACATGTGACTACGCTGACATTAAAACGGGAGGAGGCCATTAGGCCCTTCGAGCCTGTTTTGTCATTAATTATTATCATGGCTGATCATCCAATTCAATAACCTGATCCCAACCCTCCCACTCCCGCCATATCCTTTGATACCTCTCAGCCCAAGTGCTATATCTAACTGCTTCTTGAAAGCATACAATGTTTTGGCCTCATCTGCTTTCTGTGATAGCAAAATCCATAGGCTGACCACTCTCTGGGTGAAGAAATGTCTCCTCATATCTGTCCTAAATAGTCTACCCTGTATGATCAGACTGTGACCCCTGGCTCTGGCCACCCCCATCATTGGGAACATTTGCCTTGCATCTACTCTGTCTTATCCTGTTAGAATTTACCATGGAAAAGGACAGAGATAAAACAGGAATAAAAAGTTTCAACTGGGGGAAGGTAAATTTTGTAGGAATGAGAAGGGACTCGGCTGAGGTGGACTGGCCAGCCTTGCTAGAGGATACATATATGTAAAACCAGTGAGAAGCACTAAAAAGTGATATCCGAAGTGTACAAAGTAGACATGTCCCCTCCAAAAATAAGAGTGGTACTTCCAAATATGGACCCTCATGGTTGTCGAGAGGAATAAAGAGGAAGATCAAAAAGAAAAAGAAAAGAAAATGATAGGCATAAAGAACTGAGCACTGCAGATACCCTATACGAGTATAGAATGTGCAAGGACGAAGTCAAGAAGGAAATCGAAGAGAGGGCATGAAGAAAGATGAGCAATTAAAGTTAAAGAAAACCTAAGGATGTTTTTACCAATATATTGATGGTAAAAGGTTAGTTAAGGAAAATATGGGACCTATCAGAGATGAAGAGGGGAATATGTGTGTAGATGCAGAGGTTGTGGGAAGGCTTTAAAAAAAATTTTTTGTGTTTACAAAGGAAATGGATGATGCAGACATAGTAGCCCAGGAGGAGCACTGAGAGATACTGGATGCGATAATCATAAAGAGAGAGAAGGTACTCGAAGAATTGAAATCCTTGAAAGTTCATGAGTCGCTAGGGTCAGATGGATTGGTTCCAAGGCTACTGAAGGAGGTCAGGGACGAGATAACAGATGCTTAGAGGATGATTTCCGAATCTCCACTAGACACAGGGGGGCACTGGAGGATTGGAGAAATGCAAACATGTATCTATGTTTAAAAAGGGATTGATGGAAATGCCGAACAATTAGAGGCCAGTTAGTCTGATGTGAGTGGTGGACAAATTTGTAGAATCAATCCTGAGAGATATGATTAACTGTCACATCGGAAGGCATGGATTAGTCAGGGATAGTCAGCGTGGATTTGTTAAAGGAAGGTCTTGCCTCACAAAGTTGATTGGATTCTTTGAGGAAGTGACAAGAAGGGTTGATGAAGGTAGTGTAGTAGATGTGGTGTACATAGATTTTAGCAACCCATTTAACAAGGTTTCACATGGCAGATGGTCAAGGGGCACATGGCAGATGGTCAAGAGGCCCTGGGGCCTCACGGTAGCATGGTGGTTAGCATCAATGCTTCACAGCTCCAGGGTCCCAGGTTCGATTCCCGGCTGGGTCACTGTCTGTGTGGAGTCTGCACGTCCTTCCCGTGTGTGCGTGGGTTTCCTCCGGGTGCTCCGGTTTCCTCCCACAGTCCAAAGATGTGCGGGTTAGGTGGATTGGCCATGCTAAATTGCCCGTAGTGTAAGGTTAATGGGGGGATTGTTGGGTTACGGGTCTACGGGTTACGTGGGTTTAAGTAGGGTGATCATTGTTCGGCACAACATCGAGGGCCGAAGGGCCTGTTCTGTGCTGTACTGTTCTATGTTCTATGTTCTAAAGTGAAAGCCCATGGGATACAGGACAATATGGCAAACTGGATAAAAAGTTGATTTAGTAACAGGAAACAAACGGTAATAGCGGATGACTGTCCTTGCGATTGGAAAGTTGTGTGAAGTGGTGTTCCACAGGGCTCGGTGTTGGGCCTTACTATTGTGTTATATATTGACGATTTGAATGTGAACGTGAGGTGCATGATTGGGAAATTTGCAGATGACACAAAGATTGACCGTGTGGTGGACAGTGTAGAGGCTAGCTATAATCATCAAAATGATATTGATGGGTTGGTGGGGTGGGCGATAAAGTGGCAGATGGAATTTTACACCGAGAAGGGTGAGGTAATGCATTTAGAGAGGTCAAACAGTTATAGGGAGTACACAGTAAATGGGAATATACTAAGAGTGGTAGATGAAGTGAGAGATCTTGGTGTACAGATATACAGGTTCCTGAAGGCAGCAGTTCAAGTAGGCAAGGTTGTTAAGAACACATATGGACTTATCTCCATCATTGGCAGAGGCACAGAATATAAAAGTAAGGATATAATTGAATTGTATAAAACACTGGTGATGCCACAACTGGAGTACTGTATGCAGTTCTGGTCACCACATTACAGGAAGGATGTTATTGCTCTGGACAAAGTGCAGAGGAGATTTACAAGAATGTTGTCAGGGCCAGAAAAGTGTGACTATGAGGAGAGATTGGATAGGTTGGGGCCATTTTCCTTGGGGAAAAAAGAAGGCTGAGGGTGACTTAATTGAGGTGTACAAAGTTATGAGGAGAAGAGATTGGGTGGACAGTATGAAATTGTTTCCCTTGGTGGAGAATTCGAGAACCAGGGGACAGAGAGTCAAGAATAGTGGCAGAAGGTGTACAGGGTACATGAGGAAAAACCTTTTTTACTCAAAGGGTAGTGGGAGTCTGGAATTCGCTGCCCGAGTTGGTGGTGGAGGCAGAGACCCTAAACTCTTTTGAAAGGTACCTGGATCTGCACATTAAGTGCTCTAAGCTACAGGACTATGGGCCGAGTGCAGGAAGGTGGGATTAGAAATACCACCTGGGTGTCCCTGGGCTGGCATGGACAAGATGGGCTGAATGGTCTCATTCTGTGCTGTAACATTTCTATGATTCTAATTTTAAAGTTTCTGTGAGATTGCCCCTCATTCTTCTGAACTCCAACGAGTACAATCCTAACCGACTCAATCTCTCCTTGTACGTTAGTCCTGCCATCCCAGGAATCAGTCTGGTAAACCTTCTCTGCACTCCCTCTATAGAAAGAACATGCTTCCTCAGATAAGAAGTCCAAAACTGCACACAGTATTCCAGGTGTGATCAAGGTCCTGCATAATTGCAGCAAGATATCCCTGCTCCTGCATTGGAATCCTCTCCCATGAAGGCCAAGATACCATTTGCCTCATTTTACCATCTGTTTTACCTGCATGCTTACCTTCAGCGACTGGAGTACGAGGAAGCACAGCACATTTCCCCCTCCTAATTTTTGACCATTGAGATAATGTGCCTTCCTGTTTCTGCTATTAAAGTAGATGACTGTGATGTAGGTTATCAGACCCTGGGAGTTTATTGTCCTTCAGTCCCATCAATTTCCCCACCATTTCTCTACTACTACTGATCTCCTTTAGTTCTTTCTTCTCATTAAACTCTGTGTTCCCAACATTACTGCTATGTTATTTGTGTCCTCCGTTATGAACACAGAACTAAAGTATGTATTTAGTTAGCCATTTCTTTGTTCCCCATTTTCAATTCACCAGTTTCTGACTGTAAGAGACCTACAATAAGAAATCTTCAATAATGTTTTTCTCTTCACATACCTATCGAAACATTTTCAGTTTATGTTCCCTGCAAGCTTACTTTCATGCTCTATTTTCCCCTTCTTAATCAGTCCCTTGGTACTCCTTTGCTGAATTCTAAACTGCTCCTAATCCTCGAGTCTGTTGTTTTTCTATTTGTATGCTTCTTCCTTGGATCTTATACTATCTCTAAATTCCCTTGTAAGCCATGGTTTGGCCACCGTTTCAATTTGTAAGAACTGTTCCAGAGTCGCTCGAATCTTGGAAGGTGACCACCAATGCATCCACTATTTCACGTTTTACTTTTGTGCCAAACAGCCTTCAGCAGTTGTTGCAGTTCACCATGCGCTCCTTGAATGTTTGCCATTGCCTATCCACTGTCCTCCCTTTCAGTAACGTTTCCCAATCTATCGTAGCCAACTCATCGTAGTTTCCTTTAAGATTCAGGACCCTAGTCGCGGAATCAACTACGTCGCTCTCCATCTTGAAAATTTCTATCATGTTATTGTTGCTCATCCCCCAGATGTGTTGCACAACACATTTGTCAATGATTATTTCTCATTGCGCAGTATCCAATCTAGGATGGCCTGTTCTGTAGTTGGATCCTCAACATATTGGATCTGGAAGACCATCACGCATGCACTTAAGGAATTCCTCCTTTACGATATTGTTACTGATTTGATTTGCCAATCTATATGCAGATTAAAGTCATTGATAATTACAGATGTTCTTTTATCGCATGCGCCTCTAATTTCCTGTTTAATGCCATTTCCAACATCACCACTACAGTTTGGGGGTGTGTATACAACTCCACTAACATTTTTTACCCCTTGGTGTTTTTCACCTCTACCCATACAGATTCCACATTGTCAGAGCCAATATCCTTCTTCACTATTACGTTAAGGCAAGGCAACGCCACTGCCTTTTCCTTTTTTCCTGTCCTTCGTAAATGCTGAATACCCCGGATGCTCAGTTTCCATCTCTGGCCAATTTGCAGCATGTCTCCATAATCCCGACTATATCATACCTGTTTACATCTATTTGCATGAATAAATTATCTACTTTATTGCAAATGCTCCGCGCGTTCAGCCACAAAACCTTTCGGCTTGTCTTTTTAACACTCCGTGCCCTGTCCCACTATTTTCTATTGTGGTTTTGTTTGAATCTGGCCTTTTGTTTCTCTGCCTATCTACATTTTCCTATTCCCCTTTCTGCCTTTTGTTCTTGACCTTGACTCCTTCTCTGTGCATAGGTTCCCATCCTCCTGCCATTTTAGTTTCCACCCTCCCCAGCCACTCTGACAAATACTACCCCGCAGACATCAGTCTCGGTCCTGCCCAGGTGCAACCCGTCCAGTTTGTATTGACCCCAATGCCCCAGGAATCTGAAACTCTCCCCCTCACACCATCTCTTCAGCCACATATTCATCTGATATATTCTGCTATTTCTACTCTGACTAGCACATGACACTGATAGTAATCCTGAGGTCTGATCATTAGCTTTGAAGTCTGACTTCTCAACTTTCTTCCTAACTCCCTAACTTCCGCTTTTAGGATCTCATCCCGATTTTCACATATGTCGTTTGTACCAGTGTCGTTTGTGTCAATACCGCTTTTTGTGACCACAGGATGTCCCATAGCATCTTGCAGCCAGTGAAGTGCAGTGAAGTTACAATGTCGGAAACATTGGATCTTGGAATACAGAGTAAAATTTCAAAATTTTCCAATGATTCCAGAGTTGTAGGTGTGGTAAACAGTGAGGGTGATACCAACCAACTGAACAGAACATAGGCAAGGAGAATGGGCAGATAGGTTTAATTTGATACAGAGAAATGTTTGGTGCTGCATTTTAGAAGAAGGGACAGCACAAGACAATATAGACTTAATGACAGTTCTAAAGAGTATGTAGAGAAAGGGTTCATGTGCACAGATCTTTCAAAATAGCAGGGCAGATTGCGAGAGTAATGAACAAAGCAAAATGAGTACTGAGTATGAATGCAGGGAAATTGTGTTGAATCGTTTCTGAAGTTCTGGTTAGGTTGCAACTGGGCTATTGGATCCAGTTGTGGTCACCACAGTTCGGTTTGGTCTGGAGGTCCTTGAGGAGTCTCAGTGAAAATTTAGCAGAATGGTTTCACGGATGAGAGATTTTAGCTACGATGTTAAGTTTGAAAAGCTAGGATTGTTTGCCTTGGAGAAAAATAGATTGAGGGAGAATTGAGAGTGGTATATAAGACTATTGCAGGTTTAGATAAGGTGAGGTACTTCTCCATAGTCCGCGACGGCCATAGGTATCTCCATTAGAGTGAGACAGTTGGTTATATAGCTTGAAAGGCAATGTAAGGAAACTGGCCTTGCACTTTGCGCAGCACAGTGGCACAAGTGGTCAGCACTGTGGCTTCACAGTGCCAGGGTCCCAGGTTTGATTCCTTGCTGGGTCACTGTCTGCGCAGAGTCTGCACATTCTCCCCCAGTCTGCGTGGGTTTCCTCCGGGTGCTCTGGTTTCCTCCCACAGTTCGAAGACGTGCAGGTTAGGTGGATTGGCCATGATAAATTGCCCTTAGTGACCAAAAAGGGTAGGAGGGGTTATTGGGTTACGGGGATAGGGTGGGAATGAGGGCTTAAGTGAGTCGGTGCTGACTTGATGGGCTGAATGGCCTCCTTCTGCACTGTATGTTGTATGTTCTATCGCCGTTAAGGAGATTGAATCCGTAAAGTTGGTGTTATTCTGTTCTAAATCCAGGTATCTAGCCAACTGAGCTAACCGACCCCCAAAGACAAAAAAAAATTGTTTCCATTTGGATCAGGGACACTGATTTCATTTTTTTTTTAAGGAATGTAGAGGCAGTGAGATTATGCAGCAAGTGCAAATAGCCTGAAACTTGCTGCCTAAAAGGGTGGCGGAAGGATGATGACTGATTTTGCAAGGAAATTGGGTGGGCATTTGAGAAAAATAAATCTGCAGGACTACAGAAATAGAGCAAGGGAATGGGACTGAGTGAATTGCTCTATGGAGAGCTAGCATGGACTCAATGGACAGAATGACTACCTTCTTCTGTGTCATAATCACTCTCTGACATAATAGGCTACATGTAAACAGTGATGTCAGGGCTTCCTATTTTACTCTGTCACAAATATGTAGCTGCAGTGAATTCCAGACTAATGTACTTAAAATTTGTTTTACTATGATGCTCCATTATAATCTTATTTCCACACTGTTGACTCAAACTGACCTGAATATAACACTGATTTAGACAGAGATAAGATTTTATTTGATCAGAACCGTATACTTTAATTTGACTTGCTTGTCCAAAAAATTTGACGAAACAGAATTTAAATTATTATCTGCCCAAATTATTTGTAAATATTCTGTCACCCTCTTCCGCCCACTTCTGTCATACACATAAGTCTTAAACTGAAACTCCTTAGTTGTACCTGCATTGCTCATGCCACCAGCTTCATAACATCTAAAGATAAACTTTATAGTTTTCTATATCACTCGTAGTAATTTTATTCTTGAAGGAAAATTTCTTCACTAGTTCTAAATAATCTTTGCTGTCAGTCAATAAAACCAACACCCAGGAAATAGGTTTGATTTGTGAAGAAGCTTCATTCATGCTAAAGTGACATTTAACCTAATTGGAGAAACTGGATATGAATTGCTACTCAGTTAAACAATGAAAGAAAACTGAGTTCCCACATGCAGTTAAAATGGTAGAAGAGTTGAATATCCTGGGTTATTCACTCGACCTATTGATTGTTATTTAACATGCACACCGCATCAGTCTCCGTAACTTGTACCCAACTGATTTCTTCTTTTTGCTTTCATCCACCTGTGTCAGAACTGACTTTGGAAAAAAAATAAAAGGAACTGAATATTGTTAGCAATTATTTAATAGTTTGAATTATTTAATATTTTGAGTAAGCGATTGATGGAAAGAATCTGCCTGTAAGGTATTTGGCATTGGCAGCCGTGTTCTATTTTATCATGCGTGGAAGAAAGTAAGGTATTTTATATGTGGGGAAAAGAATGAATGAAATGAGTAGTACTTAATTGTACTATTTAATTAACCATCTATATGTTATGACGACGTTGCTATTTATTATCTATCTGCATGTCTGTTCTTGTATGAAATTGCTTTCCTTTCTTGGATTTTTGTATGTACGTAGAACTTGATGTGCCCACTGAGAATTTTCAAATCAGGAAAAATAGAAATACAATCAAAAGGCACATTTGGTAGAAGTTTGAAACTTTACACAAATACATGGGAGACATTTAATGTTTGTTATTTGTTTCAGCCTCTTTTGTTTCGCAAAATATATTAGTACCTGAAGTCATAGGCGGATGTTGGGGAGAGGGAGTGGGAGAAATCAGTGACGATTCTGTCTGGTGTACTTGGTGACTGAATCAACTGCTGTATACTGTATAAATTAGATACTGGACATCCAAACTCCAGTTTAAATGAGATACATCTATAAATGTAGAGGTCTTGCAGTGCAATCGTTAGTGCCCACCACTCAACCAGTAGCTCCAGGTTTGAGACCCACAACCAAGGTAGGTATGTTCAGAACGTGCCCTACAGGTTGAGGATCAATCTGCAAATCCTCCCGACACACATCAATGGCAGATGGTAAGACTCGGAGATTCCTGGTCAGCCATGAGAAGGAAAGAAACTTGAAGCCTGCACCATCGCTACGCACCGCTCCAGACTACAACATTCATGTAAAAGTGCATGTTGCAACAGGAAACTGTCTCCCTACGTGAACTTTAACATACAACCACCATATCTAGCAAGACTCAGGGTAGCATTCCGATTAAGTAATACAAAAGTTGTATAGCATCCTTCATGAGAATTCCAAAGTAACTTATCACCAATTAAGAACTTTTATAGTTATTATTACTGTTGTAATGTTGGAAACATTGGATTAGAGGACAGGACAAGGGGGAATTGGAATAGGAGGTTTCACTATTAAATCTATTTTAAAATCATTTCTCTTTGTATGATATATTTCCATGATTAATTCTTACATCTGAATTAATAATGCAATCTGCCTACTTAAACTTGTGCGGTAGTTGCAACTTTTTATCAGTAATAACACTGAAGCAGCTCCATGAGGGAAAGGGTTTAATTGTAGCCTGACAAGTTTACACAGACAGTTTCTATTATAAACATAAGGAAACGTTATAATGAGGAATAAAAAAGCTGACAGATGTAGGCAGACATACAATTCTTAATATAGTTAAAGTTATAATAGTTACGCTCGATGAGACAGCTTGAAGCATTTTTACACTTTTCTTTCAAATGATATGAACACATTTTTACTTTTCTCGTCATCCAATAAGTTTCAACAATGTGATAATTACTCCTAAATGACTTAGAAGATCAGTCTGCAATGTTCAGTGGGACAAAGCAGACTCGATGTAAAACCGACAGTTATATGTTAATTAACAGTACTGAGTAAGGTGGTGCTTATCAATTAGTGATTAATGCTCAATACTTTGGGTACAAAATGTGTCGAGCTGTCCACTCTATGCTGTACTGAATTTAATTAAATTAACCATATTAAGATGAATTATTTCTGCAAACGTTAACTGGTGTAGGAGGCCATTACAACGTGTTGCAGCCATATGAAAAGAGAGACATAAACACCAACTTGGAACTCTTGTGGAGATTTACCGTTTTTACTGACAAATGTGTATTAGTGCAGATTATAATTCACTAGTTTTCTCCAATCAATAGTGTATCGTCAGTGCTTTGTCGTATATTTTTGTGTGCATGGTCACCCAAACCATCTCTCCTTTGATTCAGTCCATTTTCCTCACACTTTGCAATACTTGTCTGTATCAAAGGAATTCAATAAATGCGCGTTGTTGTGTTTCATTGTATTTTATTGATGAATTTTTCAAGGTATTAGTTCTCACATCTCAAACAGTGCAGGCACCAGCATTTCTGACAGCGAGTCCTCCAACATGGACGAAGTATTATGAAAGAAGGGATACCAGTTAAGGAAACTCGTATTACTCCATGAGCCTATGTTCAGGACCAGAACACTACACCAGAATTGCAGAGTGAGGCAATAATTATGCTATTCCATGATGATAGGAAAGATCACAAATCTACAACTATTGATGCTCATACTTGAGGGAATCAGGCCTACCATAGTATACTGAAGCCTATTTTGCACTGCCGTATCAATTCCTAGCCCATAACAATGGAAATGTCAGCTTCTATCAAAACATGTGGGACCACTGCTCACTTGGCAGCTTCTGATTTATTCATTGTAGTTACGCAATCGTCATTCTTACTATGCATTCAAAAGAACTTGCCTGGCTTGGGAGGTAAAACAGATATTCTACACTGCATGTTTATTTAGATCCAAGTAAATCTCCAAGGAAGATCCTCAGTGGCACTACATAATAGGGATACAATGTGGGTCAGAGATCAAAAATAAATCAATTAAACAATTATTTCCAGAATCTCAAAAAATCTTTCAAGGAAGTCCCAATAGGAAATAGATGGATTATGCTAAGAGAAATCATATACATTGATTTGAGCCAGCTAATAATTTAAATCCAATAAAAATGGACACAATGTTAGATAGATCCAGATGACGTGACGGGGCCTGCCAATTCCTCTGCATTTATTTAACACTTCACTGTAGCATTTCACACAGTCATCCAGTTGTTTAACTGGCAATTTTCATCTGCTTTATTGTCACAAGTAGGCTTACATTAACACATCAATTACGTTACAGTGAAAAGCCCCTAGTTGCCACATTCCGACGCCTGTTTGGGTACACGGAGGGAGAATTCGGAATGGCCAAATTACCTTTATAGCACGTCTTTCGGGACTTGGAGGAAACTGGAGCACCGGGAGGAACCCACGCAGACACAGGGAGAAGGTGTAGACTTCGCACAGACAGTGGCCCAAGCCGGGAATCGAACCTGGGACCCTGGCGCTGTGAAGCAACAGTGCTAACCACTGTACTATCGTGCTGCCCTATCGTGCTTCCCAAATCTTGATGGAATGAAGTGATGGCATTGTAAAATAGTAATTATATAAATTAAAGATGTTCTCATTGAAAGAGAAAAGGTTGAAAGGTTATTATAATTGTGTTTTGCAAGACTCTGCACAGACTATATAATGTAGACTATGTTGATCGAACTTCATCTTGTCTAGAACAGTAGATATAGAGAACGTGGCCTACACCTGAAGGCGGCAAATTTAAAATTAATCTGTGGGAACATTACTTCACTTTGCGAAGGATCCATTGGTAGAATAGGCTTCATACGGAGATAGTGGAAGCAAATAGTGTTGATAACATAGAATAATGAGCAAAACATATTGGGGCTGCAAATTAAGTCTTAATACAGCAGCAGCAAAACTGCTCTTTAGGTGCTACTAACATGCAACTATTTATATAGATCCTATGCATAACTTTTTTTTAATAAATGTTTTTTATTCAGTTTTCATGTTTTACATTGAACAAATTACAAATTGTTAGAGAGAAAAAAAAAACGGAAAAATTAACATATATATTTACAGGTAAGCATCTTCGTAATAATAACTGTGGCCGCCCCCCTTTAGCCTGCATTCATATCTTACATTCCCCAATATGGCCGAGGCACATGTTTATAGGCATTTATTTACAGTTTGGTTTTGGGCCTTAGCTAGCCATCAAACCCCCATAACGAACCCGTAGCCCCCCCCCCCCCCCCCCCCCCCCCCCCCGCCCCCGCCCCCGCCCCGGCAACCTTCCCCTGATTCCCATCCATTTTCCCCCTGATTCTTGCCACCCGACTATTCTTCCTCTTGTTCGTTGGCCACAAACAGATCCCGGAACAATTGCATGAATGGCTCCCACGTTCTGTGGAAGCCGTCGTCCGACCCTCGGATGGCGAATTTGATTTTCTCCATTTGGAGAGATTCCGAGAGGTCGGACAGCCAGTCTGCAGCTCTGGGCGGTGCTGCTGACCGCCAGCCAAACAGGATTCTACGGCAGGCGATTAAGGAGGCAAAGGCAAGGGCGTCCGCCCTCCTCCCCAGGAGTAGATCTGGCTGGTCTGAAACCCCGAAGACCGCCACTATGGCTCCACCCTCACCCCCACCACTTTGGACATAACCTCGAAGAAGGCTGTCCAGTACTCCACAAGTCTGGGGCAAGACCAGAACATGTGGGCGTGGTTGGCCGGGCCTCTTTGGCACCATTCGCATCTGTCCTCCACCTCCGGGAAGAACCTGCTCATATGGTTTCTTGTTAAGTGGGCTCTATGTACCACTTTTAGTTGCGTCAGGCTGAGCCTTGCGCACGTGGAGGTGGAGTTGACCCTATGTAGTGCTTCGCTCCAAAGTCCCCACCCTATCTCCATCCCCAGGTCGTCCTCCCGTTTCCTTCTTGTTGCGTCCAGTACGGTGTCGTCCCTTTCTACCAGTCGGTCATACAAGTCGCTACAGTTCCCTTTCTCTAGGATACTTGCGTCCAGTAGGTCTTCCAGTAGTGTCTGTCGTGGCGGTTGTGGGTACGTCCTTGTCTCCTTTCGTAGGAAGTTTTTGAGCTGGAGGTACCGCAGCTCGTTCCCCCCAGCTAGCCGAATTTCTCTGTCAGTTCGTCCAGTGTTGCGATCCTGTTGTCCATGTATAGGTCCCTGACTGTCAGTGTCCCCCGGTCCTGCCTCCACCTTTTGAAGGTGGCGTCAGTCAGTGCTGGTGTGAACCTATGGTTGTTGCAGATGGGAGCCTTGTCCGATATTTTGGTCAGGCCAAATTGCTGCCGCAGTTGGTTCCAGGATTGGAGGGTGGCTGTCACCACTGGGCTGCTGGAGTGTTTTTTGGGTGGGGATGGGAGTGCTGACGTGGCGAGGGCCCGGAGGGAGGTCCCCATGCAGGAGGCCTCCTCCGCATGCACCCACTCGGCTTCTGGCTCCTGGATCCATCCCCTTACTCGCTCGGCTGTTGCCGCCCAGTGGTAGAATTGTAGATTCGGGAGAGCTAGCCCCCCCCCTGGATTTTGTTTTTTGTAGGACCTTCTTTGGGATCCTAGCATTTTTAACCCCCATACGAACGCCATGATAGGTTTGTCCAGCACTTTGAAGAAGGCCTTGGGGATGTAGATCGGAATGGATCTAAACAGGAAGAGGAACCTGGGCAATACATTCATTTTGATCGTCTGGACTCTCCCCGCGAGGGAGAGTGGGAGTGTGTTCCATCTTTGCAGGTCCTTTTTTACTTCCTCCGCCAGGCTGGTGAGGTTCCATTTGTGGATCCCTTTCCAGTCATGGGCTATTTGGATCCCCAGGTAGCGGAATTTATGTCGGGCTTGTTTGAACGGCAGCCCCTTTAGTGCTGCTGCCCCGTGAGACTCTGTGCTCTCTGCCTCCCTTTCGGATCCCCCTCCAATTTTTTGCTGCCCTGAGCGCGATTGCTAGCGGTTCGATTGCTAGTGCGAACAGCAGCGGGGACAGTGGGCATCCTTGTCTGGTGCCCCTGTGCAGCTGGAAGTATTGGGAGTTGGTATTGTTGGTCCGTACACTCGCCATGGGAGCGTTGTATAGGAGCTTTACCCAAGCGGTGAACCCTGTTCCAAGCCCGAATCGCTCCAGTACCTCTATGAGGTATTTCCATTCGACTCTGTCGAAGGCCGTTTCTGCGTCCAGGGAGATGATCACCTCTTGTGTTCTCTCCCCGGAGGGGGTCATTATCACGTTCAGCAGGCGCCTGATGTTCGAGGTGAGCTGTCTGCCTGACGAAGCCCGTCTGGTCCTCTGTGACCACCTCAGGTACACAGTCTTCTAGCCTTTTGGCTAGTATTTTGGCGTCTGCGTTCAGCAGAGATATGGGTCTGTATGACCCACATTCCGTTGGGTCTTTGTCTTTCTTAGGTATCAGCCTCTGCATAACTTAAGTTCAACTTATTTCCCTAAACATGCTGTATTCCCAAAACACAGATCATGACTCTGGGAGGAATCCACTAGGGAAAGGAAATGTCTTCTGTGACACCAACAGCTCTTATTGTGAACATTTTCTTACTACTGAGTGGGAGAAATGGTTCGAGCATGTTCTGACACTTTCCAGGATGCTCATGGCTGCAAGAGGTCCTGCGGAGAGTGGTTTTGGCATGAAGGGGACATGGTCCAATAAAGAACAGGGCTTTAACATCTTGCATGTTGGATGCTGAGTCAGTGCTCTGATAGAATACAGTGAATAAAATTGCTGGTTTGCAAGATTACCAAGTTTACAATGTAATTTTGCAAAAAGACCAGCATGTACAATAATTGTTAATTCTCTTTTAGTAATACTCCGATTTTAAATGCTCATCCTTGTGTATAAATCCTTTCACGCCCTTGTTCCTTCTATCCCGAACCACCTACAACCCTACAAACATCTCTGAACATCCCAATTTGTATACCTCCCTCTGTTCCTCCATCTTTTTCAAACCGTCATTAAAACTAATCTGTTTGACCAAGTTTTTAATCACAACTGGTAATATTTCCTCCTGTGGCATTTTTGTCTGGTTATGCTTTTGTGAAACATGTTGGGGAATTTTTCTCTGTTAGAAGTTCGAGATCAGTGAAAGTTTTTTGTTAATCATCCTGCGACCTCCCAAATAAGTGTGATTTCTGAAAAATGGAGCTCACATCCAAAGGCTGCGATTAGTTCTCTTCTACAAACCTAACCTAAAAATAGAAACTTGATTTTTTTTTTTCCCGATATTATACCTGAATTATTATTCCAAGTTAAGCAAGAGAGATTAAAATGTAAACATTCAATTTTATGGGCAGTGGTTTCACTACATCAGAAATACTAATTTATTCAGTTGCATAGCATTTGAAAAAACTGTCAATTAAACAAACTTTCCGACAAATAGATTGAAATGTAATGGTTGTATTGTATGATTTTTAGATCTGATTTATGCACATGGATTTTGATATACATTCATTTTAAGTTAAAGGGAGGAATCGTGCTTCAGCTGGGGAATCCTTACTGAAACATAAAGAGATGTTAATTATTTTTATTCATAATGAATTGGACTTTACAGGCGATTATGATTTAGAACAAATAATTAGTGTTCTGTGTGTATTCCGGATACAATGTTGATTGGAAAAATAAGCCTTTACAATCATTCTTTTTTTTCATTGTTCGTTTATGGGATGTGGGCATCGCTGGTAGGCCAGCATTTATTGCCCATCCCTTGTCGCTCTTCAGAAGGTGGTGGGAGTTGCCTCCGTGATCCGCTGCAGCCACTGACTGTGAGGGAGGGAGTTCCACGGTGTTGATCCAGCGACAGTGAAGGAACAGCAATATATTTCAAAGTCGGGATGTATTTCAAAGTTTGGTGACCTGGAGGGGAACCTCCAGGTGGTAGGATCACAGGTATCTGCTGCTCTTGTCCTTCGAGATGATGGTGGCCATGGGTTTGGAAGGTACTGCCTAGGAACTTTGGCGAGTTCCTGCAGTGCATCTTGTAGACTAATCTCAATTCTCCTTTGGTTCATTAAATGTAACCATATTAGCACTGCCTTTTTTGTCTGGTTTCTTCCTTAATTTTTTTGAAATTATATGTTAGTGGTAGCTTGTTATTGAGCAAGAAATTACTGTCAAAATAACAGTGATCTAATGGTGGTCACCATTAATTATGCCCAAATCTCTCAGAAATTTAGGCAAGGGCAGTTACACAGCTAAGTATAAAAATTTAGATCTTGCTGCCAGGGACACACAATTCCACAAAAATACATTCACCATTCAAGTGCATCGAACAGTTTAAGGGCAGCACGGTGGCACAGTGGGTTAGCCCTGCTACCTCATGGCGCCAAGGTCCCAGGTTCGATCCCAGCTCTGGGTCACTGTGCGTGTGGAGTTTGCACATTCTCCCCATGCCTGTGTGGGTTTCGCCCCCTCAACCCAAAGATGTACAGGCTAGGTGGATTGGCCACGCTAAATTGCCCCTTAATTGGATAAATTAATTCGGTATTCTAAATTTATAGGAAAAAAAATAAAAGGAAAAGAAAAGAGAACAGTTTAGGAGCGAGGTTCCATTGTTGCGTCTCACTTGGGCTTAGACCCATACTTTGGGTGAACAGGAATGAGTGACTCAATTGAAAATGGTGCTACAATAAAGTTGCTGCTCTTTTCCTTCATTTTAATAAAATTATCTTTCTTCCCTTTATCAATTAAAATTAAGAAAAATAAAATAAACTTTATTGTAGCACGAATAGCAACCCCAAATTGGTCTGTTCAAGACTTCCTTAATGGTAAAACAATTCCAAATTAGTTGTTTTGAGATAGTTCCCTAAAATAGTACAATTCCTCTTTTTTTATCACCAAGTCTGCGAATAACCTTATTTGGGGGTGGATTCTCCAGTTAGTTGCTTGGTTGACAGCCTTTCCTCTGTAGTCTTAAGTTGTTGACTAATCCACTCCAGTTGCAGCCCTAACACTGAATTCTGTGTCCCTTTATTTTGAATTTCTGACTCCAAACCAGCTTTCCATCGCCTTGTTCAGGTTTTCTCAAAAAAGAGTCTGGCAGCCATGAGTTCTTATCAAATTCTTCCCACAGGCAAAACGAGGCTTGCAATATTCAGTCTGTTTGCACATTTTTTTGGTGTCTCCCACCTTTCATCTGTAAAATGATACTGTCCATCAATCAGACTCTCATCTCCTGATTCTGCACCATAATTGACCACGGGATATGCAAGGTTATCCATTGTCCTGGCTTGTAGTTCAAGGGCCATTGAGTGCAATAAGAATTGATTCCTGTAAACAACTTTTATTTTCGCAGATGTCACTAAAAGATTTGTTTCTTAGGAGTCGGTTTGCAGGTCTGAAGGAGCTGGAAGCGAAGTATGGGCTGGAGCAGGTGAAATGTTTAGATACAGGAGATACAGAGATTTAGAAAGGAGATACAGAGCTTCCCGGTGGAACCAGCCTCCACATTGCTGAGGAGGTGCTGACGGCAATGGGACTGGAGAAGGGGATAGTGTCAGCGGTTTACGGGGCTATTTTGGAAGAGGACAAGGCACCACTGGAAGGGATCAAAGCAAAGTGGGAGGAACAGTTGGGAGAGGATATAGAGTGTGAGGTGCTCCGGAGAATGAATGCCTCCACTTCATGTGCGAGGTTGGGGCTGAAGGTGATATACAGAGCACACCTCACGAGGGTGGGGATGAGCCGATTCTTTGAAGGAGTAGAAGATGTGTGTCAACGGTCGGGGGGGGAGGGCTAATAGCGTTCATATGTTTTGGTCCTGTACAAAGCTAGAGAATTACTGGAAGGAGGTTTTTAGGGTAATTTCTAAAGTGGTGCACGCGAAACTGGACCCAGGCCCCCGGGAGGCCATATTCGGGATGTCTGACCAACCCTGGTTGGAAACGGGTGTGGCGGCAGATGTTGTAGCCTTCACCTCGTTGCTCACCCGAAGGCCGATCCTGATGGGTTGGAGAGCAACCTCCCTATCCTGTGCCCTGGCGTGGCCGGGGGGGGGGGGGGGGGGGGGGGGGGGGGGGGAGGGGACCTGTTGGAATTCTTGACTCTTGAGAAGGTTAAGTTTGGAATGAGGGGAAGGATGGAGGGGTTCTATAATTCATGGGCATTAATCATCATGCACTTTCAAGAACTGGATAACATCAAACATTAGTTGGGGGGGATGGGTGGGGGGGGGGGGGGGTGACTGTATGTGTTAATGGTGACTATGGGTGATTCCTGATTCCTTTTTGTCATTTGTTTATGTGATCATGCGGGCTAGTGTTTGAGGTTTGGTGGGAGGATGGGATCGTTGTTCTTGATATGGGGATTGACATATTTGTGACTGATTATTGTTTATTGTTGGTGGGTGTAAATGTGGGAGAAAATGTGAAAAAGGAGGAGAATTAAAAACATTTGGCAGGTGTAGCACAAAAAGGAAAAACAGCAATTTAGACAAAGCAACAACTTTGGACATGGCCTGACCAGTATGAAAACAAAGTAAAAAATACAAGTCCACAGTTAATAATAATCACTATTGATTATTGATTAATTACTTGACTTAAAGCACAATCACACTTGATTTTAAATCAAGGTTCATTATTTAATTCCAAAAAAAATCAATGTCAGCTTAATACAAGTTTGCTTACAATCAAGAGCAACGAGCAAACAATTGCAAAAAATAGTGATGTAGGCCCCCAACAAGAGGAAGTTCAACTACTTGCATGATGAATGCAAATGAAGCTTATTACAGAAAATTATATCTTGTGTATTACCCTTTATCATGGGTCTTATTACTGGCAACCAATCTTCGTGGCACTGAAAAATAACGATTACAAGTATGGAGTCTCATTCCTTCAGCTTTTAATTGTTCGGAATTTAAAATCTTTTTATTTTACTTTGCCTTTCTTTTCTCTCTCAAGTACAATCTTTCTTTCTCCCTCTCTCTTTTACTTTCTGTATCTGATTTGATATTACTCTAACAGCTCCTGACTCAGACTCTCTGCTGGTCAAACCATCAATCTCGCACGGTTAAGGAGATGTTTGTCCTGTTGACATGGTTCCTGGGTGCCCTCTAGAGGGCACTGCACTATTTCATTTTCCCATTTGCAGTTAGTTGCATTGCAAATTCTCATGGAAAACAAAAACTAATATATGGTTCAGGCAGTTGCAATACCAGCTTGAGTAAATTATGACCAATAATAGTTTTTTTTGTGGGTTGTAAAGAACAAATATTTTAGTGGGCATTGATTCCCTTCATGTCCAAAAATGTATCAGTCTTAAACTTGAATATATTCATCTTTGTTGCCATCTACGATACAAGAAGTATTTTGCATGGCAGATTGGAGAAAAAGAGTAATTAATCCAGAGTACATCTAATCTCTCAATATATCTACTTTCATAAATAGGATGCTAATAGGGATATTTGCCTTTAAAACTCAAAATAGCCATTTAAATTTCTGTATTTTGATGATTTTTTAAAACCAGGATTTGGGAAAAATACAAAATGTTTATTTACAATAGTTTTGAATATTTTGACCAATTTTACTTTGATTTTGAAGCAAAAATTCTTCTGAAGTTTTCAAAGAGCACATTTAATGCTAAAATGCATTTTTGATAACAGTAAAATCTTATTTCTTTAGCTGGCTGGCCGAGTTCTATTTTGGTCCCAACTGAATGGAGAAAATACCAGTGTATTCGCCATCTTTATGTTTGCAGGTTAGAATTCCAATCAGAGAAATAAAACTGTCAGAAAGAATTCACAGCCTGCAACCCAAGACTCAGCCTTCATTGTCCTCCCAGTCTCTCATGCTTCAGAGCAGTTTTGCCAGTGTAAATGAAAACTGGTGACTAATAGCTACAGCCACCAGCAACAAAATATGTTGTTGATTGAACGTGTTAAATTAGAACCTTCCCTTGAAGGGTACAAACAGCTACATTTGCTGCACTGTGTTGATAAAAATACCTAGATAACAAAATGGTGTACCAAGGGTAAAATTTAAACCGATGTATACCTAGAGTACTTTAACCTATAACTTGAAACTACAGTCATGTTCAGTATTTTTCAGTAGTCTGATTTTTGTAGAGGCCGCAAATAGCCAAACCGAGTTAGCAAAAAGAAAAGTTGGTTTCTCGCGATGATATCTACAAGCTACATCAGATCCCAATTGGGTCTTCTCTGCTCCATACCTGACCAACTTTAAACAGATCTTAATAATGAATGACCTCAGGCTTCCTGACTCTTAGCGACTCACAGGGCGACTGATTGCTCCAACCCCGTAGGTCTAGTGCAGGTTATAACATCCGTCCCCACCAAAGTCTGAAATCTCTTCTGACGACTGTGAAGCAGGAGGGTGCAGGACTCTCTTCGTACTTGGCTGTTCTTCTTGCTCTCGCTGTGCTGGATTTAAAAAAATTAATTTATGAGATGTGGGCATCACTGGTTAGGTCAGCATTTATTGTCCATCCCTAGATCTGGTGGCATATATCAAGACGGCAATTGTCACTTCCAATTGGAGCATCATGGTGGATGCACTGTCTGAGGCTGCTGCACTACTTGCTTCCTTTCGGAAACCTCTGATGCCTGGGTTTCCATGTCAAAATCCGAATCTACAACTTACATTTTGGATTCTTGACCCACTTGAGGTAATGCTCTAACCTCATCGGGCATTAGATTTGGTTTGGCTGAAACTTGCCTCTCCCAAGAAAGTTTGAGTATAACTGGTCATCTGGACCTTATGTGATCGAGCGGCTTTTTCATGATGTGACCCTGTGCCTGAACTTGATAAGATACCGGCACTGTCTGGCAGACGATTGTCCCTGAGATCCACTAGGCGCCGCCTGCCAAGTTTTGAATATGGAGTGCGTCACCTGGGAAATAGTCTGGGCGGTGTTCTTCGAACAGGGCAATGCCCTTGCAGCTCCTGGTTGTGGCGTACGTTCCACCTATATATGGGAAAACCAGACTAAGGCGGGTTTGAAACCTCCGACCCATTAGCAATTCAGCCGACGCCACCCCGGTTGCGGCTTGCGGAATGGTCCTATGGCAGTCTTGTGTGCATTGACCTAGAAGTCTGCTTTTTTGTCCTTATTTGAATGTTTGTACTGTCCTTTCCGCCAGCCCGTTTGAAGCCAGGAGACAGGCAGCCATATGGATGAGCCGTATCCCGTTATCCTTCAAGTATCCCAAGAACTACTCACTTGTAAAAGGTGTTTCATTGTCAGTCACCCAAACCTCTGGGATGCCATGTGTACTGAAGGACAATCACAGTTTTTCAATGGTCGCTCTAGAGGCAGTCGTCGCCATTCTATGGCTTTCCGACCACTTAGAGTGGGCATCTGTGAGGAGGAAGAACATCACGCCTTGAAATGGGCTTGCAAATTCGGCATGTAACTGCACCTCTGGCTGCTCCGGCATTCCCATGGGTGAAGGGGCCCAGCTGGTGGAACTTCTGATGCTCCTGACATAAGTCGCCCTACTGGACTACTCTTTCATCCAGGCCTGGCCATCAAATGTAGCTATGTGCTAGCATTTTCATTTTGCACACGCATGGGCGCCTGTTGTGCAGATCCCTCAGGATAAGGTTCAAGCCCTTGCCTGGGATGACGACGCGCATACATACACACAACAGGATGCCATCTTCCATGCTAAACTCTGACATCTTCGTTGAGATTCCCCTTAACATGTCTGATAGTCGCCGATGCTGATCCCCATATAGGACTGTGTGTCGAACTTTCGAAAGGACTGGGTCGGTCTCTGTCCACTCACAGATTTGGGACACTAACAGACAACAAATCCATAAAGTTGAGTATGGCCACTAGATCGTTGCCCTGGGAGGAGAAGGAGGGCGCGTCGGCAAAAGCAGTCGGCTTTATGAATCTGCATTTGCCATCTGGCTATCGGGATAGTGTTCAAACGAGTACTCAGAGGCAGCTTGCAGTAGTGCTCAATGCTGGAGGAGATGGATGGAATTCTCTTCTTTAAAAAGACTGAACAGTGGCTTCTGGTCCGTGATAATTGTGAATCATCGACCGTGCATGTATTGATGAAATTTCTTCACGACGAAGACAACTGCCAAACCTTCCTTCTCAATTTGCGCATAATTGCGCTTGGCCACGGCCAGTGTCCGGGAGGCGGAAGTAATTGGCCTCTCATAGCCATCTTCCGTGCAATGTCATTAAATGGCACTAATGCCATACGGTGACGCATCACATGAGACAATTAGCTGTTTGGTGGGATCATAATGTGTTAACAAGCCGGAGGAAGTTAATTGTTTTTTTACTTGCGTGAACGCTGCTTCATGTTGCTTTCTGTGTGCCCAGCCCTAGTTGTTCTTAACAGAAGACGTTGGTGGACTAATATGATCATGAGGCTAAGGATGCCATAATAGTTCACCAATCCCAAAAAAGACCAAACTCTGGTGTTTTCAGGTGTAGGAGCTTGTTGAACTGCTCTTACCTTCTCCGCGACAGGATGTAACCTGACAAGGGGAAGGTGGTAGATTTAATATACCTAGTCTCAGCAAAGTCTTGGATACCATCTCACAGTGGAAATTACTTTTCTACTTCGAAATGCATGAAGCAGGATTGAAGTGCAGAACTAACCACTTGAATCAGAGTATGCCAAGTTAAGGAGAGCAGCATGACATGGAAAAACGTGGCGAACAAAGGTTCTGCATGTTTAGGATCGTTCATCAAACTGGCTAATTGTACCAAATTGGAAGTGATCGTAAATAATAAGGAAGAAACAAATTTATTGTGCTGGGATCTGAACAGAAAGTGGGGAAACTCTTTAATTATGGGAAATTTTACCCCAGGAAGCAGGGAAAAGAGAAAATGAAAAATATGCATACGAACTAAATCATAACTCAATAGGAAACAAAAAGGAAGAAGAATTTCAAACTTAGTGGAAAACACTGCCAGCCTTTTGAATTAAAAGCAGTTATTATCTCATCAAGTGCGAGATAATTGGCAAGAAATTTCTCCTCTCCAAGGCCAATAATTCCTTACTAAGTTTATCAAATGGAGGAGCAGGTTTGAAGAGTTGAATAACTTACTCTTGTTCCTAATTTGTACGTTTGTATGTTCTGGAGTAAGAAACAATTAGTTTAGGTATGTCCATATCTGACCAGGTGAGAGAAGAGGGGCTCGATTCTCCGTTTCAGCGGATAAGTGCCGGCTGGAACGGAGAATCCATGGGAGGTTTACGACCAAAATATCGGCGCCGACCCCTCACCGATTCCAGGACCAGTGCGGGGCTAGCAGCAACGCTGGGTGAAACCTTCGGCTCTGCCGCCAAAAACGTCCGGATCCCTGGCCGCGCTTGCGCATGGCTGACTACCTGCAGCGGTTGTTGCGTACAGCATGGCAGCAGTTGTGCGTGGACCCGACATGCCATCTGCAACTCCACTGGCCTCCCGTGGCCAATCTCCATCAGTCTGCCGAGCCCTCACGGTAGCCCCCGCGGCCAGCGGATCCCGGCTGAGTGTGGCACACTGAGCACAGCCCGCAGCCACCATGCTGGGTTTCCGACCGCTGAGACCACACGTGTCCCGCGTCATCGAGAACTTGGCCCATTGGGGGCGGGGCATCATGAGAGGGCCGGCCGATGACACGCCAACGCCATTGCAATGGCGCGTGATGCAATTATGCCATTTAGGAGGGGGCGGAGCATGGTTGACCAGCGTCAAACCAGCGCCAGCCCTGATTTGGGCATCTGAGTCGATTCTCCGCCCGATTGCCGATTACGATAAACGCGTTGGCCAACGGAGAATCCAGCCCGAGGTGTTTCCTGATAACGTGAACGAGCAAACACTTAACTGGAAGATGTCTAAAAATATTATTCTTGTTATTAATACATGCTGCTGTTCAGAGGGACCTGGGTGTCCTAGTGCATGAGTCGCAAAATGTTGGTTTACAGGTGCAACAGGTGGTTAAGAACAGGTGTTGCTCAAGAGATAGAGTTTAAGACTAGCGAGGTTATGCTGCAACTGTATAAGGTGTTAGTGAGGCCACACCTGGAGTATTGTGTTCAGTTTTGGTCTCCTTACCTTATGTACTGGCGCTGGAGGGTGTGCCGAGGAGATTCACTAGGTTAATCCCAGAGTTGAGGGGGTTGGATTACGAAATGAGGTTGAGTAGACTGGGACTGTACTCGTTGGAATTTAGAGGGATGCGGGGGGGATCTTATAGAAACATATAAAATTATGAAGGGAATGGATAAGATAGATGCGGGCAGGTTGTTTCCACTGGCGGGTGAAATCAGAACTAGGGGGCATAGCCTGAAAATAAGGGGGAAGTAGATTTAGGACTGAGTTCAGGAGGAACTTCTTCACCCAAAGGGTTGTGAATCTATGTAATTCCTTGTGCAGTGAAGTACTTGAGGCTCCTTCATTAAATGCTTTCAAGATAAAAGATAGATAGTTTTGAGGAATAAAGGGTTATGGTGTTTGGACGGGAAAGTGGAGCTGAGTCCACAACAGATCAGCCATGATCTAATGAAATGAAAAATGATAATCGCTTATTGTCACGAGTAGGCCTCAAATGAAGTTCCTGTGAAAAGACCCTAGTCACCACATTCCGGTGCCTGTTCGGGGAGGCTGGTATGGGAATTGAACCGTGCTGCTGGCCTGCCTTGGTTTGCTTTAAAAGCCAGCTATTTAGCCCCGTGTGCTAAACCAGCTCTTCATTGAATGGCAGAGCAGGCTCGAAGGGCCAAATGGCCTACTCCTGCTGCTAGATCTTATAAGAACATAAGAACTAGGAGCAGGAGTAGGCCACCTGGCCCCTCGAGCCTGCTCCGCCATTCAATGAGATCATGGCTGATCTTTTGTGGACTCGGCTCCACTTTCCGGCCCGAACACCATAACCCTTAATCCCTTTTTTCTTCAAAAAACTATCTATCTTTACCTTAAAAACATGTAATGAAGGAGCCTCAACTGCTTCACTGGGCAAGGAATTCCATAGATTCACAACCCTTTGGGTGAAGAAGTTCCTCCTAAACTCAGTCCTAAATCTACTTCCCCTTATTTTGAGGCTATGCCCCCTAGTTCTGCTTTCACTCGCCAGTGGAAACAACCTGCCCGCATCTATCCTATCTATTCCCTTCATAATTTTAAATGTTTCGATAAGATCCCCCCCTCATCCTTCTAAATTCCAACGAGTACAGTCCCAGTCTACTCAACCTCTCCTCGTAATCCAACCCCTTCAGCTCTGGGATTAACCTAGTGAATCTCCTCAGCACACCCTCCAGTGCCAGTACGTCCTTTCTCAAGTAAGGAAACCAAAACTGAACAAAACACAATACTCCAGGTGTGGCCTCACTAACACCTTATACAATTGCAGCATAACCTCCCTAGTCTTAAACTCCATCCCTCTAGCAATGAAGGACAAAATTCCATTTGCCTTCTTAATCACCTGTTGCACTTGTAAACCAACTTTCTGTGATTCATGCACTAGCACACCCAGGTCTCTCTACACAGCAGCATGCTTTAACATTTTATTGTTTAAATAATAATCCCGTTTGCTGTTATTCCTACCAAAATGGATAACCTCACATTTGTCAACATTGTATTCCATTTGCCAGACCCTAGCCCATTCACTTAACCTAACCAAATCCCTCTGCAGACTTCCAGTATCCTCTGCACTTTTCGCTTTGCCACTCATCTTAGTGTCATCTGCAAACTTGGACACATTGCCCTTGGTCCCCAACTCCAAATCATCTATGTAGATTGTGAACAATTGTGGGCCCAACACGGATCCCTGAGGGACACCACTAGCTACTGATTGCCAACCAGAGAAACACCCATTAATCCCCACTTTTTGCCTTCTATTAATTAACCAATCCTCTATCCATGCTACTACTTTACCCTTAATACCATGCATCTTTATCTTATGCAGCAGCCTTATGTGTGACACCTTGTCAAAAGCTTTCTGGAAATCCAGATATACCACATCCATTGGCTCCCCGTTATCCACTGCACTGGTAATGTCCTCAAAAAATTCCACTAAATTAGTTAGGCACGACCTGCCCTTTATGAACCCATGCTGCGTCTGCCCAATGGGACAATTTCTATCCAGATGCCTCGCTATTTCTTCCTTGATGATAGATTCCAGCATCTTCCCTACTACCGACGTTAAGCTCACTGGCCTATAATTTCCTGCTCTCTGCCTACCTCCTTTTTTAAACAGTGGTGTCACGTTTGCTAATTTCCAATCCACCGGGACCACCCCAGAGTCTAGTGAATTTTGGTAAATCATCACTAGTGCATCTGCAATTTCCCTAGCCATCTCTTTTAGCACTCTGGGATGCATTCCATCAGGGCCAGGAGACTTGTCTACCTTCAGCCCCATTATGTAATATCTGGTTCCGTGGGCATTTGAGTCTATTGAGATTATCATTACTTTTTCTATTCAAATTGAGGAAATTGCTACAAATTATCTTTAGCCTACAAACTAGTAGTTCATCAAAATAGATATTTGGTAGTATAGAACTTGAGCATTGCTGAATGAAGGGACATGTTATCAAAGCTTTTCATCTTGCACTCACCTTGATAGCTCAAGTATTAAGATCCCAAACCAGACCCCAACAGTGGCTAGGGCACTGGATCAAAACCCCAATATTTTAGTGTATTAGCTCTGGAGGTCGAAGAAGCCTTGGTTAGTTGCTGCAGTCCATTTTGTAGATAGTGCAAACTACTGCCTGTGTGTGTTGGTGGTGGAGAGAGTGAATGTTGAAGGTGGTGGTGAATCGGAATCCAGAGCTCTTCTTTGTCCTAGGTGATGTTTAGCTTCTTAAATGTTGCAGCCACATTCATCCAGACATGTGAGGGTGTTCCATCACCAATTTATTGAGCCTTCAGTTCCACCCCATTTAGATCAGTGCATCCTCCTTTAAGTAAGGTGACACAAACTACACACAGTCGTCCAGGTGTATCTTCAACAGTGCCCTGTATTAAGATCTTTCTACCAGCATGTTAGCTTTCTGTGATTCATGAATAAAGACACCTTGGTTCTTCAGAGTACAAAGATTTACCAGTCTCTCACCATTCAAAAAATATAAAATTTTTAAAAATTTCTTCCAACAACTTCATGACAGGGGTTATCAACATCCTGGTGAGGGTGCAAAAAATACTTACTGTGGTGATGATAAGATGTGAAACTTTAATCATAAGATACTCGAAAAAATTGAGTGCCTCTCAAAATAACTTAATAGTTTGTTTTTTCCCAAACGTTCACCAACTTAGTGTTGCTCTTTGATTGGCTCTGTTTATGGCGGTTAATATGGTCGCCTTCCTTAATTCTAATTACGTTTGCTCAAGAGCCGCCAGGTATCTTTCGATACCGCCACAAGGTTCAAAACCGAATACTGATCAAAGACTCGATACACCAGTTAGTAAGTTCGAAATTAGTGCTCATTTATTTACACACACAGTCAATTATACACATGCACAAACTCTACCAACTAAACTATCACTACTACTAAAGCTTATACTTCGCTTCGGGCACCTACTCAGTCAGAGTTGTCCGGTTCTGGGGCTGCTGGGGCCGAGCTGGTACGGAATGGTAGCTGGGAGCGTCTATCTCGTAGTGTGCGTTGACTTTGGACTTGCTTGTTCTGGTGCAGCTGCTAGGCAGGCCTCTCGTCACTGAGAGCCAAGGCCAAGAGAACGATTCTCTCCTGGGGGCTTCTTCTTATACTCAAAAGGGGCTTTGCACACTTTTGGGCGGGCCTTAAACTTGGTCCCAATTAATTGGACCGTATCTTGATCATCGGTATCGATTTCCTCTAATAAAGGGGTGGCTGCCCTGATTGCTGGGCAGGTCCTAAGTGGCCGTTGGCCTGCTTTGTTCTAGTCTCCTCTGGCACCAGGGTGTCTGCTTTAGTATCGTTTACCTAAATGTTTCTCTTTTGTCCCCGGAGATGGCTCATTAGTATGGTTATGGCTTTGCAGTATCGGTCTTGTCTGGGACCTACAGCCAGCGCCGGCCCTAGGGTTGCTGGCGCCCTCCGGGCAAGATGAACTTCGGCACCCTTCGGGGCGGGGGGGGGGGGGGCGGGGCCGGGGGCGTAGGGGGGGCGGGGCCGGGGGGGGGTTTGTAGGGGGGCCGAGGGGCGGGCCCGAGGCGGGGGGGGGCGGGCCCGAGGCGGGGGGGGGCGAGGCCGGGGGGGGGCGGGCCCGAGGCGGGGGGCCCGAGGTGGGGGGGGGGGGGGGGGGGGGGGGGGGGGGCCGGAGGGGGGGGGGGGGCGGAGGGGGCCGCCCTGGGGGAGGGCGGCCACCGCGCATGCGCTGGTTGGCACCGGCCCAACTGCGCATGCGCGGGACCCGAGTCTCTGGCGCCCCCTAGCACATGGCGCCCCGGGCGACTGCCCGAGTTGCCGGTGCCTTGGGCCGGCCCTGGCTACAGCTCCAATCAGCAGACAAACCTTGCACCTGCTTGCTTTCTCAGCATTGTTCATTTTTCCTGCATTCTTTGCAAAGTGTCCATTTTGTAATCGGGACTTGTCCACCCTAGGTGGCTACATTAGTATGGTCAATGCATGTGCCACCTGGAAGATATGCAGCAACTATTCACCCAGGCTTCTTCAGCAGCAATTTTGAAACTTACCATCTCTGTCAACTAGAAGAACAAGGATAGGCCATGGGAATGTTAGCAACTGTAAGTTCCAGGTTACACACCAGCCTGACGTTGAAATATATCACCGTCCCTTCATTTTTGCTGGTCTAATTTCTGGAACTACCTACCTAATGGTACAGTGGGTGTACCTACACACATGGACTGCATTGCTTTAAAAAGGTGGATGTGGCAATTAGGGATGGGCAGGAACAATTGGCCTTAACAAAGGTACCAGATTTTTGTGAACAAATCAGCAAAAAAGAGCCGTGGACATAATTTGAAGGTTATCATCAAAAGAATAAAGAGAGCGGTTAGGAAATAATGGGCTTCATTCTCCATTGGCGGGACCCTCCATTTCACTGGCAGAGCGCTCACACCCACGGATGGTGTGGGGGTGCCCTACAATGGCAAACCCCATTGGCAGGCTGGTGGGACGGAGAATCCTGCTGCCTGCGGGGGGGGGGGGGGGGGGGGGGGGGGGCAGGCTGTACCAGAAAACAGGTGTGGTGGGACAGAGAATCCTGCCCAATTCTTTTTTATATGGAACCTACCCAAAACTAAGGTGGAAGTGAAATCTTTACCAGCTTAGTAAAGGGAAGTAGATATATACTTGAAAAAAAAGTTGAATGTGAACAAGGAACGGGAAAAGCACTCAGTTGCATCAATGTATCTCCATTTTAAGGATATCATTTCCACAACTGTCCTCAAATCACCTTTGCTTAAATAAAATAAGTGAACTCCTTGAATCTGATTCAGAAAATTAAATTTAACTTCCAGTATCATTCTTGTTGCTGCCTTTTGAACATTCCCTGGCACGCTCATGCCCATTTCGAGGTAGTGTTCGCGCACAATTTTCTTGCACAATTGCAATGTCAGGTTTTTTTTGTTGAAACTCTTTTTTCTTGGAGCAGTTAAGTTGATAAATATTTGAACGTTCAAAATTAAATCAAAGTGCTCCATATATGCTGCTATGCTCCTTAATTACTGTTGTTATGAGTGTCGAATAAATAAGCAGGAGTGGTGGATTAATTTTCTTTGGTCTGGTCTTCCTCATCCTTTGTAGTTCAACCTTCACATACAGATTTGAATGTAATTATTGACCATACGCTTAAAGTATTCAGTCAATGTGAAGCTGTTATCAGTGAGACTCATCAAATACTGAGAGGCTTCCCAAGGACATTTGATCAGAGGTTATTTTTAACCTGTATGACTACTTAGTAAGGCCTAAGAAGCTTGATGGATAAATGCATGATGTGGTGTGATACTGAACAATAAAGATCAAACAATGCAAAATTAAATAAACTGAGTTAGCTGAGTCGCAATTCGAGCTCTATTACCTCAGGAGCTGGGGAGGAAGAAAGAATTAATTGGGTTTCTCCAGTCGAGCATAGCTACCAGAAAAGGGTTTATCTCAGAGTGACCAGAATGGAATCAGCTGTATTAATCGCCAAACTCTCTCAAACAGTTAGAAGTGCGGGGTTCCCAAGACTGGCGACCAAAGACTTATAAAAAGCAATAGTTTATTCATGAGCTGAGCAGCTATTACATGCTGCTACTCTGCTGCACTCTGGCAGGGATCTCCCATGCTTCTGTCACGTGACCTCTTAAGTAACCACATCATCACGGACCATGTCCCCATTAAAGTTGGGACAACCGGTGGTACTCAGAGGTAAAGATGTACTGAGATGTAAAGTACAAAATAAACAGGTGAGGTGGATTGGTCATGCTAAATTGCCCTCGGTGGCCAAAGATGTGCAGGTTCGATGGGTTATGGAGATAGGATGGGGGAGTGAGTCTAGATATGGTGCGCTTCGGGTCAGTGCAGAATCAATGGGCTGAATGGCCTCCTGCATTATAGGGATTCTATGGTTCTCTGCTAACTGTGCGCAAACATTAATTGTGTGCAAACCACTTTATAACATACAGATTGAGACGGGTAGCAATACATAACTATTTACATATGGTGGAACACAAATTAAGCTGTTGCAGCTGGTGCACATGTGTCGTTCCCCCCCCCCCCCCCCCCCGTTCAGTTGTGTGAAGCAGTTGTAGACTAGCTTGTTACGAAACTCGACAATCTTCCGGTTTGGTTGGTTATCCACCCTGAGCATATGATTGTGCAGTTGGCTGCGCTCTAGATATTTTCGGGCTGGTGTCTTCAGTGTGAATGACCTGGGTTCTTGATTGGTGTTTCCAGTGGGTGTAGGGCTTATTGTGTCAGACTCTGGTGGGGCCTCCATTTCCACTGATATAGGCAACCTGTGTTGTAGGCTAAGATACTGTGGCTTCTGCTGGTGCTGATTTCAGTACCCGTAGTAGGTGACGTCAGTTTTGTACCTTAGTGGTACTGTCCGAGGCTGATATGTAATGGTTCGGCTGTGGGGCGTGGTTGTGTACCACCTCGAACTTATCATGGCCACGTGTGGTCTGGATCCTGACCATTTGATCAGATGTTAAAGGTCTGAACCTGTGAGCATTGTGATCATAGTGCACTTTCCCTCTTAATTGCCATTCCATGAGGGCATGACACACTGGTTTTGAATTTGGGCTGCAAAAAAGGCTTGGCAGTAGGAATTGTAGACCTGGTGCGCTTGGAGAATAGTTGCTTGCTGATGAGGGCAGACCCTGTCTTGACATGTTTTGCAGGCTGAGGAGTGCAGTATAGTAATATGTCTGATTCCAGGTCCACTTCTCTGGAAGATGCTTAGTTAAGCATACCACCCATTCCGCCAAGCTTTTGGACTGTGGGTATAGGGGGCTGCACATGATATGCTCAAAGTCCCATGTGTGTGCAAAGTTTCTAATTTGCAGAGATTGTTGGTCATGAGTCTGAGGGATGCTATGTTTATCGAAGTGTCTCTTGAGCTTGATGGTGACTCTTTTACTCGTCATGTTTGGCAGATAGTTGAGTTCAATCCACCCGGAATACAAATTGACTAAGACCAATGTTGTTTACCATTCCATTCGACAATGTCAATTGCAGTAAATGACCATGGGGAGGTCTGGGACCTCATGTAGGTGCAGCGGTTCTTTTGTTTGATGCTGCAGTTGTGCAGACACAGTGTGAAGAGGGTTTTTTTAAAGAAAGTAATGAGTTACTGATAATCTGTTTCAACAGTCGCAGAATGACCATATATTTATGGAAAGGAAATTTAAGACAGATGAAAAGTAAAAGCGAAGAGTTCCTTTGCATCAGGAACCTTGATTGACATTGAGACTCATTACTCTCAGATAAAAAAGGCTATCCGCCTTCCATTCTGGATGAAGACTGCGCCAAGTCAATGCTGGGAGGCATCTTTTGATATGGGTACAGGTGTTCGAATATCGAAGTATCGTATCACCGGTGGAGCCGAGAGTGCCTGTTTGAATTTGTTGAAGATCGCTATGTGGTGCTCCAGCCAACACCATTCAGCAACTTAGTGGTGGAACTGAAGAGGTCTGGTGACCTCAACAGAACAAAGGTGAACTTTGAAAGATAATTTGAGCGCTATAAACTGTTCTGGTCCATGGGGATGGCTATCTGTCGTTTCCTGTTATCTGGAACTGGCTTTGCATCATCGGCTGTGAGTAAGTAACCCACATAAGGAACCTGACTGACCCTAAATCTGCATTTAGCAGGGTTGAGCTTCAGTTGTTTGGTCCTGATTATGTCGAGGATGAGACGAAGATGTACATCGTGTTCATGCACAGTATGACCCCGGACGAGAATGTCGTCAACAATTATTTTGCAGGATTGGCTGGTAGAGTTGCCCCATGCACCTTTGGAAGAACTTGCTGCCAGTAGAGATGCCATAGGACATACAAAGTATACAATATATACCTACCGGAGACATAAAGGAGACATAAATGTTGTAAGTTCCGAAGGGGAGGTGGTGACGTAGTGATATTGACCAGTACTTGACCAGTAATCCAGAGACCCAGGGTAATGCTCTGGGTTCCCGGGTTCAAATCTGGCCATGGCAAATGGTGAAATTTGACTTCAGTAAAAGTCTGGAATTAGAAGTATAATGATGATCATGCAAGCATTGGCAATTGTTGTAAAACCCACCCTGGTTCATTAATGTCCTTCAGGGAAGGAAATCTGCCGTCTGGCCTACATGTGACTCCAGACCCACACAGCAATGCGATTGATTCTTAACAGCCCCTCTGAAATGGCCGAACAAGGCCACTCAGTTCAGGAGCAATTAGGGATGTCCAAGAGATGTTGGACCAGGCTGCGAAGCCCGTATCTCAAGAACGAATAAAAAGATTATTTATTTAATGGGATCTGCCAGAACCTGCATTCATCCAGGATGCTGAAAACCTTGATGTTGGGCATGTTTGCTATCACCTGTTCCACTGTCTTCATAGGGTGATATGGTCTGAGCAACGCCTTGTTGAAGTTAACTGGGTCAATGCATATCTTGACTGTACCATCTTTCTTTACTGCGGCCACCATTGCTGAAACACATTCTGTGGCCTCGTCAATGGGAGTTATGACACTCAGTATCATCCGATGCGGCTAATTGGCTACTTCCTGCTTCATGACTATTGGTACTCTTTTTGGAGCACAAACTGTTAATGGTACTGAGTATCTGGTCACGCGGTATATTAGCTTATCAATGATGTTGCAGTTGAAGAGGTCTTCATACTCTCTCATTTCTGGGCCTGGTGTTGCAGCCCCTGTGTGATGCTGAACCTAAGACTTCGCAGTGGCCTTGTGTTTTGCCCAACTGTATGAAACTTGCAACTGCCCAGTGTGCAATGGAGAGTGGCCACACCTTCTGTGTGGATGGTTTCATCGAATCAGAGAATTTCTACAGTGCAGAAGGAGGTCATCTGGCCCATCGATTCTGCACCGACCGTTCGAAAGAGCACCCTACCTAATCACATCTTTGAACACTACGGTAAAATTTAGCATGGCCAATCCACCGAACCTGCACACCTTTGGTTTGCCCACCGTAGGTCACGAGATGCGCCTGGGTATTGGGGTCCGGTGCTGCATATGGGTCTAGTTCCCATAACATTCGGCTAGCTATTACATTTTGCTTTGCTCCAGTGTCTATCTTTATCTTAATCCTTGCTGCTGTTGTTGTAAATCATGTTCAGGGTGGTGAAGATCTCACCCTTTTACTGACTGTCGACACTTTCACAGTGGAGTGTTGTTGAGGGTTCTCTGGCTGAGCTCCAGTTCATTCCTCTTCTTGTCTCCTAACCTTGGAGGACTAACCAGGTATATTGTGTATCTTGTCAAAGGAAAGCTGCTGTGATTTCGATCTGCAGAATTTTGCAAAGTGATTCTACTTTCCACATTTGTTGCAGCAAATGTACCATAAGCCAAACATGCTGCACTGTTCTGAGGGTGATGGTCACCACAGTTGGGGCACCATGTGCCCTGGACAGTGAAAACTTCAGTTTCCCACCTAAACTCCCTGCTGCTTTATTCAGACTGTTGATTTAGCATACATCTGTGAGAGGAAACACAATGAGCATTCCAGGTTTGTAACCTTTCATTAGAAGTTGTGATGGAAGGTCACAGACCTGAAATGCCAGCTTTGTTTTTCTCTTTCTACAGATGTCACCTGACCTGCTGAGTCTTTCCAGTGTTATCTGTTTTTATTTCAGATTTCAGATTATCAGCATCTGGGGTATTTTGTTTTTGGGCAGCAATGTGTAGTTCTGTTTTGACAAGCCAGGAATCAGGGTGTCATGTTTGCAAACGAAAAGTGGGGTGATCATATTCCCATATTTGTGAAATGAAGGCTATATTTGGGGCAAAGTTTGAAACTGTTGCCCTTTACCAAAACCTCGAGTATCATTAACATGCACTAAGCACAGAATACTTACGTATGGTGCTGTAACCTACTGACTTCTGTGAGTTCCCTTTCTGTAGACTTGTAGAAGCTATTGTCATCTTATTGCAGAGATCATGTAGCATGGTGAAAATAGTGAAGGAAGATTTCCTCTGGGTACTATAGATATTGAAATCGTAAATCCATTCTCTATAAATGGATTTGCAATTTTGTTGTACCACACAAAGTAACTCCCCTCTTGCTCTTGCCAGCATCACCTACCCCCCACAACCCCATCATAGGGCCTAAAAAAAATAACTTATTAGGTTTCTGGAACAACTGCAAGATGATTAGGATCAATAAAAAGGTTAATTGCATCTTAAGTCCGGTAACTATACAGAGATTTTTCAAAATATTAAAAATGATCAATTTTACAATGAGGGACTGAGGGCTGCCATATTGATGTAAAACATTCTAATTAAAGGCACAAACAAATTAAGAATAAACCTGGTGTATTTGATTTTGAGGTGCAGATTTTTATATTGGTGAGCAGGACAGGACAAGGGATGCATGAAAAAAAATACTAGTACTGACATTACTATCAATCAGGTCTATTAAAATGTCTTGATATTGATTTCATACCATAGTGAGGGAGGTCATCTTCATGGGAAGTTTACTACACCTAAAGAACATCACTAGTTATCTGAGGCAGAATTTTACATTCTTGGATGGGGGGGAGCGGCTCATAAAATTCCTTGGATGGCCTCCCAGTGGGCTCCCATTTGCCCTGAACACTCTGGAATTTTCCGGCTGGGTGGTTGAGGTTTTGGACAGCCCCCTCTGCCCTTGCCGGAGTTGTCTATTACGTGGCCAATTAATGACACTTGAGGGAAGTTTTCAGGCTGTTGGGAGGAGTTCAGGGGGGGGGGGGGGGGGGGGGGGGGAGCTTGGAAAGTGACCATAATCAGGCCTTCACCAACAGTCTCCTTTCAATATCAGGTGCTTTGTCCTCGAGGTCTGGCCCCTGTGTGTGCTCCTTCAGTTCTCTCACCCATGCCCTCAGGCCTCACCTTCTCTCCCCGTCCTTCCTCCCAACTGAGCGTCACCTCCAGCCATTAACTCTGCTTTGACAATAGGTTATGTTTGTTACAGGTTATTATGATGCCGTGTTTTTTTACATGTGGATCAGAATGGATAGAGCATTGAGTTAAAGTATGAAAAGTTACCCATAATAAAATCGTTAAAATTGACCATTATCTGTTAAGAACCCAAAAACAGGAATAGGCTATTGAACCCCTCGAGCTTCTTCTGCTATTCAATTAGATCATGATTGACCTGTAGCTCAACTCCTTTTGCTTCAAATCCCTTGACGCCTTTACCACGCAAAAATCCATCAATTTTAGTTCAATTCAATTAATCTGCCATCTCTGGCCTATTTGGACAGTGTTCTGGATTTCCACTACCCTTTATTTAAGAAAATACTGCTAGATTTTACGCCTAGCTCACCCAGCTCTAATTATGCTCTACACCCTTGGATCACAGTATTTACATTCAGATCCAAAGCTACAAACAGAACCTGGGGGCCTTTGAGCAGGTGTTCTGCATATAATTGTTAACACTGCCAGCTTTGTCAAGTTTTATGATGCAAGAAAAACAATCCTCAGACCCAGAGTGTAAGCTGCTGACAAAACTAATTTTACACCAGACTACTTTCTACTCCAAAAGGCCCTTTATAAGCTTAACTGACAGCGGCCAGAGGCGGGGTTCAGACAAGAACCCGAGAAGGTGAAAACTAGCAGACAAATCCTGTCAGTCACATACACTTCTGCTGCTGTTTTAATATCGCTGCAATCTTTTTACCTTTGTAAACAAGTAGCAAAGTGTTCGGGCTAATTATGCCATTTGCTAGTAATCACTGAAAATTAAACTTTAACGTAATATATTGATTATGCAATTTTGTTTTATTCTTTCACGGGATTTGGGTGCCACTGGCTTGGCCAGCATTTGTTACCCATCCTTAATTGCCCTTGTGTTCCAAGGGTGGTGGCGAGCCACCTTCTTGAACCATTGCAGTCCATGTGGTGTAGGTGCATGCAAAGTGCTGTTAGGCAGTGAAGATCAATATTTTTTTCACTCTAAAACACTGTGGGAAAATAATGATCACAATATTGAGACGAATATTGCTTTCAAATACAAATCAAAACACTGGATGCTGGAAATCTGCAATATAGAAAGCAAAGCCATAAATACTTTGCAGGTCAGATTGTTTCTCTCTCTACAGAAGCTGAGTTAGCATTTTCGGACGGTGATCTATTGTCAGAAGTTGAAAATGTATAAATGTAGCAGGTTTCAAGCAAGTACAGAGGCAAAGGTGGGGCGGTAAGATGATCTGTAATAAGGTGGAAGAGAGGAGAGAACTAAAGAGAAAAGGGGTGATGGTACAAAGTAGAAGGGAGGTAATGTAACAGGTAAGGAAACAAAGGTATGGTATAGAGGAGCTGTAAAGGTCACAGAAGGACCTTTTGCAGCACCCATTGCCAAAAATGGAAATAATGGTTATGATTTGAAATTCTTGAACTTGATGTTGCATCTGGAAGTTTTTAACATGTCAATTCAAAAGATGAGGAACTGTTTCTTGAGCTTTGTTGAAACAATATAGGAAGCCGAGGACAGAGTGGAACAATGTAGTCATACAGCAAGAAACTGGCAGTTCAGGGTCATGCTTGCAGACTGAATGTAGTTGTTGAGCATGTAATTCCCCAATCAGTATAGTGTAGTGAGCAGAAAATACAGTTTAATGCATTGATAGAAGTACAAATCATTGTTTCACCTGGAAGGACTGTTTGAGGTACAGCTCAGTGGGAGGGTGGGAATGCCTGTGCCTCCAGCCACCAGAACGGATGCCAGTGTTGGGGATATTGAGGAGTGGAGCAGGGTGCTATGATGGAATGACTCCTTTGGTTTACTGAGAGAGGATAGTCGGTTTTGTGAGGGCCATGAAGTGTCCAGAATGACTTTGCGGAGTCAAACAGAAAGTAACTTTTATTTACAACAATGTCACAGAGCCAGGGAGCTGGGTTGAATTCCCAGCTTTGGTCACTGTCTGTGCAGAATCTGCATGTTCTCGTCGTGTCTGCGTGGGTTTCCTCCAGGTGCTTCAGTTTTCTCCCACAAGTCCTTAAAGACATGCTTGTTAGGTGAATTGGACATTCTGAATTCTCCCTCAGTGTACTGAACAGGCGCTGGAGAGTGGCGACTAGGGGATTTTCACAGTAACTTCATTGCAGTGTTAATGTAAGCCTACTTGTGACATGAATAAAGATTATTATTATTTGCACAACGCCAATTGTTCAGTGCTGGTTCTCTCTCAAGCCAGTCCAACATTGGCCATCTTTATTTATATAGCTGATAGGTTAGCGACTGCTCCACCCCTCATCGGGGGAGCTCACGTTCTCCAAGATTCATGGGGTAACCAATTGTCCCTCGCCAACAGGATCCGGGCAAGTTATAACATTGGGAAAGGTGCGTTTGATGATGAGATTATATTTGAATTAGCAGAAATGGAGAACAATCCATTGAACGTGAAGGCTCATGGAGTGGACGATACGGAGAGGTGAAACCTACATAACTATAGAGGAAGGGAATAAGAAGAAGTGAGGGCAGAAGTGCAGGAAATGAGACCAGCTCATTAAGAATGGAGGGGAATTCTTGGTTGGGGTAAATGTAAGGCACTGCTATGGTAGGTGGCATTTTCAGAACAGATGAAACAGAGACACTGGAAGAATGAAATGGAATCCTTGCAGGAAGCAAGATGGAAGGAGTGTAATCAAGGTTTCATATACTAATACTTGCAGTTCCCTCCTTTCAGAGATGGCATATCATAAGCAATTAATGTACTTGTTCTACTGGGAGAGGAGAAACTCCTTGGGATTTATCATGTACTCTTCTCTTGGGCCGTGATTAGTGGCAAAATAACTGAGATACAAATTAAACTTGCCATTATTTAAACATAAATATTGCAGCAGCTTCTAGCAGATGTGCAATTTGTCAGATAAACAAAAGTTGCTGTCCAAGTTCAATCACACTGCCATTAGATGCACAAAAACAACATTTTAGAATTTCAAATATGCATATCCTGTTATGTCCCCTCCACTTCAGTCTAAGTTAACAACATGGTAAGTGTCAATTACTGACTATCAATGCTCTGATGCTGAAAAGTAAAAATTGCAAATGTGGAGTCTCATTCTTTCAGGATTTAATTATTGTTAAAAACGTTAAAAGGGTAGGAATTTTTAAAAAACTGCTTTACCATTTTGTCCCCTTTGTTCTCTCTTAATCTTTCTTTCTCTTTACTCTTTTTCTGTATCTGATTTGACACAGATTTGACCCCCCCTATTTTCAGTCCTTGTATGGTTAATTTCACAATGCTTAAATCTGATTCATTAAAGATATACACAGGCCCAAATTCCGGTCAGAGGTAGAACTGCTAAACCTGATGCTGATCAGACAGAAAATGACCCACTTAGTTGGATCTATTTAAAAAGGCCAAACATCTGATCCATGATGCAGAAGGGCTCCCTCAGTGCAGGAATCCACGCAGGGAGCAGTAAAATGAATCTGTGCAGAAGACGTGCTCCCTTTTTACAGCCCGAGCTGCCACCTGGTAAGTTCAGATGTCAGTGTGAATGTTAGTGAATGAATAGGGTAGGGTGGACCAGTTAAGTGGGTGGGGTGAAAGGTAGGTGACATGGTAAACTGGCAGGTAGGTAGAATGATAGGTGAGTGAAGTGGTAGAGTGAGAGGCAGAGATTTTAGACAGATTTTTCTGTCTTAACATTTCCTGTGTAACTGTTTTCAGGTAAATACTGCGGAACTATCCAAAGTCTCCAACATTAAGTTAGTGTTGGAGACCTTTTCAGAGGGTCCTGGGGAGCAGAGGAATTGCCGATCGGAAGTTCAGACTTTGCAAGCAATTCCCACAGATGCACATTGGGAATTCCACAATGTCCCGACATGCATCTTTAATCACATGTCCTATCTCAGCGATCAGGAGACTGAAAGATCTCGGCCAATGTTGCTTGTTCTGTTTATTCTGGTCCTAGATATCTGCCTGCTCTTGCTGCAATGTTATCAACTTGCACTTTCAGCAACTTACTGTGCAAAAATTTTAAACCTAAAATGTGCACGGTCCAGTCTAACTAATGGCAAATGATGTTAGCTGCTCTGCAACAACAAATGATGGCCCATTACATTCTTCACAGCAAATCTGTTTAAGAAGCATTAAATTATTTAAGATTGTTGTTGGTATAAATGGAAAATGTTAATAATTTAATAACTAAGCAAGTGTTTCCATTAGAATTAAAAAATAAATGCATGTTCATATAAATTTTAGTTGAGTTGTGCCTGCACAGCAATTTTCAATATCGGTGAATATTTTCTAAAACTTGCAATCTGATCCTAGTTGTACCACTGCCACTTTGAGTTTGTAGTACAACACTGTATTAACAATAGGGAGCTGTGATTCCTTTTAGGGGGGAAAATATTAAAATTAATTGAAGATGGAAGATCTTGCATTTATACAGCACCATTCATGTCCTGCCAACTTTACAAAATGTTGCATAGTCAATGCATGATTTTTCGGCACAAGAACAACTTGCATTTTTGTAGCTTCTTGAATGGAGCAAATATCCCAAGGTGCTTCACAGGAGTGTAAGTATAATCAGATGAGATTTGCTACCCATTCACAGTGAGATGTTAGGACAGTGTCAAAAAGCTCGTCACTGAGGTAGGCTTTAAGGAACGTCTTAAAGGTGGGGACAGAGACTTACAAAGAGGTCAAGGGGAGGAATTCCTGGGGCAGAACTGAGTACCAAATCCTCCTAGCTACAAGGTTCTCAGGAAGGAAGGAAAGGAGGGGAGGGGCAAAGAATATCAGTTACATGAGGCTAGAATTTTCGGTACAGAGTTCTGTGATGTTTTGAGGACTGGAGGAGGTCCAGGGGGAGAAACAAAGTGCGCAAAGGATTGGAGGAAAAACAAGTTACACCAAGGATTTGGAGAGACAAATAGCACTCAAGTACGAAATCTGAAAGTATTTGGTGGATTTAGGCTAATAGAGAATACAGCAAGGTTGAAAATAGGTTCACAATGCACTCCTATAAATGCATAAAATGTGGTAAATAAGGATGGAGAACTGCTTGTCCAAATAGCCAGTTGGGGGTATGATGTAATGGCAATAATGGCAACCTGACTTAAAGAAGGGCAGGACTGAGTACCAAATCCTCTGAGCAACAAGGTGTTCAGGAAGGAAAGAAAGGAGGAGGAGTGGCAGGATGGTTTTAAGGAGAATATTGCTGTGCTGAAGAGAGAGGATGTCCTTGAGGAGTCAGATATAAAATCTATTTGGTTAAGAGTTAGGAGACAAAGCATGTGGCATTGTACTCCTGGGTCTTCAACGAGTAGGAAAGCTAAGAAGAGCAAATTTGCAGAGAAGGTGCAATTACTCTAGAGTAGTGATAATGGAAGACTTTAATTAACCTAAACATAGCATAAGAAATAGGATCAGGAAAAGACCATCCAGTTCATCGTGCCTGTTCTGCCATTCAGTATAATAATTGCTGCTCTTCGGTTTCAACTTCACTTTCCCATCTGCTTTCTCTTTCCCTCGAGTTTCTGAGATCAAAACTCTGTCTTATCTCAGCCTGATATATGTTTAATGATGGCACATTCACAACTCTTGGGTAGTGAACTCCAAAAATTCACAACCCATTGTGTGAAGAAATTTCTCCTCATCACGGTCCCAAATGATCAGCCCCTTATCCTGAGACTCAGCATCCATATTGTAGATTCCACGGACAATGGAAACAATCTCTCAGCTTCTACCCTATCATGCTCCTTCAGAACTCTATGTATCAATAAGATTACCACTCATTCTTCTGAATCAATTTACACAGCTTCTCATCAAAGAAGAACCCCTTCATCCCATGGACCATTTTACAGATCCTTTACTGTACTGCCTTCAATGCAAATATGAGCTGCCTTAAATCTGGAGGCCAAAACAGCAAAACATATTCCAGATCCGGCCTCACTGCAATCCTGTACAATTGTCACAAGGCTTATTTTTCCTGTATTCTTAGTCCCCTTGCAACAATGACCAACATCCAATTTGCCTTCCTAATTGTTTGTTGCAACTTTCTGTAACTTTCTTTGTTCCTTGTGCAAACACCCAAGTCATCAAAATTTACAAGTTTTACACTTCAAAAAAAAAAATCTGATTTTCTTTTCTTGTGCCCAACATGAATAACTTCACATTTCCCCATCTCCATCCATCACCTTGTTCTCCCTCATTTAACCTCTGTGCAATCCCTGTGTGTCCTCCTCACAGCCTGCATTCCGACCTAGCTTTGTTAATCAAGTGTCATCATAGGAACATTTAATAAATCATGATTATAGCATCATAAGGTTCGGGTTAGTAATGGAAAAGACAAGGAACAATCTGGAATAAAATTACTTAATTGGAGGAGGGTCAATTTCAATTGGTTGGAAATGGTACATCCTGGGAAAATTGGGACCAAAGAATGAGAAGTAACAGGATATTGAATCAGTGGGCAGCCTTGAAAGAGGAAATGATTTGGGTACGGTTATGGCACATTACATGAGGGAGAAAGGTAAGCCGACCAAAATCAGAGCATCCTGAACGACCGACGAGAGTAAGGATGTAACAGCAAAAGGGACTGTATGACAGATGTCAGGTGATAATACAAATTAAAACTAGGCTAAACATTCAAAGTTCAGAGGATGGGTGGGGGAAGTAAAGATGGAGGTTGAGGCGGCACTGACAATACTCTTCCAATCCTCAATTATGGCGTAGTGCCAGAAGACTGAAGAATCACAAATGTTACACCCTTGTTCAATAAAGGATAAAACCAGCAATTACAGGCCCACCAGTTTACTCTCAGTGGTGGGAAAGCTTTTAGAGACAATAATCCAGGCAAAATGAACGACTATTTGGACAAGTGCAGATTACTGAAGGAAAGCAGATAGAAATTGTAAAGAGCAAAGTGTTTATGATGAATGAAGCGATACAATTGTTGAGGGTAATACAATTCATGCGTATGTGGAGTTCCAAAGTCTGTTTGATAAACTGTCATGTAATTGGCTTGTCAGCACAGTTCAAACCCATGGAATAAACTGATGCAGCAGCATGGATACAAAGTTGGCTGGATGACGAGAAGCATAGTCGTAGTGAACAGTTGCTTTTTTGGAAAATATACGGTGGGTTCCTTTTGTGAGGGCTACAAAGAATCCAGCACGAGTTTTCAGGATACAAAGAAATAACATTTATTTACAATAACATATATATACAACAGCAACTTCCCTTGCTGCTCACTCCTCTCTCTCTGCTGGTTCCAAACTGGCCAGCTCTATTTATGCAGGGAGTCTGCTAATGACTTCTCTCCCCCCCCCCACCCCCATTGGGGAAGTTCATACTTGTCATTAGTCCCCAGCCAATGGTAAACGGGCAGGTTATAACAGTTCCCCAAGGGTTGTAGGATCACTACTTTTCCTATTCTGGAAGTACAGGGCAGAATTTCAAAATTTGCAGTAATGCAAAATTTGAAAGCAACATGAATTGTGAGGATAATGATAGACATTGAGAGTAAATATGCGTGTGAAATGGGCAGACACTTGTAAGAAATTGAATGCAGCAAAGTAGTCAGAAGAATGAGGAGAGGCGATATAAACTAAAGAGAAATCTGTGGGTATATGTGCATTGAACATCCAAGGTGGCAGGGGAGGTTGAGAAAAGGCATCTGGGATCTTGAGCTTTATTAATAGAAGTGTAGAGCATAAAAGCAAGAAAGCTAAGTGAACTTTTATGAAACGTTATTGCGCCCTGTTATGAGCACTGCATTTTAGAAAGATTTTGAAGGCTTTAGAGAGGGTGCAGAAAAGATTTACGAGAATGGCTGATGGCTTCCAGTTATGTTGGAAGTAAGGTTGCTCTCCTTGGAGATGTGAAGATTGAGAAGGTATTTGATGGAGATGTTAAAAATCATGAGGGATCGAGATAGAATGGATAGAGAGAAACTGACCATTGTACACAGATTTAAGGTGATTGACAAATAACTAAATGTGACATGTGGCAAAGGGAATGATGATGATCTGGAATGCACAGCCTTAAATGGCAAAGACAGATATTTTCAGAGCCTTCAAAACAGATTTCAGTAAGCACCTGAAGGGCAAACTATTCATAGAATTTACAGTGCAGAAGGAGGCCATTCGGCCCATCGAGTCTGCACCGGCTCTTGGAAAGAGCACCCTACCCCCTACCCAAGGTCAACACCTCCACCTTATCCCCATAACTCAGTAACCCCACCCAACACTAAGGGCAATTTTGGACACTAAGGGCAATTTTTATCATGGCCAATCCACCTAACCCGCACACCTTTGGACTGTGGGAGGAAACCGGAGCACCCGGAGGAAACCCACGCACACACGGGGAGGATGTGCAGACTCCGCACAGACAGTGACCCAAGCCGGAATCGAACCTGGGACCTGGAGCTGTGAAGCGATTGTGCTATCCACAATGCTACTGTGCTGCCCTCTAGCATCTGTTCATGCTATAGAATATTTAAATGAACAGTGTGCCAAATCCGATGCGGTGGAGGGGATCGAGAGTGGTGGTGGTGGTGATGTAGAGCTGTGTCGATTTGGCGTGTTTTTGGGTGATGTCATTGATGGCAACATATACTTGAGAAACAGGAGGGGGTGAAGGAGAGAACCTAGGGGCACTCCTGAGCTAACGTCACAAGAGCCACAGTTCTGACACAGGCAAATTCTACAGACCAGACCAACAAACACGAAGTGTGTTAAATAGCCGGTAAACGGTGGAATTGTGGCATGTACTCCCTGGTTGGACATTTCTGATTTTTAAACAAGGGTTAACGAGATATGGGGCACAGGCAGAGAGATGGATTTGATACCAGGAAGAGATCAGCCAAGATCTGATTGAATGGCGGAGCAGGCTCGAAGGGATGAATTGCCTACTTCTCCTATTTCCTATGTTCCTATGCTGTCTTTCAGTCGTGAGGCGGTGATTTTTTTTAGTTCTGTTAAAACAGGGAGTGGAATATTCAAATAGGCAGAGTGGACCTCAGTTTAATGTCCCATGTCAAAGGCAATACTTTGATCAAAATCAGCTCATATATTCAGTGGTTTTCTTAAAATTGGGTGTTTAAAGATGCTATTTCAGAAAAGGTTATTGGATTTACTGAAAGCATAAATGCTTCACAGCTCCAGGGTCCCAGGTTCGATTCCCGGCTGGGTCACTGTCTGTGTGGAGTCTGCACGTCCTCCCCCTGTGTGCGTGGGTTTCCTCCGGGTGCTCCGGTTTCCTCCCACAGTCCAAAGATGTGCGGGTTAGGTGGATTGGCCATGCTAAATTGCCCGTAGTGTCCTAATAAAAAAGTAATGTTAAGGGGGGGTTGTTGGGTTACGGGTATAGGGTGGATACGTGGGTTTGAGTAGGGTGATCATGGCTCGGCACAACATTGAGGGCCGAAGGGCCTGTTCTGTGCTGTACTGTTCTATGAAAGCTAACGGGTCGATTGAGGTCGTGGAGTGATTAATTTTATATAGAAACACATAGAACATACAGCACGGAAATGGACTGTATGGCCCAGCCAGTTCAAGCCATCATCTATGGTTCACTTAAACTTCCTTCCATCCTTCATCAGCCAATCCTCCCATCCTTCCTCAGCATTACCCTCTTATACTCTTATATTTTACCTGAATTCGCTTTAAAAACTTATGTGCTATTTGCCCCACATACTCCTTGTGGAGTTTCATATTCTCAGCACTCGAGGAAAAGAAGATCCTTCTGAATTCCCTATTTCATTTCTTTGTGATTATCTGAATTTGATGGTCTCTAGTTTTGATCTTCCCTAAAAGTGGAATTTTCTCTGTCTACTGAACCATAAGTTGTAAGAGCAAAATTTGAGTAGTTAATGAACATTAACCAGTACTAGACGTGAAACGCTGCTTTAAATTATCTTCCAGCTACTTATTTAGGCATGTAGAGTTGTGTGTGCATCAGATATTATTACTATGCTGCCATTGCCTGGCACAAGACACTCATTGTTTCATCAAAGCTTGTTGACTTTTTTAAAAAATGAAATCAATAAACTGCAGCAAAATTCAAGAAGTCATCTTAGCAGCTACAGGGAAAAAATAATTGAAGTTCTGAATGAGCAATATGATTGTGTACACCAGGAATTTTATGTTGGTGTGTAGCCCAAGAAAGAATTTAAAAAGAAAGAAATAGATCTTTTGCGTCCTTGGGACAAGCTAAAATGCTTCACCAGTAACTTGTGGAGGACAGTTTCTTAGGCAACTATGGAATGCAATTTACACATAACAATGAGATAAATGGCCGCATATTGTGTTTACCAAGGCTACAAATATTAAACTATGGGAAGTTGCATAGAATCCGCTTCTACTCCGTTTAGTATGGAAGATTAAGTCTGATCTGATTGAGGCATTTAAGTTGCTAGAATTTGATCAGGTAGGTCGATGAGAGTGAAACTATTTCCTCAGGGGAATTCTAGAACAAGGAATAACGTTAAAATTAGAGCAAGGTCATTCCGAAGTGATGTCAGGAAGCATTTCTTCTTGGTGGCACAGTGGGTTAGCCCTGCTGCCTCACAGCACCGAGGTCCCAGGCTCGATCCCGGCTCTGGGTCGCTGTCCATGTATAGTTTGCACATTCTCCCCGTGTTTGTGTGGGTTTCACCCCCACAACCCAGAGATGTGCAGGGAAGGTGAATTGGCCATGCTAAATTGCCCCTTAGTGTCCAAAATGATAGATGGGGTTACTGGGTTACGGGAAAGGGGTGGGGGCTGTGGGCCTGGGTAGGGTGCTCTTTTGGAGGGTCGGTGCAGACTGAATGACTAGGGTAAGAGAGCGGCCAGTCAAAGACAGTAGTGGGAAGTTGTGCGTGGAGTCCGAGGAGATAGGAGAGGTGCTAAATGAATATTTTTCATCAGTATTCACACAGGAAAAAGACAATGTTGTCGAGGAGAATACTGAGGTACAGGCTACTAGACTACAAGGACTTGAGGTTCATAAGGAGGAGGTGTTAGCAATTCTGGAAAGTGTGAAAATAGATAAGTCCCCTGGGCCGGATGGGATTTATCCTAGGATTCTCTGGGAAGCTAGGGATGAGATGGCTGAGCCTTTGGCTTTGATCTTTATGTCATCATTGTCTACAGGAATAGTGCCAGAAGACTGGAGGATAACAAATGTTGTCCCGTTGTTCAAGAAGGGGAGTAGAGACAAACCCGGTAACTATAGACCAGTGAGCCTTACTTCTGTTGTGGGCAAAGTCTCAGAAAGGTTTATAAGAGATAGGATGTATAATCATCTGGAAAGGAATAATTTCATTAGAGATAGTCAACACTGTTTTGTGAAGGGTAGGTCGTGCCTCACAAACCTTATTGAGTTCTTTGAGAAGGTGACCAAACAGGTGGACGAGGGTAAAGCAGTTGATGTGGTGTATATGGATTTCAATAAAGCGTTTTATAAGGTTCCCCACGGTAGGCTATTGCAGAAAATACGGAGGCATGGGATTCAGGGTGATTTAGCAGTTTGGATCAGAAATTGGCTAACTGGAAGAAGACAAAGGGTGGTGGTTGATGGGAACTGTTCAGCCTGGAGTCCAGTTACTAGTGGTGTACCACAAGGATCTGTTTTGGGGCCACTGCTGTTTGTCATTTTTATAAATGACCTGGAGGAGGGCGTAGAAGGATGGGTGAGTAAATTTGCAGATGACACTAAAGTCGGTGGAGTTGTGGACAGTGCGGAAGGATGTTACAAGTTACAGAGGGACATAGATAAGCTGCAGAGCTGGGCTGAGAGATGGCAAATGGAGTTTAATGTAGAAAAGTGTGAGGTGATTCATTTTGGAAGGAATAACAGGAAGACAGAGTACTGGGCTCTGTACAGAGTACAGAAGACAGAGTAAGATTCTTGGTAGTGTGGATGAGCAGAGAGATCTCGGTGTCCATGTACATAGATCCCTGAAAGTTGCCACCCAGGTTGAGAGGGTTGTTAAGAAGGCTTACGGTGTGTTAGCTTTTATTGGTACAGGGATTGAGTTTCGGAGCCATGAGGTCATGTTGCAGCTCTACAAAACTCTGGTGCGGCTGCATTTGGAGTATTGCGTGCAATTCTGGTCGCCGCATTATAGGAAGGATGTGGAAGCATTGGAAAGGGTGCAGAGGAGATTTACCAGAATGTTGCCTGGTATAGAGGGAAGATCTTATGAGAGAAGGCTGAGGGACCTAAGGCTGTTTTCGTTAGAGAGAAGAAGGTTAAGAGGTGACTTGAGGCATACAAGATGATCAGAGGATTAGATAGGGTGGACATTGAGAGCCTTTTTCCTCGGATGGTGATGTCTAACACGAGGGGACATAGCTTTAAATTGAGGGGAGATAGATATAGGACAGATGTCAGAGGTAGATTCTTTACTCAGAGAGTAGTAAGGGCGTGGAATGCCCTGCCTGCAATAGTAGTGGACTCGCCAACACTAAGGGAATTTAAATGGTCATTGGATAGGCATATGGACGATAAGAGAATAGTGTGGATGGGCTTTAGAGTGGTTTCACAGGTCGGCGCAACATCGAGGGCCGAAGGGCCTGTACTGCGCTGTAATGTTCTATGTTCTATGTCAGGGATTTTAGGATTCTATGAATAGCATGCTTGTTGTGAGCTAGAAATGTGACACTTACTATATGAGTAAAGACCAGAATGTTGTTGCGCAGCGCATGCCTAACTTAGGTTACGTATGGGCCCAACACTTGTTTGAGGTCCACACGGAAAGATTAAGACAGCAGATACCGTGCTATATGTGGCCAATAGGCACTTTGCTTAAGGGACTGCCAGATAACCCAGCAGCAATCTACAAGGGATAGTTTCTGAAGGAAGCTTAACTGTATGTGGAGTTGGTTGCTCTTCTCGAGCACTAATTTAAAGCTACTGATTTTTAATTTCACCCCCCTCTGTCACCAATAGCCCATGCAGTTCATGGCTCCTCCTAGGCCCCGATTCTTTCTTAACTGAGGATAAATGCTTGGGTCACGGGTGCCTGACCTTCAAACATGTTTGCCAGACAAACTGCCACTAACTTTGCAACTCATCTGTTTCATGGAAGTAAGGCCTGAAGTCCAATATTGCAACTCCTTAGCACTCACAATTCTGGTGCAGGAATTGTGTCCTGCAACTGAGCATGCTTCGACTATTAAGTCTTGTGGAAGAGGTTATTGTAGGGATGAATGTATTTAGAGCTTCATGACGGCATGGGAATCGTAAGTCTTGTTTCTTTATAGCCGAACACAGCAATATGTGCTCTACACTGGTAGATAATATGAGAGCAGATATCTACAATTTCCGTTCGTTGTGGATACAATGGCAACCTAAAAAGGATATTAGTTGAATATGTCAAAGATTCAAGGGCTTCATTACTTATATGTTCTTACTGCTTACTCATTAAAAATCATATAAAGACTCTCTGGAATTAAGAAGCAAGATTCGGGATAGAATTTAACCCAGGATCCGACCCATCGGTTGGAGAGCTGTTGCGAGCGCCACGTGTGGCCTCCATTAGGAAAGGCCTGCTGTGTTAAGTGCCTATCAGGCATTTAAGTGGCCAATGGTGGATTTTCCCCAAGATCAAGGACTCGAGGAATGGAAATCCTACCCCCACCTCCCACACACAGTGACGAGAACGGCCAACTGATCAGAAGCTAGTATCACTTTGTTGCAGGCATGCCATGGAGAGAAATAGTAGCTGCTAATAATGCATGCATCAGAGTTCATGGGGAAGAACTGCAGGCTGGACTGGGAGAGGAGTTGATTCAGACCGTGTGAGGAAACGGCCATGGTGTGGCTCTCAGTGGGCCCTTGCCTACCCGATGCCAGGTCCCTCGATGGTCAGTGAGTGGCTTTGAACCAGGCGTTCCCCCTCAATGTGCTCCCACTAGAAAATTCAACAGGGCTTGTCCTTTCAATTTTTGTGTGGCAAGTATCATGCCTGCTGCTCATTGAATACAAGTGGCAGTGAATGAGGTCCTTAACTGGCATCCATGAGATTCCCCAGACTTGATCAGGACAGAGGTGGAAAAACGGTAATGTCCCAACCTGCATCCTTTATCCTGACTAATGCCTTCGGGAGGGCATGAAATTCCACCCTCAGTTGGAGACTTTCCATACCCTCAGTATTGCAACCGATATGTGTTTTCCTCCTATCTTCCTTTAATTTCATGTGTCGGTGCATTCCTCCCAATTCATCCCAGGTTTTAACTTCTGCTCCTCCGAAACTTACCTCTGAAACATAGCTGTAAGTCAACCTGTTAATGAGGAAGTACCTGTAATTTCTTTGGTTGTCTCCCTACAGTGGCAAGTTGGAGATGCAAATGTTTAAAACTAGAGGATCACAGGTTTGAATCGATCTGTAGCTATTCCATGGGCTGGTGTATTAGTGGTCCATTACCCTGTAATTACAATTGGAAGACAGTATGTTTAATCTCTGTGTTAAATAAGTCCCAAACATTGTGGTTTCTTTTGAAAATCAGCAAGGAGTCAATATCTTAAAAGGAGGTGTAAATTGGGAAAATAATTAAAATTTGGCTTTAAATATGAGGTATGTTGTGATTGCTGTCACTGAGACATGGTTGCGAGAGGGGCAGGATTGGCAGCTCATTATTCCGGAATATCGGAACTTCAGGCGAGACACGGAAAGAGGTAAAAGAGGAGGGGGTGTCACAATTTTGATCAGTGAATCAATTGCAGCAGTAAGGATGGACGATATCTTAGAAGGCTCTTCAAATTGAAGCCATATCGGTAGAACTTAAAAACCAGAAAGGAGCAATCACGTTGCTGAGAGTGTTCTATAGGGCCCCAAACAGCCCGAGAGAAACCAGAAGAGCAAACACTAGGCAAATTTCAGAGAAATATAAAAGTAACAGGGTAGTGATACTAGAGGATTTCAATTTCCCCCAACAGTAGCTCGGGTAGCCATATGTGAAAGGTTAAGAGGGAGCAGAATTCTTAAAATGCATCCAGGAGAACATTTTAAGCCTATACATAGAAAGACCTACAAGAGGGGGGCTGATCCTGGACTCAATTTTGCGAATTTATGTATGGCGAGGATTGCGAGAAGGAATCCTGCTATAGGGCTGCCATTTTGAGCGGGTGGCCCGATAGCGAGATCTGGCGGCAGGACCCTCATCCGCAACCCCCCCCCCCCCCCCCCACAGGACGAGGGTGACCCTTCCCTACCCCATCAGAGACCTCCATGCGATGCCCACCAGAGAACCCATAATTAGAGAGACATCCACAAGAGCCTCGCACCAGAGACCCTCCCATGAGAGACCCCTGCCTGGAAGCCCCCCCCCCCATAAGACAGAACCCTGCCTGGAAGCCCCCCACAAGAAGAGACCTCTGCCTGGAATTCCCCCATAAAAGAGATCCCTGCCTGGAAGCAAGAGAGCAGTCCAGAGGTATTGGAATAGAAAATTATGCTTTAAAAGTCACTTGGGCAATACACTTGCTGGGGCAGGCAAAGGGAGCACAACCTGTCAATTCCCGGAAGCGAATACCAGTCAGCTGGGTTTAAACCCCTTAGATCTTTGATCTGCAAGCTATTGGTTCACTTCTCTGTGAAATGGCTTTCACCAGGCTGTGATTGGCAGTCTTCACCCCCCCCCCCCCCCCCCCCCCCCCCGCGCCCGCTAATTGCTTGCATTGTTTCATTCTCCTCCCTTCAGGATCAAGTGACTTTGAAGTATCCAGCTGTGAAACTAACTAGTTAAGTACTTTAAGTGCTCTCACTTCCTCTTTTTTGCAGGAAGCACAACTGTATTTGATGTTGTCCAGGAGCTGTCAATCATAGCTAGATGTTTGTAAACAATGAGGTTGGAAGCAATTCTGAGACAGAATTCATCTGTTTTTGGGAAGGCAGGGTTTAATCAAGAACAGTCAGCATGGTTTTGTTAAGGGAAGGTCGTGACTGACCAACTTGATTGAATTTTTAAAAGAGATGACGAGGTGTGTAGATGAGGGAAATGCATTTGACATAGTCTACTTGGACTTCAGCAAGGCTTTTGATGGTGTCCCACATGGAAGATTGATAGAAGGTAAGAGCCCATGGGATCCATGGAATTTTGGCAAATTGGATCAATAATTGGCTGAATGGCAGGAAGAAGAGGGTGATGGTTCAGGCGTGTTTTTTTGACTGGAAACTTGTGTCCTGCAGGAGCTGTGTTTGCGCCTTGCTTGTGGTTTGTATAAATGATTTAGGAAGGTTGATCAGTAAGTTTGTGGATGATGCAAAATTTGGGGGTTGATAAATAGTGAGGCGGATAGCCTTAGATTACAAATAGATGGGCTGGATAGATGGGCTGATCAGTGGCAAATGTAATTTATTCTGGATAGTTTGTGGTGATGCACTTGGGCAGGACAAACAAGGCAAAGGAATACATGTTGAATATCAGGACCATGGGAAGCACCGAGGATCAGAGGAGCCTTGCTGTGCATGTACATCAGTCCCTTGAGGTAACAGGGCAGGGGGATAAAGTGGTTAAGAAGGCATATGGTGTAGTTGCCTTCATTAGCCGAGGCGCAGATTTTAAGAGTGGGGTGGTTATACTAGAACTGCACATGACCAGGGAAGTACTTCTGAGGCTGTATAAGTGTTGTGACTTCTGTGTGAGTGTGCTGAACACTCAATTTGGCTCTGTTTCTTGTCTAAGCTCTGGAGTCGCCAGGTGCCGTTAAGACACCGCCACAAGTTTCAAGGTGAAGTTCAAAGCAATAAAACCGTACACCAATTAGTAAGTCCAAACAACTAGAGTTTATTATAATACAATTATAATAACTACCCATGCACACGCTAAAAGGATTAAACTTATTCCTACCACTAAATAACTAATACTTCTCTCGAAGGAACTGCTGGGTCAGGGAACAAGGCCTCTTGCTCTGCTCTGGTCTGCAGACTTCAGGTTGGTATTAATTAAAAAGGGAGTCAGGAGTGCCTATCTCTGGTAGCGGCCGTTGGGAGGCACTTACTTGTTGGTGGCTGCTGTCCGAAGGCTGGAACAGGAGCCAGGAGACTGAACCAGGTGTGGGACCTTTCTTTTATAGGTCCCAGGGGATCCGCGCCCCTTTGGGCAGACTCCTTTACCTGCTTGGAATCGATTGGGTCTCTTCCCAATCGATATGTTTGACCCCACAATCATGGGGCAGTTCCTCGGTCGCTGGGGCGGTTCTTGGGACTTATTGTTTTCGGCTCCTCTGGCGCCAAAGGGTCTGGCCTTCCATAGAATGTATCGATCTGTGTTTAACTTGTTTCCATTGTATCTGGGACTCGCCCGGTATCGCCTCATCAGTATGTTAACTGGTTTCTTTTCACAGTGCTGTCTGGTTTCTGCAACAGTCAAAACTGGTTTCTGCAGTCGTCCCAATATACAATCGCTTTACAACATGTCCATTTTCCCTGCATTCCTTGCAATCTTCCATTTTGTGTTGGGCAGTGGCCACCCCAGGTGGCTACATAAGGCTCTGGTCAGACTCCATTTGGAGTATTGTGAGCAGTCTTGGGTCCCGAATCTAAGGAAGGGTGTGCTGGCCTTGGAAAGGGTCCAGAGGAGGTTCACAAGAATGATCCCTGGAATGTCGTATGAGGAACTGTTTGAGGTGTCTGGGGCTGTACACGTTGGAGTTTAGAAGGATACGGGGAGAAAGTGCAGACTCCACACAAACAGTGACCCAAGCCGGGAATCAAACCCGGTCCCTGACGCTGTGAAGCGACAGTGCTAAAAGGGGGCATCTTATTGAAACTTGCAGGATACTGTGAGGTCTGGATAGAGTGGACGTGGAGAAGATGTTTCCACTTGTAGGAAAAACTAGAAGCAGAGGACACCATCTCAGACTAAAGGGACGATCCTTTAAACAGAGATGAGGAGGAATTCCTTCAGCCAGAGCGTGGTGAATCTGTGGAACACATTACAGCAGAAGGCTGTGGAGGCCAATTCACTGAGTGTCTTTAAGACAGAGATAGATAGGTTCTTGATTAATAAGGGGATCTGAAGTTATAGGGAGAAGGCAGGAGAATGGAGATGAGAAAAGTATCAGCCATAGTTGAATGGCGGAGCAGACTCGATGGGCCGAGTGGCCTAATTCTGCCCCTATGTCTAATGGTCTTATGGCCTTATAAGACTGAATGGTGTGCAGTTCTGGAATTCACATTATAAAAAGTAAAGTCGCCATAGTTCCAGATGGCCATAGGTTGCTTTCCCCTTTGAGAGGGAGAGCTGACTGGTGGTGATTTAACCTGATGATCACCACACCCCAGGCAAGGTGCAAGATTGAGAAGGCAGGCCTTCATTTAACTTTTAAAACTCTTTTAAAACATAGCAACTCATCCAAAGTAGATATTAATTCAGATGCCACTGTAAATAGCCTCGGCAAACTCATCAGATAATCAAATTTTGCCACTGAAAATCTAGCGTAACGAGGTTATTCATGAATAATCGGGAATTAAACCCTGGCTGTTACCTTTGCTCTGCATCACGAACCAGCTGTCTAGCCAACTGAGCTAAACCAGCCCTCACTATAGGAGGGATGTGATATTACTGACAAGGGTGCAGAGGAGATTTACCAGGATATTGCCTGGGTTGGAGAGTTTTCGCTATGAAGAGAGATTGAAGAGATTGAGGTTGTTTTCCTTGGAGCAGAGGAGGCCGAGCAGGGACATGATTGAGATGTATAAAGTTATGAGGGGCACAGATAGAGCAGACAGGAAGAAACGTTTCCCCTTGGTGGAGGGAGCAATGACCAGGGGCATAGATTTAACGTAAGGGGCAGGAGGTTTAATGGCGATGTCTGGGTGGTGGAAATCTGGAACTCACTGCCTGAAAGGGTAGTGGAGGAAGAGACACTCCTAACATTTGAGAAGTATTTAATGTGCACTTGCAAGGCCAAGGCATACAAGGCTATAGGCCAAATGGTGGATAATCGGATTAATAATAATTTTTCTTAGTGTCACAAGTAGGCTTACATTAACACGGCAATGAAGTTACTGTGGAAATACCCTAGTCGCCACACTCCGGCGCCTGTTCGGGTGCACGGAGGGAGAATTCAGAATATCCAATTCACCTTACAAGCACATCTTTTCGGACTTACGGGAGGAAACTAGAGCGCCCGGAGGAAAGCCACACAGACACGGGGAGAAAGTGCAGACTCCACAGAAACAGTGACCCAAGCCGGGAATCAAACCCAGTCCCTGGCGCTGTGAAATGACAGTGCTAACCACTGTGCTACCAATGGTTAGGTGATTAAAAACAATGTGCTGTAGACTCGCTCATGACATATTTGTGGTACTGGCTTAGAATGGTTATGGAAACCAAATGAGAGTATACAATTTATACTGAATTAACCTTTTAGTAGAAGTGCCACATCATAATCCTGTTAATTGAACCACGTGAAATTAAATGGGCAATAACAGCATGGAAACAAAATTGCCTGAGAGACGGAAAGCAGATTAGCAGTAAATGGTTATTCATTAGACTGGAATGAAGTATACAGTGATATTGATATTGGAACCTATGATATAATGTATGGGTATAGGGACATAACTTTGAAAGTTTGCGGATGACAAAACTTGGAAATTTAGTAAATGGCAAGGAAGATAGAAGCAGACCGTAGGAAGTTTTTGACCTGAAATCGGTTTCACATAGCTCTTGAAATTTAACAGAGAATATTTTGAAGTCATGCATTTTGGATAGGAAAATAAGGCAAGACAATAAACACTAAATGGTAAAGTTGTTAAAGGAAATGCAATTTAGAAAGATACCTGAGATTCTTACACATCTTTGAAGTTGGAAAGACCAGATGATAAGGCTGTTAAGGGATTTGTTGGCTTTAAATAATGGCAAATAATACAAAAGCATGGAAGTTATGCTAAACCTTTTATAAATCACTGGTTTGGCCTAAGTTGAAGTGTTATGTCCAATTGTTGATGGCATACATTGAAACGAATGTCCTGGTCTTGGAGAGAGTAGAGTTGAGATTTACAAGAATGACACCAGAGATGGGGGGGGGGGGGATTTTCCTCGGCAGCAATAGGTGGTCCCGTTGGCCGTTTCTGGGCCATAGGCCAGCCTGCCGTTGTCATTGGGATTTCCCATTGAATCCTCCCCCGCCACCGGGAAACGCACAGTGGGGGTTAGCAGTCGGTAGGACCAGAAGATCCGGCTATTGAGAACGACTGGAAAATCCCTCCTGAGGACTTCCGTCTTGTGGAGAGACTAGAGCAGCTGTAATTGTTCTTTGAGCATAGATGACGAAGGTGTTTATTAGAAGCGTTCAAAATGGAGAGGTTTTGAGCACACGGGGGAAACTGTTTCCGCTGCCAAGAGGATCCATACCAGAGGACAAAGATTTAAGCTAATTGGCAATGTTCAGGAGGGGAATGAAAATAATTTGTTTTCTGCTGCAATTTGTTATGATCTGGATCTGTAAAGGTAGAAGCAGATTCAGCAGTAACTTTCAAAAGGAAATTGGATAAATACTTGAAAATTTTTCCACACCACAAGTATAGAGCTAGGGAGTGGAACTAATTGGATAATGCTTTCAAAGAACTGACACATTCATGATGGGCCAAAAGGACTCCTCCTATTCCTTGTTCATTTAACTATTGTATAACGCCTTAATCTCCCGATGGATGTAATTTGAAAAATATACAAGGATATAACTTGTGCTTTTAATAAGACATTGTTTGGGTTACACAATTATATGACAATTTTGGATCTACTTAAGATATCACAATAATGAATTGGTATACGTTTAGTGAATAATAAAAATGAAAGCTGAAACCCGTTTTTAGATTATTTAAAAATGTTTGCATAATCTTGCACAGCATTATAACCTTGCCTGTGATGTACACTTGCTATCCATAAACCCTATTCTAGTTGTTAGTGTTTCATCATGCTTTTCTGTCGATGTTTAATATTGTTAATTGCCATTTAATAGTTTAGATGTTGAGAATGAAAACATTTTGCACATTCCTTCTTGGATTAATGCACTAGATCTGTAATTGAACATTACATTTTAAAAATGCCTTTGGTTTATGATCTTTATTAATATGAAACATTATTAAAGATCAGTGCATAGTGGAACTTAACCAACCATTCAGTTGCACTTTTGATAAATAGATTAGCTAAGATTCAATAGACCTATCACAACACATAATGGCTGTTCAGGGCAATTAAACTGTCTTTTTTCCTGTCTGTGTATGTGTGCACGCGCCCTTTCACAACCTTCAACTTGATTCTCAGTGATTCAAAATTAACTTAAAAGTGTTGTTTGCTGACAGCTTAAAGCTTAATTGACTGAAAGCCAAATAGACTGAGTTCTATATTCAGCACTAAAGCTATTGATAAGCCATGTGCAAATTGTGTGGGTTGAAAGAACAGCAGTTCCCACTCCTTTTCTCGTATTCAGTGCACATCATGTTGTAGCTGTGCAGTCAAAATTGCTTTGTTGAGCCTTTTATCACATGGAGTTAACTCTCTGGAGTCCCCAAGTAGTGATTCTGTACTGAGCTGCTGAGTATTTTAAGCTCTGTACAGTTCTGATAATGGATTAACAAATCTAATTGTAGACCATTTGACAAAAATCCTTCCTATTTTGTTACTTGTGCTGTAAGTATTAAGTTGTTCAGTGAAAATCCTTTCATTTCATTACATATGCTAAGTAATTTGTAAATTTAAAAGGAAATCTATTTTCATTCTTGGAAATTAGGGTGCTAATAACACTGCCGATCAAGGTGCATGCAGCTCTTTAAAGATAGGATTCGCATATTTTAAACAGTTACCGCATTTTGCTATTTCTCAGGTAATTGGGACAAAATGTATTTGAATAATTTCCCATTTAATGAACTAAAATGAGTCACTGTTTGTACCTATAGCTTAAATGACTTTTGTATGAAAAAAATAAAACTTTTGGGAACATTATTGAATGGAGTTATGGAGCACATGATCTCATGTAGTGTAATGAGCTTGACTGCAAATTGTGTACACTTTAAACATGACTTATGTGCTTGTTTCCAAAATTGTAATGTAACACAGAAAAATGAACCACCAGCAGTTTCACATTGTTGTTTGTAATTTGAGATGAATTAGAACCCTTAGTTTTTTACTGGGCAATTAATATAATGTGCATAAGAACATGTTTTAAAAAATCGCATTGTTACCCAGTGGTTGAGGTAGTAAGACATAAGATCCAAAGTTTTTGCTGCTACTTGGGATTTCAGTGCCAAACTATTCTTGAATCATGTGTCAAGTCCTGTGATGCTGCAAGTTTTATTTGCAAAAGCATTTCATAAGGAATTTTTAGATACTAATTATGATTAAAGTAATGAAATTATTAAGTCATTCACAGTAATTTTGCAGGTTTGAAATTGAAATACTGATGACGGGAAAGCAATATTGATCTCAATGCTCTGTGGGAATTTAGCTCCAAGAGAGCAGTAAGGCTTTAAAATATTAACCAGTACCATTCTCTTTGATCTGCCCTGCAGTATAAAATATGAGGCATCAAGTTATTTACGTGACTTTGTAAAGGTTTAGTGCATGTAAATAAATTTTTTAATTGAGACAGAATTTATACTGCAAAAGTTACATTACTTCTGAATTGTTATATTTGTTCATGCTTATTAGCTTGTATTTCTGTTTCTTCAGCTTTGTGACTTTTAAAAAATAAATTTAAAGTACCCAATTCTTAGGCAGAACGGTTAGCACTGCTGCCTACAGCGCTGAGGACTCGGGTTTGAACACCGGCCTAGGTCACTGTCCACGTGGAATTTGCACATTCTCCCCATATCTGCATGGGTTTCACCCCCACAACCCAGGGATGTGCAGGTTAGGTGGATTGGCCACGCTAAACTGCCCCTTACTTGGAAAACAATGATTGGGTACTCTAAATTTAAAAAAGGTGCCCAATTCTTTTTTTTCAATTAAGATATGACTTTTTTTTAAAATATTTTTTATTCTCCTTTTTCACATTTTCTCCCAAATTTACACCCACCAACAATAAACAATAATCAGTAACAAATATGTCAATCCCCATATCAATAACAATGATCCCATCCTCCCACCAAACCCCAAACATTAGCCCACATGTTCACATAAACAAATGACAAAACGAATCAGGAATCACCCATAGCCTGTACTAACACACACTGCCCCCCTCCCCTCAACCATTCCACCCCCCCCCCCCCCCCCCCCCCGCCCCCAACTAATGTTTGATGTTGTCCAGTTCTTGAAAGTGCATTATAAATAATGCCCATGAATTGCAGAAACCCTCCATCCTTTCCCTCAGTTCAAACGTTACCTTCTCAAGAGTCAAAAATTCCAACAGGTCCCCCCGCCACGCCAGGGCACAGAGTGGAGAAGTTGCTCTCCAACCCATCAGGATCCGCCGGGCGATCAACGAGGCGAAGGCTACAACATCTGCCTCCGCACCCGTTTCCAACCCTGGCTGGTCCGACGCACCGAATAATATGGCCTCCCGGGGGCTCGGGTCCAGTTTCATGTGCACCTTTAGAAATTACCCTAAAAACGTCCTTCCAGTAATCCTGTAGCTTTGGACAGTACCAAAACATATGAACGTGATTAGCACCCCCCACCCGCGCAACATTCACACACATCTTCTACTCCTTCAAAGAATCGGCTCATCCTCGCCCTCGTGAGGTGTGCTCTGCATACCACCTTCAGCTGTAGCAGCCCCAACCTCGCGCACGAGGTGGAGGCATTCACTCTCCTCCATATCCCCTCCCAACTCTTCCTCCCACTTTGCTTTCATCCCTTCCAGTGGGGCCTTCGCCTCTTCCAAAATAGCCCTGTAAAGCGCCGACACTACCCCCTTCTCCTGTCCCCCTGTCGTTAGCACCTCCTCCAGAGGCCGGCTCCACCAGGAAGCCTTGTATCTCCTTTCTGGCATGTATCTAAACATTTCCCCCTGCTCCAGCCCACACTTCGCTTCCAGCTTCTTCAGTCCTGCAAACCAACCTCGAAGAAACAAATCTTTTAGTGTCTTAATCCCGTTCTCCTCCCATTTCTGAAAATTTCCATCCCACCTCCCTGGCTCAAATCTGTGGTTCTCCCGAATCAGCATTTCCCTTGATCCTGCCCCTAACCCGAAATGTTGGCGAAACTGCCTCCAAATTTTCAATGAAGCTATTATTACTGGACTGCCTGAGTGTTTCTCCGGGGGTATTTCACCGGGGCTATCGGGAGCGGCGCTGTTGCTAGTGCTTTCAATCCCGACCCCTTGCACGAACTCTCCTCCATTTTGACCGACTGGGAATCAGCCCCCCTGACCCAGCTCCGTATCTTCTCCACATTCGCCACCCAGTAGTAATATATCAGGTTCGGAAGACCCAAACCCCCTGCCTGCCTTCCCCGCTGTAGCAGCAACTTTCTAACTCTGGCCACCTTCCCTCCCCATATGAACGACCTTCCCTCAATCTCTCTGAAAAAAGCCTTTGGCAGAAAAATTGGTAGGGATTGAAAAATAAACAGAAATCGCGGCAACACGTTCATTTTAAATGCCTGTACCCAACCCACCAGTGACCGAGGGAGACCATCCCACATTGCCAGATCAGCCTTCACTCTCCCCACCAAACTAGAAATGTTGTATCTGCGGAGACCCCCACTCACGGGCAATCTGCACCCCCAGGTACCTAAAGTGGGTCCCTGCCCTACGGAATGGCAGCCCCCACACCCCTGCCCCCACCCCCGGCCGAGAGACCACAAAATACTGCTCTTGTCGAGATTTAGTTTGTACCCCGAGAAAGACCCAAACACTCGAAGCAGCCCCAATATTTCCCCTATCGACACACTCGGTTCCAATACGTATAACAGCAAGTCATCGGCTCTAGTTTCCTCCCGTAAGTTCCAAAAGATGTGCTTGTAAGGTGAATTGGACATTCTGAATTCTCCCTCCGTGCACCCGAACAGGCGCCGGACACCCGAACAGGCGCCGGAGTGTGGCGACTAGGATATTTCCACAGTAACTTCATTGCCGCGTTAATGTAAGCCTACTTGTGACACTAAGAAAAATTATTATTAATCCGATTATCCACCATTTGGCCTATAGCCTTGTATGCCTTGGCCTTGCAAGTGCACATTAAATACTTCTCAAATGTTAGGAGTGTCTCTTCCTCCACTACCCTTTCAGGCAGTGAGTTCCAGATTTCCACCACCCAGACATCGCCATTAAACCTCCTGCCCCTTACGTTAAATCTATGCCCCCTGGTCATTGCTCCCTCCACCAAGGGGAAACGTTTCTTCCTGTCTGCTCTATCTGTGCCCCTCATAACTTTATACATCTCAATCATGTCCTGCTCAGTCTCCTCTGCTCCAAGGAAAAAAACCTCAATCTCTTCAATCTCTCTTCATAGCGAAAACTCTCCAACCCAGTCATGTTGTTTGTTATTTTGTATACTATCTCAAGGTGTAGACCACATTTTTCATTGTAAAAAAATCTAGGTTAGTGCTTGAAAGATATTTCCATGTAAATGATAAGATGTGCCTAATTTCAAATTTCACCTGCTACTTTATATTTTCAGTGGCAAAATTTGATTTCTTCAATGTGTTTTCCTGGGTTATTTACATTGCCATCAGAATTAATATCTACTATGAATGAGTTGCATTACTTTAAAATACTTTTAAAGGTCAAATGAACACTCCTATTTTTAATGTAAAACGTCTCATTCATGGAACTTCTAATTAATGGATTTGCATAACATTTAAACGTCTGCACACTCCCTCTGCAGTCAAATTGATGTCGAAATTTGCTTGACCTTTAATCCCAAACACTTTGGAGCCATACAAAAATGATTTCTATAACAAAGGCTCGATTTTTTAATAAAAATTATCTGAAATTTTAAAGCATTCTGGATATTGGTCAGTTTACAAAAAAGTTAAATCTGAAAAAAAATCATGTTTGTGATGGGTTTGGGAAAATGCCGTAGGCAGAAGTGCACTCAACTGCTGACACTGAATGAGACTTAGTAGTCAGCAAGGAAGCAATAATGCTCGCTGTTGATCTCAAAGAAAGCTGCCCACAAAGATCGAGTGTCTCTGTGGCATGCACTGTCCTTTTCCCAACAGCAGTTTAATCTAGCATCAAGTGGAGACGGCCAGTCACTGTGATGCCAAGAAGTAGCCAGTCACATTGAAGTATTCTGACAGAAAACAAACCAGGATGTTAACACTGAATTCCTTCAATTTTAATGTAATTATTCAGATCAAAAAGTAAATAATTGTGATTTGATTAAGATAGAAGTTCAGCTAAAGATGAAAGTTGTTTTGTTAAAACTGGAATGGAGAAATGTGGCATTTTACAAATATAAAATTAGCTTTTTAGAACCAGTGAGGGTGTTTCGAGACAATTATAAAGCTAGTGTGCTAGTTTAGAAACCCAGCTCCTCTTAACAAAGTGCAACTTTTTCAAGGGTTTTTGCAGTGAGATTAATGGTGAAAAAGTGGAGGTTTTCATCAATTCACTGGTTAGGGATTGCAGTCCGGGAGAACAAATGTTCTCTGGAGGGATGTCGAATTACTGATGGCAAATACTGAATTTTCACATTACTGTGTGCATACATGGACAATGTTGCTGTATGTTTCAGTGGGGTAATGATGGAGAGTGCTACCAGTTTTGGCATTATTATCGCCACAAAAGCAGGACCAATATATTTCCCATCCTCTATTGTCCATTCACTCTCATACCGAAGGAGTGTGAGCATTTATTCTCCCAGCAAAATGAATCGTAACATGATATGCAGGACTCCAGGGGTGGGGTGCTTCACTCGTTTAAAGATTTTTTTTTTTCTATAAATTTAGAGTACCCAATTATTTTTATTTTTTTATTTTTTTATTTTCCAATTAAGGGGCAATTTAGCGTGGCCAATCCACCTAACCGGCACATCTTTTTGGGTTGTGGGGGCGAAACCCATGCAGACACGGGGAGAACGTGCAAACTCCACACAGACAGTGACCCAGGGCCGGGATTCGAACCCGGATCCTCAGCGCTGTAGGCAGCAATGCTAACCACTGTGCCACCGTGCTGCCCGACACTCATTTAAAGATTATGGATAATTATACCAGGTAACCAAATAAATGATACTGTTTGGTTACGTGAAATGAAAATGTACATGGTATAATATCCAGTCTGTGTTAATTTTATTCACTGTATGTGAATGTATTTCTATATCCAAGTACTTGTTTGCATCCCATATGTGTTGATGAGTGTGTTATCCCAGATTGTTGAGCTTTCTTTCTTCTCCATTTTCCACAAGAGTATTAAAAAAGTGAGAGAGATAAAATAATGATAATCGATTTTGTCACAAGTAGGCTCAATGAAGTTACTGTGAAAAGCCCCTAGTCGCCACATTCCGGTGCCTGTTTGGGGAGGCCGGTACGGGAATTGAATCCGCGCTGCTGCCTTGTTCTGCATTACAAGACAGCTGTTTAGCCCACTGTGCTAAACCAGCCAAATGTGTGCTTGTTATATTTGTGTGCAAAGGAAAGGTGAGATTTTTCAGCTGTTCATGCTGGCAGCTCACCCCCACTACGGGTATCTTGGCGGCGATGGGTGCATTCAATGGGAAAACTCGTTGAATAATGGTGGGACCAGAAGATTCTGCTGCTGACCAATGGCGGGCCACCCCCCTCCCCCCGGTAAATCCTGCCCCAATGTATTGTGATATCTTTTGGAATTTAATATATGTCAGATTCTCACTGTTTAATCTTCATTTCTTCTTGTTTCTCTACAACCTGCTGTTAAACCACACTCCCAATATACCCAATATTTCCCTTTGAACAGAAACATGGAGAATTTATGGCACAGAAGGAAGATATTCACCTCATCATGTCTTTGAAGAAATATTCAAACATATAAACATGTAAATTAGGACCAAGAATAGGCCATTCTGCCCCTCGAGCCTGCAAAATAGCAGAATCACAGAGTTAATGATAGCTATTTCCTATCAATAAGATATGAGCTGATTTGATTGTGCTCTCAATGCTACTCTTTATATCATAGATATTACATAGAATTTACAGTGCAGAAGGAGGCCATTCGGCCCATCGTGTCTGCACCGGCACTTGGAAAGAGCACCCTACTCAAGGTCAACATCTCCACCTTATCCCCATAACCCAGTAACCCCACCCAACACTAAGGGCAATTTTGGACACTAAGGGCAATTTAGCATGGCCAATCCACCTAACCTGCACATCTTTGGACTGTGGGAGGAAACCGGAGCACCCGGAGGAAACCCACGCACACACGGGGAGGATGTGCAGACTCCACACAGACAGTGACCCAAGCCGGAATCAAACCTGGGACCCTGGAGCTGTGAAGCAATTGTGCTATCCACAAGGCTACCATGCTGCCCTAAATATCCTTTGACTCTCTCATCAGTAAAGAATCTGTCACCCTCTGCCTGAAAGATATTAATTGACCCCACTTCTAACACTCCTTGGGGAAGAGTTCCATAGACTTGCGAACCTCGAAGAGAAAACACATTCATAATCTCTGGGAGACCACTTATTTTGGAGCTGTGCCCCATAATTCTAGGGCTTGATTCTCCCTATCAGACCCCTCCCCCACCTTTGATGCTAACCATAATCTTTATAAACATTCTTGCTATGAGTGACAGTTCCTCACCACATCAAAGCAGCAAAGTGCTTCCTTCTATGAAAAAGAGGAAGTCAACGCACTTCGCTGTTTTGATGTAGTGGAGGGCTGTCAATCATATCGAGTATTATGGTTAGCATCAAAGCATGGTCAGAAGATGCATTCAAGTGTGAAGGGCAAGTTCAATTAACAGTCTCCCAAGCAGCAGTCTCTAGAGGAATAAAACTGTCACTCACTGGCTAATACAATGTATTACTGTGTGCAATTGAATGGAAGATTTGCATTTCAAAGGCAGTCAAGGGATTTCATGCCCTTGGCGGCATTGCCAATGATACCAAGGGAACACTCAGAGAGCCCTGTGTTGCAGTCCACGTTTAAGGTCTGGAACCAGCTGTGGAGGCACTTTAGAGTACACAATTATTTTTTTTTCCAATTGAGGGCCAATTTAGGGTGGCCAATCCACCTAACCTGCACGTGACTTTTTTGCGATGAACGGCAAATAATTTGGGTAATTATGTGTGCACACTGGGAGAATTGCTTAAGAGGTGATAATTATTTTCTATTTTTACAAAATTTAATACCTAGCCTTGTAAATGCTGAAAATTTAAAAGTATGTTCCACAGAGAGTACCTAAGATTTTAACTTGGTCACCATTCCTTGCATGTTCAATCCCACTGGCTCACCTGAGAAAAGTTCCACGGAAAAATGAAAACATTTTTCCCATATGGCCTCACAAATACTCCAGAAAATATTCTTCTATTTCCTCCCTTTTTAGAGCTGTTAGGAATGCTTAATTATGCTCCTACTTTTGACAGCACAATATACAGTTCAATCCAACTAAATGGGATCTGCTGTAATCTTTCCACATATAGAATCAGTTAAGTGAAAGGACAGCAAGTATGGTTTTTGAAAATTTCAGACAAATGGACATGTGTAGAAAGTGTTGAACTGGACGACATGTCAGGAGATTTTTTTTCTTTGCAGTGAAAATCATTTACTTTTTGAATACATTGCCAGTTCATTCAATGGCTTTGGATTCATTGCCAATTTTTAACAGGGTATTGGAGAAGGTTGATATGTGTCATACAAAGGCAGGGCGATATGTTGGTCAATGCAGCTACTGAAACTAAATTTCTTATTGCTTTCTGAAATAAAATTTCCCACAAATCCATTCATTCTTCCACACCGATCCCACGGGGCAAGGTTTTTTTTTTTGCCTTTCCCAGGAGATTATATGGCTTCCGTTGTGTGGACGATATTAAGACTGTCAGTGAGACAGATAAAAGCATAATGGTCAATTGAGTTTCTGCAATGTGATCATTTTCATAAACACCTGGTGACTAGCCACTGTTCAAACAGAAATGGTTAAACTAATTCCATAAATATTTCCCTTCAAACCTTATTTTCTGTTGGGTGGTAAAACAAAGTACTGTCTGTTACAAGGAGGGAAAACGGAACGACTTCTGTGAAATGATCTAGCACAGTGCTAATACAGCAGGTTTAGACTTTCCTTCAAATCTATCTCATCACGGTTATGAATAATCGGAAATAGGACCCTTATCACATAAACACCGTTCCTCGGTTAACTAGCTGATCAGCTGGAATAGGCAATAATTTAGCATGTTGACAGATGTATTGGTAATCAGAGAGCATTGTGTGTTGTAATAATGAGTATTTGAAAATCTACTCTAATGTTAGCTGGTGTTACAGGATGAGTGTTGTTAACCTTTGCAGTTAACACATTCAATGATTAACTAATTATCATCCTGAGGACATAAAAGGCACTGAACACCAGTCGTGAGTTACTTGATCTGTTTTTCATGGCTCGGTACAGTTTTATTGAGTAATTGTTTTTGTAAGTGTGCTCCATTGGTTTCATTAGTCAACATGGTTGGTGTTCCGACACCACATGGAGTGCATGATTCAAGAAGATGGCTAATCAAGAGCAATTAGGGATTGGCAATAAATGTTGGCCAGCAGTGCTTGGATCCCGTGAAAGGTAACACAATATCTTGGAAAGACAGACTGGATGGCAAAGGAGGAACTGTAGACCTGAAACCAAAGGCTGACATCGGGCAGGGTTTCCTAAACGGTATTCCGCAGAACTGTGGGGTCCACATGATATATCAAGGGGCCCCGTGGTGGATCAGCCTCGATAACACATTTTATTCAGTTCCTGCAACGTGGTGTGCATTTTGAAAAATGTTTTAAAGCTGCTTGTCCAATCAGAGGTTGATGATGGAGTGCGAAACCAGAGTGATTTGATGACCTTGAAACAGCAGGAAAGTAAATTTTAAAGTAAGTTTCAGAGTAAGGGAGAGAGCAGCTTATGAAGCGAAGCAGAGAGCGAACCATGGAGCACGGGGAGAGGGAGCAGGCGGAGCACAGGGTAAGAGAGAAGATGGAGCACAAGGCAAGAGTGAGGACAAAGCACGGGTGAGAGAGAGCACAGCATGGGGCGAGGGAGAAGGTGTGCCACAGAGCCGGGAGAGGGTGGTCCACGGACTTGGAGCTAGAGTGGAAAATGAAGAGAGGGGGCTGCAGAATGGGCCTCGGATGAGGGACGGGGTGGGAGAATGGGGCCCACGGGTATGTGAGGGGGGAAGAGTGCCTGTGTGTGAGGGGAGAGCAGCGTGTGTGTGGGTAAGTGTAAGAGATGGGTGAAGGGTATTTGTGAGAGAAAGACAGGGGAAAGGGTGCATGCAAGTGAGAGATACGGTGGAAGGGTTGTGTGCAAAGAGAGAGGTGAGTGTGTGTATGTGTGTCCAATATGATAATTGAATTTAGCTCTCCCGCATCACTCCTAATATTAAACGAACATTGTGAACCAATTGAAGCAGCATCACGCCTCACTAAAAATGACAAAGATAAGTACTTTGAATAATATAAGTTTTTAATTATAGTGTATATATAAAAGACTCCTACAAATTTGTGTCTCTATGTTTGTACCCATTGCACAAAAACAATCAGATTTTTAGTGATTTGACTCTTCAATGTTTCTTGAGGGTTCCGTCATAGCAGTAGGATGTCAAAAGGGTTCTGAGGCCGGAAAAGTTGAGAAACACTGACATAGGGACATTTGTGAGAAAGGATCAAAAGATCATAAAGTAGAATCAATATGGGTGCAAATTAAGAATAGCAAGAGTCAGAAAACTTTGCTGGGACTATTCTATAGGCCCCCTAACCATAGTTAAACGATTGAGCAAAGCATTCAATAAGAAATGATTGAAGCTTGTAACAAAGGAATTATAGGGGAACTTTAATTTTCATGTACACTGGGACGATCAAATTGGCAAGAGCTGTCTCAAAGATAGGTTTATGGAATTTTTATGACAGTTTCTCGGAGCAATAAGTTGTGGAACTGACTTTGGATAAAGCTATGTTTGATCTAGTACGATGTAAGTAAGCAGGGTTAATGAGTAATAATGTAAAAGATTAATCGGGAAGTAGTGATCATAATACCATTGAATTCCATGTTAAGTTTGAAAGTGTTTTCTCCAATCACAAACAAGAATCTTAAACAAAGCAAATTACATAGGCATGAGGAGAGAACGATCTACAATTAATTAGATAAATAGACTAAAAGGTATTAAGGGAGACAAAGAGAGGCAAACATTTGAAGAAACAATTCAAACTGTTCAACAAATATACATTGCATTGCCAAATAAAAATTCAATAAGAAAACTCATCACTAGCTCACTCAGAAAGTTGGGGCAGGATTAGTTTAAAAGAAATTGCTTACAAGGTTGGAAAAAAAGGTCAGTTTGAGGATTGCTTTAGAAACCAGCAGAGAGCCACCAAAAAGTGATTAAAAGGAGAAAAAATAGAATATGAATAAACTAACCAGAAAAATATTACTGGTTTTAAGAGCTTTTCTCAGTATATGCAAAGGAAAAGATTAAACATTGGACCCTTCGAAGCAGCAAAGTTATCATGGCGAATGAGATAATAGCAGAGGCACAGAACAAATATTTTGTCTGCTTTCATGCAGAAGACACAAGTTTCATACCAAAAATAGATGGCAACCTAGGTGCTAAAAATGAGGAAATTAGTATCAGCAGAGAAAAAGTATTGGAGAAACTTAAGTGACTAAAATGTGATAATTTCCTGCGACCTGATGGACTACACCCGAGGGTTCTAAAAGAGATAGCTGCTGAGATAGTGGATGGACCAGCTATGATTTTCCAAAACTCCTTAGATTTGGAAAATTTCCCACTAGATTAGAAATTGGCAAATGTTACACTGCTTTTCAAGAAAGGAGGGAGGGAGGAAACAGTGAACTGCAAGTCAGTCTATCATTACATGTTGGAGAAATGCTGGAATTGCTATCATTAAGGAACTCTTAACAATGCACTTAGAAAAGGATAATATGATTAGAACAAGTCAACACGGTTTCACTCGAGGGAAATCCTATTAGACAAATTTATTAGAGCTTTTTGAGGATGTAGCTAGTAGGGTAGATAAAAGCGAACCAATAGATGGATTGATTTACAAAAGGCATTCGATAAAGCGTCACAAAAAGGTTGATACACAAGAAAAGAGCTGATGGAGTTGGGAGTGATATTGTAACATAGATAGGGGATTGGTTAATGGACAGGAAACAGAGTATGGGAACATATGGGGCATTTTCAAGTCTGCAAGCTGTGACTGGTGGGGTACTGCATGGATCAGTGCTGGGATCTCAGCTATGTAAAACTTAAATAAATGACTTTGGTAAAGAGGTGGAGAATAATGTATCAAATTTGCTGATGATACGAAGCCAGGTGGGAAGATACCCTGTGGGAGGGCACAGAGAGGCTGCAAAAAGATATAGACAGTTGAAACTATCATTTCCAATAATTGTATGTTGAGGAAAGAATGAGTCTGAAGCCAGACTGTGCCTTAAGACATTTATTTACAAGCCTGCAGAGTAAATGTGCAGACTATTCCAATTCCGCCCCCGCCCCCTCTCTCCCCCCCCCCCCCCCCCCCCCCCCCCCACCCAAAGACCCAGGGTAAACGTCTTTTTATACTCTTGCCATGAACCCCTAATATTTCCTGAATGGATTGCCAGCTTAAAGCATGTACTTTGTTGCAGCATAATTAAACCATTAACATAAGTGAGTGGGCAACAAGATGGCAATGAAATATAATGTAGGCAAATGTGAAGTTATTCACTTTGGTCTTAAAAATAGAAAAGCAGAATATTCTTTAAAAGGTGTGAAGCTTACACATGTTGATGTTCAAAGAGATTCATGTGCTCAAATAAGGAATAAAGAAAATTAGCATGCAAGTGTAGCAAGCAGTCAGGAAAGCAAATGACATGTTGGCCTTTATTGCAAGGGGGTTGAGCACAAGAATGAATGTGTCATGCCACAGTTGCACAGGGTTTTGGTGAGACCACATCTGGAATACTGTATGGAGTTTTGGTCTCCACATTTAAGAAAGAATATAATTGCATTGGAGGCATTACAATAGTTCACTAAGTTGGTCCCTGGAGAAGAGGATTGTCCTAAAATGGGAGGCTAAATAATTTGGACTTATATCCTCAAGTTTAGAAACATCAGAGGTGATCTCATTGAAACTTGCAGAAATCTGAAGGGGCTTAAAGGAGTAGACGCTGAGAGATTGTTTCCAGTAGTTGGGGCATCTAGAACACAGGGATATAGTGCCAGTATAAGTAGCCGATCATTTAGGGTTGAGATGAGGAGAATTTTTTAAAAATTCATTCACAGGATATGGGCGTCGCTGGTTAGGGCAGCATTTATTACTTCACTCAAAGGGTTGTGTATCTTTGGAATTCTCTAACCCAGATGTTTGTATGTGTTCCATTGTTGAATATATTTAAGGCTGGGCTAGACAGTGTTTTAGTGTCTTGGGGTATTAAGGGATATGGGGAGCATGCGGGAAAATTAAGATGCAGCCCAATATCAGCCATATTTGTATTAGTTGGCAGAACAGGCTTGATGGGCCTCATGGATACTCCTCCTGTTGCTTGTGTTTTTGTGAATAAAAAAAAGGATTAAGTTATATTAGCGGCAGTTGGATAGTCACCTTTCTGATTTTGCTCAATTCCCTCCTTGCATCCCCTCAAGATCCAGTAATGAGAAATCATATCAGGACTGATTGTTTTCAAACAATTAAGTCTGACTGCACCCCATTACTATTCTTCAGAACTGTTTGATAGATCTGAATCATTAACCGTGGTCCAGAATAAAGTTAACATTGTTGGATGCATTGCTGTACGTGCCGAGACTGGTTGAAGTGAACAGTATTTTGTTTTTATTCATTTACGGGATGTGGTTAGACCAGCATTTATTGCCCACCCCTAGCTGCCCTTCAGAAGGTGGTGGTGAATTGTTTTCTTAAACCGCTGCAGTCCCTGAGGTGTAGGTACACCCACTGTGCTGTTCGGGAGGGAATTCCAGGATGTTGCCCCAGCAACAGTAAATGAACGGTGATTTATTTCCAAGTCAGAGTGGTGAGTGACTTGGAAAAGAACCTCCAGGTGGTGGGATTCCCAGGTATCAGCTACTCTTTTCCTTCTGGATAATAGTGTTTGTGGGTTTGGAAGGTGCTGTCTAAGGAACCTTGGTGAGTTAGTGCAGTGCATCTTGTAGATGGTACACACGGCTGTCATTGTTCATCGGTGGAAGAAGGTTTGAATGTTTGTGGAAGGGGGGGGGGGCAATGAAGCGGGTTAGAACAGAGAACAAAACAGCACAGGAACAGGCTCTTGGGCCCTCCAAGCCTATACCAAAACATTCAGCACTTCCTTGTGCCATATCCTTCGATGCCCATCCTATCCATGTGTTTGTCAAGATGCCTTTTGAACGCCATTAATGTATCTGCTTCCACAACCTTCCCTGGCAACGCGTTCCAGGCACTCACCACCCTCTGCATAAAAAAACTTGCCTCGCACATCTCCTCTAAACTTTGCCCCACAGACTTTAAACTTATGACCCCTGGTGACTGACCCCTCCACCCTGGGAAAGAGTGCCTGCCCATCCACTCTATCCATGCCACTTAATCTTGTAGATCCCTATCAGGTCACCCCTGAACCTCCGTCTTTCTAATGAAAACAGTCCAAGTTTATTCATCCTCTCCACATAGCATACCAGGCAACATCCTGGTAAACCTTCTCTGCACCCTCTCCAAAGCCTCCACATCCTTCTGGTAGTGTGGTGACCAGAATTATGCGCAATATTCCAAGTGTGGCCTTACCAAGGTTCTATACAACTGTAGCATGACTTGCCAGGTTTTATACTCGATGCCCCATCCAATGAAGGCAAGCATTCTGTATGCTTTCTTGACTACCATGTCCACTTGTGTTGCCACCTTCAAAGATCTGTGGACCTGCACGCCCAGATCTCTCTGACTTTCTATAGTCCTAAGAGTTTTGCCATTTACGGTATATTTCCCCTCTATGTTAGACCTACCAAAATGCATTATCTCACATTTCTTCAGATTAAACTCCATTTGCTATTTTTCTGCCCAAGTCTCCAACCTATCTATGTCCTGCTATATCCTCTGACAATCCTCAACACTATCTGCCACTCCACCAACCTTGGTGTCATCCACAAACTTAATAATCAGACCGGCTACACTTTCTTCCAAATTGTTTATTTACACTATAAACAGCAGAGGCCTAAGCACCGATCCTCGTGGAACACCACTAGTCACAACCTTCCATTCAGGAAAACACCCTTCTACTGTAACCCTTTGCCTTCTGTGACCGAGCCAGTTCTGTATCCATCTCATCACCTCACCTCTGTGTCACCGTGTGACTTCACCTTTTGTACCAGTCTACCATGAGGCAACTTGTCAAAAAAGGCTTTCCTAAAGTCCATGTAAACAACATCCACCGCCCATCTTTCATCAATCATCTTTGTCTCCTCCTCAAAAAACTCGATCACGTTAGTGAGGCACGATCTCCCCTTCACGAAACCTCGTGATTTTTCCTGGATGGTGTCGAGCTTCCTGAGTGTTGTTGGAGCTGCACTCATCCAGATAAGTGGAGAGTATTCCATTACACTCCTGACTAATGTCTTGTATATGGTGAACAGGTCTTTGGTGGGGGTGGGGGGGGGGGTCAGGAAATGAGTTACTCGCCATTGGATTCCTAGCCTTTGACCTGCCCTGGTAGCCACAGTATTCATATAGCTAGTCCAGTTCAGTTTCTGATCTATGGTAACCCCCAGGATGTTGATTGTGGGGTATGCAGCGATGGCAATGTCATTGAATGTCAAGGGGCAGTGGTTAGATCCCCTCTTGTCAGAGATGGTCATTGCCTGGCACTTGTGTGGCACGAATGTAACTTGCCACTTGTCAGCCCAAGCCTGGATATTGTCCAGGTCTTGCTGCATTTGGACATGGACTGCTTCATTATCTGTCAATGGTGCTGAACATTGTGCAGGCATCAGCAAACAATCCCCACTTCTGACCTTATGATGTAAGTGGCAAGTTACATTCACGCCACACAACTGCCAGGCAATGACCATCTCTGACAAGAGGGGATCTAACCACTGCCCCTTGACATTCAATGGCATTGCCATTGCTGCATACCCCACAATCAACATCTTGGGGGTTACCATAGATCTGAAACTGAACTGGACTAGCCATATTAATACTGTGGCTACCAGGGCAGGTCAAAGGCTAGGAATCCAATGGCGAGTAATGACCCCCCCCCCCCCCCCCCCCCCCCCAAAAGGCCTGTCCACCATATACAAGACATTAGCCAGGAGTGTAATGGAATACTCTCCTGTAATGGAATTATCTGGATGAGTGCAGCTCCAACAACACTCAAGAAGCTCGACACCATCCAGGAAAAAGTGACAAATCTAAGTTATGTTGTATGGTTTGTGGCAGTAGCTCCATCTTTGTCTTTTCCACTGCATTAAAAGTCACATACAAGCAGAGCAAAGAGTATGGCGTTCTACATTTGGTGTTCATACAAATTAAAGTTACAGGCAGGACTGTTGGTTTAAGTCTGCTAAAGAGGGCCAGTTGCTAAGATGGCAAGGTGGGAATTGCTCCCTTGATTTTTGCTTCAGTACAATGCAGATATAGCATTGATGGAAATCAAATGTCACAGATTGAACTTCAATTGAAAAATGAGGAAGGTCAAAGCATGTCATTATCTACCCAGTCTCCACATTCATTCCTCCAATAAATATCTGAGTCTAATCCAATCTGAATCAGATTTTTCGCAGATGAACTACTTATGGGTGTGCACAATCATTGCAGTATAGTTGATAAATTCTGTATTAGTTTTTACAATTGAAGTACTTTATCAAGAATTTACATCACCACAGAATAACACTAAACGTTACCCCTTGAATGTGGGTTCAGGTTCTGTCCAGCTAGACAGATAAAAGCCAGTTCTCCCTGGAGATTGTTCAGAATGCTGACTGCAATGAATTTAGGCAGACAGAATCTTGTTACAATTAATGTAAGCATATGTTACAAAAATTGAGTTGAGGGCAGTATAGATTGGTATTATTTTCATGGCCTTGTCAAAAAAACGACAATATGAGTACTCAAATCCAAGTTTGTGTGGGGCTTTAATGGGTTATTGATAGACTTCAAAAGATGGTTCTTCAAATATAAGCTAAAACAATAAATGTGCACTGTTTTCCCTCTACTTCTACTTGAAAGTTGTTGCACTTTTTCTCCTTTTAACAAATGTTACTTTGTTTTCCTGCTCAAATCTCTCCTCAGCTACAGATTATTTTTGCTAGTTGACCAGTAAGCCACAAACTGTTGTGAATGTGAGCCCATAACCAGTTGGACAAGTTATGGGGGGGGGGGGGGGGGGGGGGGGGCTCTTCACAAATAGAATCACAAGTAACAAAATTCAACATAAGATATGAGCATGCATTGCCACCAACAAGCTGAGCACAGAATGGATAAGTAACCAAAACTCAGTGTTGCAAGTTCCACCAGTTGGACATGTCATCTTCCACTCTTTCTGAGGCAGTCCCTCGGGGTTGAGGATGATTGGTTCAACTTCGACTCGATGGGAGCTTCAGTAACTGCTGCCTGTCTTATTTACAACTTCAAGGTAGAAATGAAGCCGTGGGTATATGTGTGTGTTTTCATATTTGGCTCCAACTAATGTCTCCCAATTGTCAGTTTCTTCATGAGTTACACAATGAGCTTCTACCAATGTGGTGGAAGGGCCTATATAGGGCAATTTGTGTTCTGTAAGGTATGTTGTTGTTCTAGGCATCTGATGAGATCTACCATGTGGAATTTTAGCGACACTAAAACTCAGTAGAAACTTGAGTTAAACTTCTCGGATGCAAACAAGAATCTTTATTGCCTTTATTTTATTACAATTGAGAGAAACTTAAATCTATTCTCAATAAAGTCCGGCTAGCAAAAGGACTTAAAGAGAAATAACTTATAAACAATTTAACTTTCAAAATAATACAGAAAGGGTTTCTTGCTTACAGCAAAACAGCTTGCATTTACTTCAAGAATTAGAGTGGAAAACTGAAAATACGAAAATAAGGATGGTGAATAGTTAGGTCAAAGTTTAGAGTGATCCTGTATAAAGATGGCCGTACGGACCATCACGTTTATAGGAAATCTTATCTGTCTTGAGCCATCTATCTATACCTCTATGTTGTCCAAATTGGTTTGGGTTAGAATCAAATGTATTTGACCATCGCAGGCCGGATAATCGGCGCATGGGGCTCGCCGATCGGCGGGGCGTGATTCCCGCCCCCGCCAATTCCCGGGTGGCGGAGAATTTCTGCCACGGCGGGGGAGGGATTTTCGCCGGCCCCGGGCGATTCTCCGACCCTGCGGGGGGTCGGAGAATTTTGCCCCTGATTACTGGTACAGCTCATGTTTTAATGTCAAACTGTCTTTGAAAATATGTTTGTTAGAACAATGGCTTTTTCATCTTTGCTTAGTAAAAATGTTGTTTTAATCTCCAATGAGTTTATGCATGGGTCAGGCTTTTTGTGATCTCTGTTGAAGCTGTGTTTTATCATGACCTGAGGTTATGAGTACTGAAATCCTTAATTTAAAATAGGTATTATAACTGGGGCTTAATATTTACACTAAATAGCCTTCTTTTACCTATCAGATCTATCAGGAAATAGTCAATTCCTATCAGTATCCAAGTAAAATTTCATGTATCAGGCTTATGCATCATCAACTCCTTGACCCAGATCCTTGTACGAGAGATAAAAACACAATGAAGGATTATCTCAGCAAATCTGGCAGCATCTGTGTAGAGAGAAACAGAATTAACGTTTTGAGTCCATAAGGTTCTTTTATTTTCTTGTATGAGAGATTGGGTACAAGGTTATGTACGTCTTGTGGCCAATTCTGCCTCCCAGGTAGTTGTATAGTGACATGTATAAATTAGAGTCCCCCTTCGCTGAATCCATAAATCCAACTTAGTTCTTGGTCATAGAATTTGCATATAAAGCAAAGGAAACCCTGAGAAGGTGGTGGTGAGCCACCTTCTTGAACCTCTGCAGTCCATGTGGTATAGGTACATCCGCAGCTCTGTTAAGAGAGATCCAGGATTTTGACCTATCGACCATGAAGGACGTCTTACATGGAATTTTGCTGTAACTGAAGATAAGGCAAAATCCCCTTCCCAGGACCCAGGAGGATGGTGTGCAAGTCGAAGTTATTATCTATCAAGGAACCTAGGCAGCAATGTGAAGCAACAGCTAAGACAGATGCAGCCTTTCTAATCCTGTCAATACCTCCTGTATCTCTTCCGGAACTATGCAGTCATATCTTGCACTTGGGAGATACCCACTGCTGTATCACAATGGTTAGCCCATTGTTCAAGATGATTTCTAAAATACATTTGATCCTTCGGTCAATTTGTCAGCAAACTAATATTGTTGGCAAAAAAGTGCATCACAATATTATCAGAAATGTCTGGAAGAGACACTGCAACCTCATGATGCCAGGCAAAATGAAGGGATCAAACAGGATGGAGAGCAGTGAACAACCTTGCCACACCCCTCTTCCAAGTTAGATACTTCTCGTGAGTCTTTGTACCCTCACATGGATTTTGCAATTCCTGTACACATATTGGTTAAGTCTTGGCCAAGCACTTCCGATAACTTTGAGTTTTTTCGAAAGATCCACATGAAGTATTAGGCAAGATTTTAATTTGTTCAAAATCCACCCATTGGCACAGAGTTAAAATTTGACCCATTGTGTTGAAAGTCTCAGGATAATTGATGGAAGCAATGCAAGTGGCAAACACTCACTTTGGATTACTAAGGTAACTAGGATTCCATTCTGTTATTGATATGCTTGTCTAACTATATGAGGAAAATTGTCTCTTGGTTTCCATATACTTCTCTCAAAATGGTCCAATTAACATGAATAAAATTTTATACACAGGTAGAGAACTATAAAATTAGGATAAGTTGCACCTACATCTTATTGTAAAGTGATGTTACTTTTGCACCTAGGAGACCTTTGGCATTAAAGTCGAGAGTCTAACCAACATACAGCATTTTATAGTAGAATAGCAATAGCAACTGTTTTATTTTCACAAGAGAAGCAAATGTTGGAAATGTGAATTAACAGAAAATACTGGAATGCACAAAAGTTAGTCAACGTTTCAATGAGATTTTGGAAGGCACTTAATTCACATTTACTTTTCAATTCCAACTTACCTGTGTGTTTTTCTGATTATTAATTTGTTCCATTGTAAAACTTTATTTTTATTCATGGCACAATGGTAGATTAGCAACAGCAAGGAAAGGAACGTTGGCTGATGGCTTGTTTCTAATATTGTTTCACCTCCTGCTTCGATCTTCTATTTAATGACTGAGATCCAAATCTAGATTGTTTTTAAGTACAGCAATGTAGGATGAAATTGTGGTAGCAAATGCTGTTTCAGAAAGTCAAAATCTGACGTGAAATTAAATTCAGCATTGAAATAGTTACTTCAGGTTATTAATTTTCTTGCTGTGATAGGGTGATCAACTGTCTTGTCAAGAAAATAGATCTTTATGTCACCTGTACTATGATTAAATGGAACGTTATTGTTCACAAAGAAATTACAGTTCTAACAATAATCTGTTCAAAATTGGTTTAACATTTCTTTTAAAGATCACATTGCCTTCTATTTATATGAATTTCTTGTAATTGCGATAGTAGGTGTCAATGCTTGCAATAGTTTAAATTTAGGAAAGCTCTATCTACATTTGTCGTTCAATGACTTAAATATTTTAAAAGTAAAATTTAAAGTAAATGGGCTCTCTGAAATTTTAAGTGAATGTGACCATATTTGTAATAATTGCAGTAAATCAACACTAAAGTAGGGTACAAGTATAAATTCAGGTTCTATACATTGCATACGTGTTACATTTATATCTAAAAAGCTATTGCTTAAATGCTTGATGTGAATCACTGCATGAACAACATTTATATACTCTGCTGATTGTGTCATATGTCTTGAGAGAACTGTTTTATTTTTGACAGTTCTCCCCCAATTCTTTCTGTGTGGTAAGTGGTAAAGGATGGAATTGGGCTCAGCCACAGGAAAGTAGCAACATGGATATATAATTGAATGAGTGAATAGTGGTTAATGGCTGTTTTTCAGGCGAGAGCAAGGCTTGTAGTAGAGTTCCCCAGAGGTCAATGTTGGGACCCTTGTTTGTCCTTGTATGTATGTATGTATGTGTGAAAGGATCTGGACCTTGGTGTCCAGAACAAATTTCAAAAATTGTAGATGATACGGAACTTGGAAGCATTGTGAATTGTGAGGAGGATAGTGTAGAGCTTCAAAAGCACATAAACATTGGTGGAATGGGCGGAGAGGTGACAGTTGCAGCTCAATGCAAAGAAATGTTAAGTGATTAATTTTTGTAGGAAGAACATGGATAATTAGATAATTAGATAAGTGTACAAATTACACTTTCAAGCAAAGCTTCCACTCCACTTTTAACGGTGAATCCAGTCCAGGGTTTCACATAACTCCTTTAAGATTTCTTTGTCTTGACTGCTGTGCAAACTGCTCACAATTGCTTTAACTCTCAACTCCCAGACTACTGCAATGACACCAAACGTTTCATCTACCACTGAAGTATGCTTTCCCACTTAAAATCTAGTTTTTGTGATTGTCCCTTTAATTCAGAACACTTTGTTTACTCTTCCTTGAATTCTTCTGAACAATACCTTGGTTTCTTGTTCAATTAATTCCAGATGACTTAGACACTTTTTCTGTCCCAGTTCCCTGGTGACTTGGACTGTAGGAAGCCTTCCTCTTTGCACTTCCGATCGTGACCAGTCTTCCTTCTGAATCGAGAGATGTTCACTCCTCGAGATCCTGCCTCCAACTGCTCTCAAATTATCTGAACTAAATCTTTAAGAAAAATGTTACCTTATGAGATCCTCCAGTTGCTAAGCAATGGCCACACGTTTATGCCATTTATTTACTTTTTACACTGTAGCCCCCTCTCAGCATAATAGAAACAGTCGGGACTTAACCAAACAGCTTTCCAGCATGAACGTGTAACTGTAGGTTTTCCCTTTCCAGGCACAGAAACATTAAATTAAACCCATACCTTAATCTAATGTTTACCAATACAAATACAAATCCTTTAAAATCCTCTTTGGTTTTCCAACTGTTGTCCCACTGAGACATTCCTTTAACCCTCCCTCTTTGGCCAAGCTTTGGTTATCTCCTTGTGTAACTTGATGTCATACTTTGTTTTATAATGCTCCTCTGAAGCACCTTAAGAAATTTCATTATGGTAAAGGCACTATATAAATATTAATTATTGGTGTATAATTTTCGAAAACTCATCTATTATGTCCTTTTATCTGCGCAATGGTACAGAAATCGTGTTGACGGATATCATGTGACTTGATCAGTATTTGGACCCTTAAACCTCTACCTGATTGTTCTGTGAGTCAAGCAAGTAACTTTGGGGTATTGATGTGATCAGGTACTTCGGTCGCCGCCCCCCCCCCCCCAACTTCGTTCATTGCTAAACATAATTTTTCACTTTACAGCAGAATATTACAAAACAAAAACGATCACCAAATTCGTCCAAACTCCAGATTGTACCTTGTGCAGTAATATTTTTGTAATGCAGCTGCTAGCTTCTGTGCACCTCAACATATTAGATTTGCCTCATGGCCTTTACAACAGATTCTAAAATGTATTTAAAAATTACCTTTTAATCCAACCATTCACATGATTAATTTGTCAGTAGTCATGTTGCATAATGAAACAAAATGTGCAGATTTGAAACAAGAATATATTCATAGTCTTCTATATTTAAAAAAAACTTGGAAATCATTAAAGAAGCGCAAAAGAGTTATCCTTGCATTCCTTGTGAATCATTTCTGACTGGAATGAGCATACATGGCTTTTCTTTTTCCTTCAGAGTGTGGTGGCCATTGCTCGAGCTGAGAGCGCTGAGGTCAGGGCCTTGCCTATTGATCGGTATTCCTGCCTCTCCACTCCAGCATCTGCTTCATTGGCTCCTTTCAGGCCTGCTCCAGTACATTAGAATAGAAATCCATAACCAGACTGTGCTCATCCAAGCAGGGGAAGAAACTAAATTAAATGCTATAAAACAATCTTGGCTTGGAGTTTGCACCAATTCATCTTGATCTGAGATGTCATGCTGGCTCACTGTCCAAGCACCTGGACTAAAGGCTGCAGCAGTAGAAAATATAAGGAGCTTGGATCATTCATTTGTCAGCTAAGGAGCACAGGATCACCTAACCATTGCTTCTGCAGAGGTCAGCTGACAGAACAATCAAAGTGAGGCTGGCTGTGCTCAGTCATTCTGTAAGTTGTAGGCTTTTGTATATCTTTTTGGCCCAACTGGCTGTGTCCACATTTGTTTTAACGAGAAATAATGGGTCATTGAACACAGCGCGTTCTACACAGCAAGGTCATAGGGAAAACAATATCTCAAAAGAATAGGGTTAGTTATGTCAGATGATTTTTGTTCTTTGACAATTTAAAGATGAAATAGTATATTGTAGAAATTTAATTCTGAGATTTTGCGTATACACTAATCACAAACTTTAGCTTTAGTGGTATTTTATATCAGTTAACCTGTAGCAGTGCTTTAGAGAATGATCGTTGAGTAAATATTTCTTGGGCTCGATTTAGCAGATCTGTTAGCCGAATGCACAAATCCAGTAATACCCGCTAAATCTCCCAAGAGCCAAAAATGGGATTTGCGCCAGCGAGATTTTAGAGCACCAACTTCCCACGCCTTTTGCGATAACACAACCAGGTTCATTCCCAGCAAACGCATGAACCTGATTCACATTAATTTGAATTGCTTATAATATACTTAGCGTAGTTAATATTGTATATTCAGCCCTCATTGAATCTTCCCACCCATCAGGTGTGACGTCACATAGGTGCAACTTCCTACTGCATTTTCAAAGCAGGAACCAGGCATCATGACCTCCAAGAGGGAGGGAGGAAGGAGATGATGACATTATCTCCACATCGCACCAGGGAGCCCAAGGGAGCAGAGCCCACTGTCCAGCTCCAGAGAAGGGGTGGCTGCTCAGGAGCGTCTGGCAGGGGTGGCTTACTGGGATGGGGTTTGCCATTGGTGTCAGTGGCCCTGAAATCTCCTGCGTGTGTTGTTTTAAATTTCTTAGACGGCTGTACTGGTCTGCTGCCTGTGTTGTTCAACAGTTCTTAGAGGGCAGTGTAAGTGTGTTGCATATAGCATTGGAATATGGGGCGGAAGTGGGCTGGGAGGGTGGGGTTGATTAGAGTCAAGGAGGCAGGCCTAATGTGCTGGTTAGATGCGACCCTGAAAGGGAAGGCAACATGATGGGGTGGGGTCGCAAAATCTCTTGAGTGGCTGTCCAAGAGTCTTAAGTGTAGAGGCATGACAGCAATGGGATCTTGGAATGATGCAGCCTGAGTAAGAAGATTGCCTATTAATTGTACATATCCCAGAAGCAGAAAGCAATTGTGCCGTCTAACATTCCTGAGACTCCTGCTCGTCAAACGAATTGGCCATCAGAGTTAACCCTTGACAGTGTCAACTGCCCACAGTCTCGAAGCTAGGAATGGGATGAGGACTCGTGTTTCAAGGTTAAACGCTTGCGTACAAGGGATTTAGAGGGACTGGGCTTGCTTATGTGCTGGACCCCAGTGCCTGCCAGTGAATATACATTAACCCCAGACTGACATCAGGTCCAGTTCACCCTACCCACTAGGAGTCTGTGATCATATAAACATCCGGTCAAAATCCCCAGTGATACAGGGAATAAGGGAATTATTATGGGCCAGGGTTTAGAGAATCCCAAAGTATATCATGGAGTTCACCTGACCCACAACGTTTAATAGATTTTGGTTATGGGGAGCACAAGGGCCCACTTTACAGGTGTGATGCAACAGCGAACTAAAAGTATTTTAAAAACAAAACAATGTTTATTGTAAGAATCCAGTTAACATTTTAGAAACACACAGTAAACAGTTTATCAACTACCAAACCTGACAACCCCCCCACCTAAAGATACAGTACTCTATAGATAACTCTTAATAACTTCCCAAACAACATCTGTAAGTTAAACCCTTTTCAAATAAAGACAGCAGGTTTAAATTCTCTACAGAAAGAGGTATTACTTTGAAATCATCAAGTGATTTGGAGACATTCTTTAGATTGCAGAGAGACAGATCATAACATCTTCTTGCTGTGAATGCAGCTCTCCAATTCTGAAAAAGAAACTAAACACACTGCAGCTGCCAGCTCAAAACGAAAGTAAAAAGTAGAGCAGAGCCCAGCTCCACCCACACAATGACATTACTGCAGCCATTTGATGAAACACACTTTTTGTAAAGAGACTCTCACATGACAGAATGGGGAATCATACAGGAGGCCAAGGTGTCTGACTGGGCGAGGGCAAGGCATAGGCCGGGGTCAATCATGTAATAGAGGTGGGAGGGCCCTGAGCTGTGAATGACTGGTAGCCACCAGACAAGGTGTGAGGACTAGTTGCTTCCAAGTCTGGGAGGCCAATGGGTCAGGGGAGGTACTGATGTTAACCGGCAGCGACACCAACTTCTGTCTGACTCTGACTCTCTCTCACTGTCTGACTCTCAGTCGGTCTCTCTCTCGGTCTGTCTGGCTCTCTTTCTCTCTGTCACGCTCTCTCTCTCTCTCTCAGTCTCTGTGTCTCAATCTCTTACTCTCGCTCTGCCTCTGTCTCTCTCTCTCTCTCTGTCTTTGTCTCTCTCTCTCTGTCGCTCTCTCTCTCTCTCTGTCGCTCTCTCTCACTGCATCTCTATCTGTCTCTCTCTGCCTCTTTCTCTCGGCTTCTCTCTCTGCCTCACTCTGCCTCTCTCTGCCTCTGTTTCTCGCTGCCTCTCTCTTTCTCTCCCTCACTCTCTGACTGTGCCATAGGAGACTCCACTCACCAGGGAGACAGTGCAGTACCTGTGCCACACCTTTTCTGACTTATGCGCCACGTGGCGATTGCGCAAACCTGCTCCCTGTGAATGTGAAGGTCACGGTAGCCCTCCACCTTAAATGACTGCGTCATTCCAGAGCTCCAAGGGTGACCTTTTTTGGCATCTCTCAGTCTTCTGCTCATAAGTGCATTTGTGAGGTCACGCATTGTGGTGGTCTGCTGTGCCCTACATAATCTGGCTTTAGACTTCATTCATTTGGACCTGGAGCAGACCCAGCAAGAGAAGAAGGTTCCTGGATTCAGAACCATAGCTGGTCTGCCACAGCTGCAGGAAGCGATTGACTGCACCCAAGTCGATCTATGCATATCCGTGGCATCATGGAGCCCTCTTCACAGACAGGAAGGGGTTCCATTCCTTCGTTGTGTTGCTAGTTTGTGACCACCAGATGCGGTTCATGCACGTTTTCCAGGGAGCATGCATGATCGTTACATCCTCGGACAATCACAAACCCTTGTCTTTGTCAAGTGTACCCCAGTGCGGAGGCCAGATATCACAGTAGAGGCCGAATACAAGAAGGCTCACAGTTACTTGTGACAGACCAGTTGTAAGGATCCTCCTGTTTAAACCTGGTTTCCCTTGTGTATTCACTTTATTTTCTGTCATTCTATGCTGTTCTAACTTTCGTGCCTGGACAGTTCCCAGTATTTAAGCCTTCCAGATGGACTGCAATTTCAAAATAAACGGGATACCCTCGCCAGATGTGCTACTTGGTCTAACCTCAGCAACCCCTCCCGATGAGTTGTGATGCTTGGTTTAGTCCAATGGAATTCCCGGGATGATTAACTCTTGATCTCTTGATGCTGATTGGTGTGGGATGTTCCAGAATGTTCTGCAAGCACAGACTTGGTCACAGCAGTTAGTTTTACTTTTGAATCAAGAATCTGGGAAAATCCAGGTCAGAACTCTCTGTCATCTGATGGATTGTGATTAATAACCTTTCTCTCTTTGCCTGTGTACCCCCAGCAGCTGAGAGATAAATGTTTCCAGAGGCACTGCACCTGGCTGGGGCACAGCGGTGTCTTTGGTGCCCAGCACACCTCTGACTGTCCGATCTTTTGGATGTTCCGGTCTCCACCTGATGTGCATCAGAAGTTGTGTAGTGATCACGAGATTGTAATCCAGAAATATGTCTACTAAGGTCACTGACCGTGGTGTAGTCAGGATCCTCAGCTTGGGCACCCCACCGCCCGTTTTCTCTAGCTCATGTGGTTGTGAGCGAACTTCTCCTGCAGGAACACAAATGGGGATAATGTGAGCTGCACGTCTGGTGGGTCAAAAGTTGATGACACCTGCCATTTGTGGTCACTGCACCTAAACAGGAGGGGTGCTGATGTGTGCCAGGGGGTTTGAGGGTGCTGGTGAAAGGTCAGGTGTTGCGATTCTACAATCCGACAGCACGTAAGATCGAGATGAAATTCTAGGGGGATGACAGAAGGTGAAATTCTAGGGGGATGACAGAAGGTGAAATTCTAGGGGGTGTGATAGAAGGCTGGAGTGCAGAGAGGAGACTGGGAGCACTTACCCTGGCTGGTCGGAGTCGTTCATTCATCTATTTACTGCATTATACACCCATCCTGTTGGTCAGACCACTGAATCGACCAATGTGATGTACCATCAATTGTACGCGAGGCGAGTGATTTACCAAAGTCTGGCTTTAATTGACTAGAACACAGCTCTGCGATCGTCTACAATGGAAAGGACGATCGTCAGGCGTCTGACCATTTATACCTCGTTAATAGAGGCGTGGTTAACTCAGCCTCTCGGTCGAGAGGCACATGACCGACCAGGGCCAATGGTAAGCCGATGTTCTGGCCCAATGGCAGACACGTATGCAGATCATATCACCACATTCACCCCTTGCGGAGAAGGAATGCGGGGGGGGGGGTGAACGAGACCCAGGGTGGGGGGGGGTGGGGGGGGGGGGGGGGGGGAGGGAGAACTGGTGACATGAGTAGCCGTTGGGAGAATAAATTTTCTCTCCTTACCCTTATCGAATCTGGGGGCTTCCCACTGGCCCAGACATAACGATATTTACAAAAATAAAAGTCCATGGGGCTGTAGAACTCTAGAAGGATTCGATCAGTCTTTTGGTGGTCCTTGACGTCCTGGCAGAGCGCCGCAGTGGAGGAGTTGACGTCGGATCGGCCGATGGTCCTGCTGATGTCCTGGAGTCCGGGATCGATGCACTTCGAGTAGTCTCACGGGACCACTGGGGCCTCACGGTAGCATGGTGGTTAGCATCAATGCTTCACAGCTCCAGGGTCCCAAGTTCGATTCCCGGCTGGGTCACTGTCTGTGTGGAGTCTGCACGTCCTCCCCGTGTGTGCGTGGGTTTCCTCCGGGTGCTCCGGTTTCCTCCCACAGTCCAAAGATGTGCGGGTTAGGTGGATTGGCCATGCTAAATTGCCCATAGTGTAAGGTTAATAGGGGGATTGTTGGGTTACGGGTATACGGGTTACGTGGGTTTAAGTAGGGTGATCATTGCTCGGCACAACATCGAGGGCCGAAGGGCCTGTTCTGTGCTGTACTGTTCTATGTTCTATGTTCTATGTCTCCGTCACCTGAGCTGACCGCGGAGACGCCATGGATGAGGGATGGGGAAGCTGAGCGGGGTGCTGGGGTGAAAAAGGGGAGGGGGGGGTCTGTGGTGGGTGGGGGGGGGAAGCACGCCGGCGGGTGCCAGGTCCCGGAGGGAGACCGTGTCCTGCCGACCGTCGGGGTACTCCACATACGCGTACTGCGGGTTAGCGTGGAGTAACTGGACATGCTCCACCAACAGGTCGGACTTGTGCACCCGCACATGCTTCCGGAGCAAGATGGGCCCGGGGGTGACCAGCCAAGTCGGGAGAGGGGATCCGGAGGATGACTTCCTGGGGAAAACAAGAAGACGTTCATGAGGTGTCTGATTAGTTGCGGTACAGAGGAGTGAGCGGATAGAGTGTAGGGCATCGGGGATCACCTCTTGCCATCGGGAAATAGGGAGATTTCTGCACCGGAGGCCCAGTAGTATGGTCTTCCAGATGGTACCATTCTCCCGCTCGACCTGTCCGTTACCCCGAGGGTTATAGCTGGTCGTCCTGCTAGAGGCGATGCCCCTGTCGAGCAGGAATTGACGCAGCTCGTCGCTCATAAATGAGGACCCCTGATCGCTGTGTATGTACGCGGGGTAGCCGAACAGTGAGAAGATGGAGAGTAGGGCCTTAATGACGGTCGATGTGGTCATGTCGGGACAGGGAATGGCAAAGGAGAAGCGGGAGTATTCGTCGATAACCGCCAGGAAGCAAATGTTGCGGTTGTTAGAGGGAAGGGGCCCCTTGAAGTCAATGCTAAGACGTTCGAAGGGGCGGGATGCTTTGATCAGGTGTGCGCGCTCGGGGCGGTAGAAGTGCGGTTTGCACTCGGCGCAGATGTGGCAGTCACGGGTTACTGACCTGACTTCCTCGATGGAGTAGGGCAGGTTGCGGGCCTTAATGAAATGGTGTAGGCGGGTCACCCCTGGATGGCAGAGGTCTACGTGGAGTGAGCGGAGGCGGTCTGTCTGCGCGCTGGCGCAGGTACCGCGGGACAGGGCATCAGGAGGCTCATTGAGCTTCCCAGGACGATGCACGATATCATAGTTGTACGTGGACAACTCGATCCGCCACCGTAAAATCTTGTCATTTTTGATCTTGCCCCTTTGTGCATTATCAAACATGAAGGCTACTGACCGTTGGTCTGTGAGGAGGGTAAACCTCCTGCCGGCCAAATAGTGCCTCCAATGTCGCACGGCTTCGACTATGGCCTGGGCTTCCTTTTCCACAGAGGGGTAGCGGAGTTCGGAAGCCTGGAGAATTCTGGAGAAGAAGGCCACGAGTCTGCCCGCTTGGTTCAGGGTGGCCGCCAGAGCTACTTCTGATGCGTCGCTCTCGACCTGGAAGGGGAGGGCCTCGTCGATGGCGCGCATCGTGGCCTTTGCGATGTCCGCTTTGATGCGGCTAAAGGCCTGGCAGGCCTCCGTCGACGGCGGGAAGGTCGTGGTTTGCATGAGGGGACGGGCCCTGTCAGCGTAATTGGGAACCCATTGGGTGTAGTATGCGAAGAACCCCAGGCAGCGTTTGAGGGATTTGGGGGTATTGGGGAGAGGGAGTTCCATCAGGGGGCGCATGCGTTCGGGGTCGGGGCCTATCACTCCCTTACGCACTACGTAGCCGAGTATGGCTAGGCGGTCGGTGCTAAACACGCATTTATCCTTATTGTACGTGAGGATAAGGAGTTTTGCGGTTTGGAGGAATTTCTGGAGGTTGGCGTCATGGTCCTGCTGGTCGTGGCCGCGGATGGTGACATTATCAAGATAGGGGAAGGTAGCCCGTAATCCGCACTTGTCGACCATTCGGTCCATCTCCCGTTGGAAGACCGAGACCCCATTTGTGACACCAAACGGAACCCTAAGGAAGTGGTAGAGGCGCCCATCAGCCTCGAACGCGGTGTACAGGCGGTCACTCGCGCGGATGGGGAGCTGGTGGTAAGCGGACTTAAGGTCCACAGTGGAGAAGACCTTGTATGTCGCGATCTCGTTTACCATGGTGGAAATGCGGGGGAGAGGATACGCGTCCAGTTGCGTAAACCGGTTGATGGTCTGGCTATAGTCGATGACCATCCGGTTTTTCTCCCCAGTCCGGACCACCAGCACTTGGGCTCGCCAGGGACTGTTGCTGGCCTCGATGACCCCTTCCTTCAGCAACCTCTGGACCTCGGACCTGATGAAGGTCCGGTCCTGGCCGCTGTACCGTCTGCTCCGTGTCGCGACGGGTTTGCAATCGGGGGTGACATTAGCAGACAGGGAGGGGGGTCCACTTTGAGGGATGCGAGGCTGCAGACAGTGAGGGGGGGTATAGGGCCGCTGAATTGAAAGGTCAAGCTCTGCAGGTTGCACTGGAAGTCCAGTCCTAGGAGTGCCGGTGCGCAAAGGTCAGGGAGGACAAGGAATTTATAATTTTTACAAACCTTCCCTTGGACCGTGAGGTCCGCGATGCAGCAGCCGGTGATGTGGACGGAGTGCGAACCTGAGGCTAACCCGATTTTCTGTGTTACGGGATGGACAGGGAGCGCGCAGCGTCTTACCGTGTCGGTGAACGAAGCTTTCCGTGCTCCCGGAGTCCAGCAGGCAGTCCGTCTCGTGGCCGTTGAGGTGGATCAGCGTTGTCGTTTTGGCGAGCGTGCGTGGACGTGACTGGTCGAGTTGAACGGTCGCGAGCCGTGGAGAAAATCCGTCGTCGCCGTCCGAGTCGATGCTGGAGGGACCTTGCGTGGCAGTCCCGGAAGTCGGTGGCCAGGATCCATATGTGAAGTCTGCGCCCCACGATGGCGGCGCCCAGGACCCGCACGTGGGGTCGGCTTCCCAAGATGGCGGCGCCCAGAACCCACACGTGGGGTCGGCGCCCCAAGATGGCGGCGCCCAGGAAGTCCTCGTGGCCGCTGGGGGCGGAGCTAGCGTTGCCGGCGAGCCGGGTGGAGCAGCTGTGGGAGGAGGTGAGGCGCGCAGGCCGGGGGCAGGAGGCCGGGAGCGGCGGGAGCAGATTCCCGCGGCGGGCAGGTAGGGACCGGGAGGGCCTGGAGAGGCGAGCCGGTCGGGCGCCAGGGCCCGGGGGCGGGAGGAGCAGATTTGCGTGGCGGGCAGGCAGGGACCGGGAGGGCCCGGAGAGGCGAGCCGGTCAGGCACCGGGGCCCGGGGGTGGGGGGGCGAGGTACGCGCGGCGGGCAGGTAGGGACCGGGAGGGCCGGAGGGCGAGCCGGTCGGGCGTCGGGGCCCGGGGGAGAAATGTGCGTGGCGGGCCGGCAGAGACCTGGAGGGGCCGGGGAGGTGCGCTTGTCGGCCGGCGAGGCGCGAGTTGGGAGCGGCGGGGGGAGAGAGAGAGAGAGAGACACACAGGCCGTTCGCAGAGGCCTGGGGGCGGCGGGGGGGGGGGGGGGGGGGGGGGGAAGAGAGAGCTGTGCAGCTTCCAGAAGCGCTGCAGAGAGCGTTTTGGCCTGGCAGACCGTGGAGTAGTGGCCCTTCTTCCCGCAGCTCTTACAGAGGGCGGAGCGGAGCGGGCTGGGCAGCCCGAGCGAGGGTATTTTCCGTACCCGCAAAAGTAGCAGCGGGGCCCCACGGATTTATCGGGGCGTCCCGCGGCACAAGCCTGAGGGAGGTCGGGAGCGGCAGGTGGCGGGTGGGAAGCGTGCCGGGAGGCTTGGCCAGGGTCATAGGTGCGAGCGCTTTGATCTGCGACCTCCAGAGAGACGGAGAGAGTCAGCGTCTCAGTTAAACTGAGTTCGTCTCTTTCCAGCATCCGCTGGCGGATCACGGGAGACAGCATCCCAGCCACGTAAGCGTCTCTGATCAGTAGCTCCATGTGCTCTGTAGCCGAGACCGCTACACAGGAGCAACTTCTCCCCAGGGCATAGAGGGCCCGGGCGTATTGGCTTAGAGACTCACCGGGCACCTGCTTTCTGGTGGCCAGCAGATGTCGAGCGAATATCCTGTTGACCGGTTTGATGAATTGTCCTTTTAGCTTTTGTATAGCGTCATCATAATCCGTTTCCTCTTTGATTATTGCGTAAGCGTCGATACCCACGCTGGAGTGGATGACGTGCAGCTTCTGTGCCCCGGTGGGGGGGGGGGGGGGGGGGGGGTGGTTGTAGATAATAGGAACCCTTCGAGGCAAGTCAGCCAGAGTTGGAAAAGTTCTGCAGAGTTCGGAGTTTGCGGGCTGATGCGGAGGCATTCGGGCTTGATGCGGAACTCCATCTTCAAAGCCGTAGTCAATTAAATTGATGTACCATCAATTGTACGCGAGGCGAGTGATTTACCAAAGTCTGGCTTTAATTACCTAGAACACAGCTCTACGATCGTCTACAATGGAAAGGACGATCGTCAGGCGTCTGACCATTTATACCTCGTTAATAGAGGCGTGGTTAACTCAGCCTCTCGGCCAATAGGTCGAGAGGCACATGACCGACCAGGGCCAATGGTAAGCCGACGTTCTGGCCCAATGGCAGACAGGTATGCAGATCATATCACCACACAGTGCTACCACCATCACCCAGGCAGGATTCATCACCTTGATGGAGAGCCAGCCTGGGTACATTGTAGCCCTCCACAGCATCCACAAATAGCTGAGGGCCTCCTTCTTAAATCTAGGAGCTGGTTTCCTCCTGGCTTGAGGGAGCAAGTTCTGTGGAGCTGTTTAAATGCAGCGCCCCCTTCATTGAAGTGCTCAGATGACCCCCAGGGCAGGTGAAGGGGGTGCCGATTTTCATGTGAGGAGAAACAAAGTCTTCAGAGTACATGCTTGAAAATTGCGGTCCAGTTTGTGCCGCCAGGGCCGACGAGAATCACACCGATTTTCTCATTGAAAATCTACTCTGTCATTTTTTTGTAAAATTCCGTTCCTTGTGTTTTTGTAATTTACGTGTTTTCTGCTCTGCATAGGTTCCCTCTATCTTATGCTTGGTTCATAAGAATTGTTACAATTTGACGTATTTTATAAAGTATTTCCCTTTCAACCTTTTCGCATCACTTCCTTAAGCAGGCCTTGCCCGTGGCATCGCAAGGATATAGGGTTTTGAAAATTAATTACTACACTTGAACTGACCGGAATAAAAATAGTTACTGGAATAAAATATCTTTGTTATACACCAAATGAGCTGTTTGTAGAAATAGAATATAATCATCTGCTATAGATTTACAGACTGGAAGCAGTTAAATGTTTCACTATAAATAACTGAAAATATTAAATGTCCCCAGTGTGTTTATTACATTTTGCAAGAAATATCTTTGGATAATAGTTTCTGGATTGGGAAATCCTACTTATATTTGACCTTTCAATATCTTTTGTCCTTTGGTGTCAATTTCAATTAAAGATGTACATGGCGCAAATCTTGGTTTAGAATCTCTTCCAACTGATTGAATCTTAAATTCAAGATACATTGAAGAACCTTGCAGTTTTAAACACATTGGGGGATTACAGCTATTTGTTTTATGAAATCTGAAAATTAATATTCCAGTAAGAGCAAATAATGACTTTTAGTATCTGATTAGCATCTGAAATTGCTTTTGGGTGCTGGGATTTGTGCTCCTGAGTTAATGGACTATGCTCAGTAATATTACACTTCAAAATACAAATGGCTTCCTTCAACATTCAATTAAACACAGTATCTTACAGAAACTAATATCTGTTTAACCTACATAACTCATCCCATTTGCATGTTACCAGGCAAACATAATGGGATCCTGGTTAGATAGTTGAGGAAACAGGGCATTGAATTCAGAATGTCCAAATTACCTAACATGTGCATTTTCATTGCCAATATTTACAATTTATATCAGCTACCACAACAGAAACTAAATTTTAACCAAAGGCATACATTTCTAATATAGTCTGTACCTGACACTCCTCAAAACCATTCAAGGTTCTTTGTCTCAGTATGGTTGGAAGGTTTCTCAAGGGAATCCATAAGAATACAAGTGAGCGTTAGGAAGGAGTTTTAATGTTCTCATGTCTTACTTTATTTCAATTTCTAGTGAACAACAAACTGATAGTTACCACTGTGCTCTTAATATTCTGACTCGTGTTCTATTGTTATACTTGCAGCAAGTATTGTAGAACACAGTTGGGAAGGCTTGAAAAGTGTCTTGTGCAAGTTCGAACTGGTAGTTAAGGAGAACTGCGAAGTGCACGTAGCCTAGAGTCAATATGTGGTGGGCATCTGTGAGGGACATATCGGTGGCTGCAGTATCCCTAGTATGGAATATAGCAATGCTCCACTCCCTTCCTTCTAACTTAACATTCTTCAAGGGTGAGTATTCAAGCTATTCAACTTTGGGTGTATGGTCTCAATAAGATGAAGAATGCCATCATCCAACATTTCCAAACTTGTATTTCCAAGAGAATAGTTGGACACTCCTCGGGAATGAGAGCCCTTTGATTAACTATCCCTTCCTTCTCCTTTTCCGTTTCTCTTCTCCCAACCCATTAAAAGTGTGGGGATACTGAGAGCAGGCCTCCAACCTGACATCACCGAGACTGCCTACTTCCACCTCTACTATTGCTCACGTCTACCCCTGTCTTAGTCCCTAGAACCCTCATCTGGGCTTTTGTTACCTCCCAAGCTATTCCAATATTTTCCTGGTCAGCCTCCCATCTAGCAACTTTCATAAACTTGACAAGAAATCTGCTGTCAGAATGCTAACTTGCACCAAATCCCAACAATCCATCAATCCTGTGCTTGCTGACTGACATTGATTTCCTCCGGTCCACCAACAGCACAACTTTAAGATTGTCATCTTTGTGTTTCAGCCCCTCGAAAGCCTCACCCTTCCCTATTTCTGTAACCTCCTTCAGTCCTGCAGCTCTTGAGAACTCTACATTCCTTCAAGTTCACTTCTTATGTACCCATTACGTCCTCTCGTCCACCATTGTTGGTTGAGCCTACAGCTGTGTAGGCCGCCAGCTCTGGAATTCCCTCACACATCATTCAACCTCTCCTCTTTTTATGCAATCCTTTAAACTTTTACCATACCTTTTGACACCTTTACTGATATCTCTTTGACTCAGTGGCAGTTCTATCTGATTACGCTCCTGTGATATGCTTTGGAATGTTTAAATATTAATGACGGGATGTATGCAAGCTGTTGTTGCAAAGTTTCAGAGCTCACATTGTAAATACCAACAATCATGGTCCGACAGTCTATTTGTGCGCAAGTTTATGGAATCGATTGGTTGTCTCGTTAAAATTATTTTATGTTCTATCTTGTGATAGAAAAATATCTTGTGTTTGGCTGCAACAATATTTGAAATCTTATTTTGTTGTACCCCCTCCGGAATCCCCTCAAAGTTACTTTCTCCCTTTCCTGAAAGTATTGACTGGAGTATATTTCAATGAACCATCAATGTTGTTGTTCTTGTACCTCACCTGATGAAGGAGCTGCACCCCGAAAGCTCGTCATTTGAAACAAACCCGTTGGACTTTAACCTGGTGTTATAAGACGTCTGACTGTGCCCACCCAAGTGATAATTCTTCATGGGCAGTTTTTTGGATCGGTGGACAGCAAATTCATCCCCACTCTGATGGTTGCCCTGCGACCTGTTAGCTCTCTGTGGCGCATTCAGTGGCTGGAGATGGGCCTTCTGTCTCTACCTGGGGACGAACACGCATCTTGGAGAGTTGCTGGCCATCTGATTGGCTGGCAGTTCTCCTGTCCCAGCAGCTTTACCGGAATGAGTGGCCGCAGACTTAGACACAGACTCTCACAAAACAAAGCGTTGGTAACTCAGGATGCAGGTGAATCTGGGGGTCTCTTGGTGCAGCAAGGGGAAGCGGCCTCGGGAGGGCAGTGGGGACTGGGTTGCAAAGGTTGGAAGAGAGAGAAGGCACCCAAGGTGAGCTGGATAGCAAAGACCTGGAGGGAGGTGACATCCAGTGGAGACATTGGATTTTCCCACCCAAAGCCCAAATGTGCTACCCTGCTGGGCTTTGCCCATAAACCAATGAAAACCTTTGAATCATGGAAAATGAGCTGTGTTCACCAGGAAAGTTCTGATTTAACACCTCATCATTGCTGTTTCCAGAGTAAAGAGAAGTGCAAAAGAGGGGAGGAAGTAAATAGGTCAGAAAGAAAATAGAAAATATTTGCATGGTCGATATCAATTGCATCCTTTGGAAGTGAAACACCATTGAGATGTTTGTGACTTTTAGTCATGTAGGACAGTCTAGGATAGATCTTGATTTCTCATGAACGAATGCATAGGAACACCACATCCTCCAGACTCCAACCTGACTTGGCACTATAACATCATTCCTTCAGTGTCACTGGGTCAAAATCCTGGGACTCCCTCCCTCAGAGTAGTTGGCTGTACCTCGAGCTCATGGGCTACAGCAGTTAAAAGTGGAGGTTCACTACCACTACTCCAAGGGCAATTAGATGCTGGCGGCCAGTGCTGTCCACATCCCATGAAGAAATAAAAAACAACCGATGCCCCAGGGTCATACTCTGATGAAAAGGACTATTCATCTATATGAAGATAACATGTATTTAATTCTTTCCCTGCCTTGTACAAATATCAG